>NW_028270175.1:96182800-96516967 GCF_037043375.1 Chiloscyllium plagiosum | reverse complement strand
AGTGAGAGACAGAGGGACGGAGAGAGAGGGACAGTGAGAGAGAGAGCGACAGGGAGAGACAGAGGGACAGGGAGAGAGACAGAGCGACACGGAGAGAAAGGGACACGGAGAGAGAGGGGCAGGGAGAGAGAGAGAGGGACAGGGAGAGTGACAGGGACAGGGAAAGAGAGAGGGACAGGGAGAGAGAGGGGCACGGAGAGAGAGGGACAGGGAGAGAGAGAGAGGGACAGGGAGAGAGGGGGACAGGGAAAGAGAGGGGCAGGGAGAGAGAGAGTGGGACAGGGAGAGAGAGAGAGAGAGAGACAAGGAGAGAGAGAGAAAGACAGGGAGAGAGAGAGAGACAGGGAGAGAGAGAGGGACAGGGAGAGAGAGAGAGATAGGGAGAGAGAGAGAGACAGGGAGAGAGAGAGACAGGGAGAGAGAGAGGGACAGGGAGCAAGATCTGGACAGGGAGAGAGAGAGAGAGGGACAGGGCTTGAGAGAGGGACAGGGAGAGAGACAGAGGGACAGGGAGAGAGTGAGAGAGAGGGACAGGGAGAGAGAGGGACAGAGAGAGAGAGACACACACACAGAGAGACAGCGGGACAGGGAGAGAGAGGGAGACGGAGAGAGAGGGACACGGAGAAAGAGGAACACAGAGAGAGAGGGATAGGGAGAGAGACAGAGGGACACGGAGAGAAAGGGACACGGAGAGAGAGGGGCAGGGAGAGAGAGAGTGGGACAGGGAGAGAGAGAGAGAGAGAGAGACAAGGAGAGAGAGAAAGACAGGGAGAGAGAGAGGGACAGGGAGAGAGAGAGAGATAGGGAGAGAGAGAGAGACAGGGAGAGAGAGAGACAGGGAGAGAGAGAGGGACAGGGAGCAAGATCTGGACAGGGAGAGAGAGAGAGAGGGACAGGGCTTGAGAGAGGGACAGGGAGAGAGACAGAGGGACAGGGAGAGAGTGAGAGAGAGGGACAGGGAGAGAGAGGGACAGAGAGAGAGAGACACACACACAGAGAGAGAGAGGGACAGGGCGAGAGACAGCGGGACAGGGAGAGAGAGGGAGACGGAGAGAGAGGGACACGGAGAAAGAGGAACACAGAGAGAGAGGGATAGGGAGAGTGAGAGAGGGACAGGGAGAAAGAGAGGGAGAGACAGGGGGAGAATGACAGAGGGACAGGGAGAGAGAGGGACAGGGAGAGAGAGAGGGACTGGGAGAGAGAGAGGGACATGGAGAGAGAGAGAGGGACAGGGAGAGAGAGAGAGAGGGAGAGAGAGAGGGACAGGGAGAGAGAGCGACAGGGAGAGACAGAGGGACAGGGAGAGAGAGAGACCGGGAGAGAGAGACAGACAGGGGGAGAGAGAGAGAGAGACAGGGAGCGAGAGAGGGACAGGGAGAGAGACAGAGCGACACGGAGAGAAAGGGACACGGAGAGAGAGTGACAGGGAGAGAGAGAGAGGTACAGGGAGAGAGAGAGGGACAGGGAAAGAGAGAGGGACAGGGAGAGAGAGGGGCACGGAGAGAGAGGGACAGGGAGAGAGAGAGACACTGGGAGAGAGAGAGACAGGGAGAGAGACAGGGAGAGAGAGACAGGGAGAAAGAGGTACAGGGACAGAGAGAGGGACAGGGACAGAGAGAGGGACAGGGAGAGAGAGAGGGACAGGGAGAGAAAGAGGGACAGGGATCGAGAGAGAGGGACAGGGAGAGAGAGTGGGACAGGGAGAGAGAGAGGGGGACAGGGAGAGAGAGGAACAGGGAGAGAGACAGAGGGACAGGGAGAGAGTCAGATGGACAGGGACAGAGAGAGAGAGACAGGGAGAGAGAGGGACAGGGAGAGAGACAGAGGGACAGAGAGAGAGAGGGCGAGAGGGACAGGGAGAAAGATAGGGACAGGGAGAGAGAGAGAGGGACAGTGAGAGACAGAGGGATGGAGAGAGAGGGACAGTGAGAGAGAGTGCGACAGGGAGAGACAGAGGGACAGGGAGAGAGACAGAGCGACACGGAGAGAAAGGGACACGGAGAGAGAGGAGCAGGGAGAGAGAGAGAGGGACAGGGAGAGTGACAGGGACAGGGAAAGAGAGAGGGACAGGGAGAGAGAGGGGCACGGAGAGAGAGGGACAGGGAGAGAGAGAGAGGGACAGGGAGAGAGGGGGACAGGGAAAGAGAGAGGGACAGGGAGAGAGAGGGGCACGGAGAGAGAGGGACAGAGGGAGAGAGAGAGACAGGGAGAGAGAGAGACAGGGAGAGAGACAGGGAGAGAGAGACAGGGAGAAAGAGGTACAGAGACAGAGAGAGGGACAGGGACAGAGAGAGGGACAGGGACAGAGAGGGGGACAGGGAGAGACAGAGGGACAGGGATAGAGAGAGAGGGTCAGGGAGAGAGAGAGGGACAGGGAGAGAGAGAGGGACAGGGAGAGAGAGGAACAGGGAGAGAGAGAGACAGGGAGAGAGAGAGAGACAGGGAGAGAGAGAGAGGGACAGGGAGAGAGACAGAGGGACACGGAGTGAGAGGGACACTGAGAGAGAGGGACAGGGAGAGAGAGAGAGGGACAGGGAGAGAGAGAGGGACAGGGAAAGGGAGAGGGACAGGGAGAGACAGGGACAGGGAGAGAGAGAGACAGGGAGAGAGAGACAGGGAGAGAGAGAGAGACAGGGAGAGAGCGACAGGGAGAGAGAGAGGGAAAGGGACAGAGAGAGGGACAGGGACAGAGAGAGGGACAGGGAGAGAGAGAGAGGTACAGGGAGAGAGACAAAGGGACAGTGAGAGAGAGGGACAGGGAGAGAGAGAGGGACAGGGAGAGACAGAGGGACAGGTATATAGAGAGAGGGACAGGGAGAGAGAGAGGGACAGGGAGAGAGAGAGGAACAGGGAGAGAGACAGAGGGACAGGGAGAGAGAGACAGAGGGACAGGGACAGAGAGAGAGAGACAGGGAGAGAGAGGGACAGGAAGAGAGAGAAAGAGAGGGACGTGGAGAGAGAGACAGCGGGACAGGGAGATAGAGAGAGAGGGACAGGGAGAGAGAGAGAGCGACAGGGAGAGAGACAGAGGGACAGGGAGAGAGACAGAGGGACAGGGAGAGAGTGAGAGAGAGGGACAGGGAGAGAGAGGGACAGAGAGAGAGGGAGACAGGGAGAGACAGAGAGACAGGGAGAGAGAGGGACAGGGAGAGAGAGAGGGACAGGGAGAGAGACAGAGGGACACGGAGAGAGACAGATGGAGACGGAGAGAGAGGGAGACGGAGAGAGAGGGACACAGAGAAAGAGGTACACAGAGAGAGAGGGATAGAGAGATGAGAGAGGGACAGGGAGAGAGAGAGAGACTGCGAGAGAGAGAGAGAGGGAGAGAGAGAGAGGGACAGGGATAGAGGGAGACAGGGAGAGACAGAGAGACAGGGAGAGAGAGACAGGGAGAGAGAGAGGGACAGGGAGAGAGACAGAGGTACACGGAGAGAGAGTGACACGGAGAGAGAGGGACAGGGAGAGAGAGAGAGTGACAGGGAGAGAGAGAGGGACAGGGAAAGAGAGAGGGACAGGGAGAGAGAGGGGCACGGAGAGAGAATGACAGGGAGAGAGAGAGAGAGACAGGGAGAGAGAGAGAGAGACAGGGAGAGAGAGAAACAGGGAGAGAGAGAGAGGGACAGGGACAGAGAGAGGGACAGGGACAGAGAGAGGGACAGGGACAGAGAGAGAGGTACAGGGAGAGAGACAAAGGGACAGTGAGAGAGAGGGACAGGGAGAGAGAGTGGGACAGGGAGAGACAGAGGGACATGGATAGAGAGAGAGGGACAGGGAGAGAGAGAGAGAGACAGGGTGAGAGAGAGAGAGGAACAGGGAGAGAGACAGAGGGACAGGGAGAGAGACAGAGGGACAGGGACAGGGAGAGAGAGAGGGAGAGAGAGAGGGACAGGGAGAGAGAGACAGGGAGAGAGAGAGGGACAGGGAGAGAGAGAGAGAGACAGGGAGAGAGAGAGACAGGGAAAGAGAGGGACAGGGAGAGAGAGAGGGACAGGGAGCAAGATCTGGACAGGGAGAGAGAGAGAGGGACAGTAAGAGACAGAGGGATGGAGAGAGAGGGACAGTGAAAGAGAGAGAGCGACAGGGAGAGACAGAGGGACAGGGAGAGAGAGAGACCGGGAGAGAGAGACAGACAGGGGGAGAGAGAGAGAGAGAGACAGGGAGCGAGAGAGGGACAGGGAGAGAGACAGAGCGACACGGAGAGAAAGGGACACGGAGAGAGAGGGGCAGGGAGAGAGAGAGAGGGACAGGGAGAGAGAGAGGGACAGGGAAAGAGAGAGGGACAGGGAGAGAGAGGGGCACGGAGAGAGAGGGACAGGGAGAGAGAGAGACACAGGGAGAGAGAGAGACAGGGAGAGAGACAGGGAGAGAGAGACAGGGAGAAAGAGGTACAGGGACAGAGAGAGGGACAGGGACAGAGAGAGGGACAGGGAGAGAGAGAGGGACAGGGAGAGAAAGAGGGACAGGGATCGAGAGAGAGGGACAGGGAGAGAGAGAGGGACAGGGAGAGAGAGAGAGGGACAGGGAGAGAGAGGAACAGGGAGAGAAACAGAGGGACAGGGAGAGAGTCAGAGGGACAGGGACAGATAGAGAGAGACAGGGAGAGAGAGAGGGACAGGGAGAGAGACAGAGGGACAGACAGAGCGAGGGCGAGAGGGACAGGGAGAAAGATAGGGACAGGGAGAGAGAGAGAGAGGGACAGTGAGAGACAGAGGGACGGAGAGAGAGGGACAGTGAGAGAGAGAGCGACAGGGAGAGACAGAGGGACAGGGAGAGAGACAGAGCGACACGCAGAGAAAGGGACACGGAGAGAGAGGGGCAGGGTGAGAGAGAGAGGGACAGGGAGAGAGAGGGGCACGGAGAGAGAGGGACAGGGAGAGAGAGAGAGGGACAGGGAGAGGGGGGACAGGGAAAGAGAGAGGGACAGGGAGAGAGAGGGGCACGGAGAGAGAGGGACAGGGAGAGAGAGTGAGACAGGGAGAGAGAGACAGGGAGAGAGACAGGGAGAGAGAGACAGGGAGAAAGAGGTACAGAGACAGAGAGAGGGACAGGGACAGAGAGAGGGACAGGGAGAGAGAGAGGGACAGGGAGAGACAGAGGGACAGGGATAGAGAGAGAGGGACAGGGAGAGAGAGAGGGACAGGGAGAGAGAGAGAGGGACAGAGAGAGAGAGGAACAGGGAGAGAGAGAGGGACAGGGAGAGAGAGAGAGAGACAGGGAGAGAGAGAGAGACAGGGAGAGAGAGGGACAGGGAGAGAGAGAGGGACAGGGAGCAAGATCTGGACAGGGAGAGAGAGAGAGAGGGACAGTAAGAGACAGAGGGACGGAGAGAGAGGGACAGTGAGAGAGAGAGCGACAGGTAGAGACAGAGGGACAGGGAGAGAGAGAGACCGGGGGAGAGAGACAGACAGGGGGAGAGAGAGAGAGAGACAGGGAGCGAGAGAGGGACAGGGAGAGAGACAGAGCGACACGGAGAGAAAGGGACACGGAGAGAGAGGGGCAGGGAGAGAGAGAGAGGGACAGGGAGAGAGAGAGGGACAGGGAAAGAGAGAGGGACAGGGAGAGAGAGGGGCACGGAGAGAGAGGGACAGGGCGAGAGAGAGACACAGGGAGAGAGAGAGACAGGGAGAGAGACAGGGAGAGAGAGACAGGGAGAAAGAGGTACAGGGACAGAGAGAGGGACAGGGACAGAGAGAGGGACAGGGAGAGAGAGAGGGACAGGGAGAGAAAGAGGGACAGGAATCGAGAGAGAGGGACAGGGAGAGAGAGAGGGACAGGGAGAGAGAGAGAGGGACAGGGAGAGAGAGGAACAGGGAGAGAAACAGAGGGACAGGGAGAGAGTCAGAGGGTCAGGGACAGATAGAGAGAGACAGGGAGAGAGAGAGGGACAGGGAGAGAGACAGAGGGACAGAGAGAGAGGGCGAGAGGGACAGGGAGAAAGATAGGGACAGGGAGAGAGAGATAGGGACCGTGAGAGACAGAGGGACGGAGAGAGAGGGACAGTGAGAGAGAGAGCGACAGGGAGAGACAGAGGGACAGGGAGAGAGACAGAGCGAAAAGGAGAGAAAGGGACACGGAGAGAGAGGGGCAGGGAGAGAGAGAGAGGGACAGGGAGAGAGAGGGGCACGGAGAGAGGGGGACAGGGAGAGAGAGAGAGGGACAGGGAGAGAGGGGGACAGGGAAAGAGAGAGGGACAGGGAGAGAGAGGGGCACGGAGAGAGAGGGACAGGGAGAGAGAGAGGGACAGGGAGAGAAAGAGGGACAGGGATCGAGAGAGAGGGACAGGGAGAGAGAGAGGGACAGGGAGAGAGAGAGAGGGACAGGGAGAGAGAGGAACAGGGAGAGAAACAGAGGGACAGGGAGAGAGTCAGAGGGACAGGGACAGATAGAGAGAGACAGGGAGAGAGAGAGGGACAGGGAGAGAGACAGAGGGACAGAGAGAGCGAGGGCGAGAGGGACAGGGAGAAAGATAGGGACAGGGAGAGAGAGAGAGAGGGACAGTGAGAGACAGAGGGACGGAGAGAGAGGGACAGTGAGAGAGAGAGCGACAGGGAGAGACAGAGGGACAGGGAGAGAGACAGAGCGACACGCAGAGAAAGGGACACGGAGAGAGAGGGGCAGGGTGAGAGAGAGGGACAGGGAGAGAGAGGGGCACGGAGAGAGAGGGACAGGGAGAGAGAGAGAGGGACAGGGAGAGAGGGGGACAGGGAAAGAGAGAGGGACAGGGAGAGAGAGGGGCACGGAGAGAGAGGGACAGGGAGAGAGAGTGAGACAGGGAGAGAGAGACAGGGAGAGAGACAGGGAGAGAGAGACAGGGAGAAAGAGGTACAGAGACAGAGAGAGGGACGGGGACAGAGAGAGGGACAGGGAGAGAGAGAGGGACAGGGAGAGACAGAGGGACAGGGATAGAGAGAGAGGGACAGGGAGAGAGAGAGGGACAGGGAGAGAGAGAGAGGGACAGAGAGAGAGAGGAACAGGGAGAGAGAGAGGGACAGGGAGAGAGAGAGAGAGACAGGGAGAGAGAGAGAGACAGGGAGAGAGAGGGACAGGGAGAGAGAGAGGGACAGGGAGCAAGATCTGGACAGGGAGAGAGAGAGAGAGGGACAGTAAGAGACAGAGGGACGGAGAGAGAGGGACAGTGAGAGAGAGAGCGACAGGTAGAGACAGAGGGACAGGGAGAGAGAGAGACCGGGAGAGAGAGACAGACAGGGGGAGAGAGAGAGAGACAGGGAGCGAGAGAGGGACAGGGAGAGAGACAGAGCGACACGGAGAGAAAGGGACACGGAGAGAGAGGGGCAGGGAGAGAGAGAGAGGGACAGGGAGAGAGAGAGGGACAGGGAAAGAGAGAGGGACAGGGAGAGAGAGGGGCACGGAGAGAGAGGGACAGGGCGAGAGAGAGACACAGGGAGAGAGAGAGACAGGGAGAGAGACAGGGAGAGAGAGACAGGGAGAAAGAGGTACAGGGACAGAGAGAGGGACAGGGACAGAGAGAGGGACAGGGAGAGAGAGAGGGACAGGGAGAGAAAGAGGGACAGGAATCGAGAGAGAGAGACAGGGAGAGAGAGAGGGACAGGGAGAGAGAGAGAGGGACAGGGAGAGAGACAGAGGGACATGGAGAGAGAGGGACAGGGAGAGAGAGAGGAACAGGGAGAGAAACAGAGGGACAGGGAGAGAGTCAGAGGGTCAGGGACAGATAGAGAGAGACAGGGAGAGATAGAGGGACAGGGAGAGAGACAGAGGGACAGAGAGAGAGAGGGCGAGAGGGACAGGGAGAAAGATAGGGACAGGGAGAGAGAGATAGGGACCGTGAGAGACAGAGGGACGGAGAGAGAGGGACAGTGAGAGAGAGAGCGACAGGGAGAGACAGAGGGACAGGGAGAGAGACAGAGCGAAAAGGAGAGAAAGGGACACGGAGAGAGAGGGGAAGGGAGAGACAGAGAGGGACAGGGAGAGAGAGGGGCACGGAGAGAGGGGGACAGGGAGAGAGAGAGAGGGACAGGGAGAGAGGGGGACAGGGAAAGAGAGAGGGACAGGGAGAGAGAGGGGCACGGAGAGAGAGGGACAGGGACAGAGAGAGGGACAGGGACAGAGAGAGGGACAGGGAGAGAGAGGGACAGGGAGAGAGAGGGACAGGGAGAGAGAGATGGACAGGGAGAGACAGAGGGACAGGGAGAGAGAGATGGACAGGGAGAGACAGAGGGACAGGGATAGAGACAGAGGGACAGGGAGAGAGACAGAGGGACAGGGAGAGAGAGATTAGAGACAGGGAGAGAGAGAGGGACAGCGAGAGAGACAGAGGGGCAGGGAGAGAGAGGGAGAGAGGGACAGGGAGAGAGAGGGACAGGGAGAGAGAGAGAGAGACAGAGAGAGAGAGGGACAGGGAGAGAGAGAGTGAGACAGGGAGAGAGGGAGAGGGACAAGGAGAGAGAGAGAGGGACAGGGAAAGAGAGAGGGTCAGGGAGAGAGAGGGGCACGGAGAGAGAGGGTCAGGGAGAGAGAGAGACAGGGAGAGGGAGAGAAACAGGGAGAGAGAGAGAGAGAGGGTGAGAGGGAGACAGGGAGAGAGAGACGGACAGGGACAGAGAGAGGGACAGGGACAGAGAGAGGGACAGGGCGAGAGAGGGACAGGGAGAGAGAGATGGACAGGGAGAGACAGGGGGACAGGGAGAGAGAGATGGACAGGGAGAGACAGAGGGACAGGAATAGAGACAGAGGGACAGGGAGAGAGACAGAGGGACAGGGAGAGAGAGAGAGAGAGACAGGGAGAGAGAGAGGGACAGCGAGAGAGACAGATGGACAGGGAGAGAGAGGGAGAGAGGGACAGGGAGAGAGTGAGAGAGAGGGACAGGGAGAGAGAGGGACAGAGAGAGAGAGACACACACAGAGAGAGAGAGAGGGACAGGGAGAGAGACAGCGGGACAGGGAGAGAGAGGGAGACGGAGAGAGAGGGACACGGAGAAAGAGGAACACAGAGAGAGAGGGATAGGGAGAGTGAGAGAGGGACAGGGAGAGAGAGAGGGAGAGACAGGGGGAGAATGACAGAGGGACAGGGAGAGAGAGGGACAGGGAGAGAGAGAGGGACTGGGAGAGAGAGAGGGACATGGAGAGAGAGAGAGGGACAGGGAGAGAGAGAGGGAGAGAGAGACAGACAGGGGGAGAGAGAGAGAGAGACAGGGAGCGAGAGAGGGACAGGGAGAGAGACAGAGCGACACGGAGAGAAAGGGACACGGAGAGAGAGGGACAGGGAGAGAGAGAGAGGGACAGGGAGAGAGAGAGGGACAGGGAAAGAGAGAGGGACAGGGAGAGAGAGGGGCACGGAGAGAGAGGGACAGGGAGAGAGAGAGAAACTGGGAGAGAGAGAGACAGGGAGAGAGACAGGGAGAGAGAGACAGGGAGAAAGAGGTACAGGGACAGAGAGAGGGACAGGGACAGAGAGAGGGACAGGGAGAGAGAGAGGGACAGGGAGAGAAAGAGGGACAGGGATCGAGAGAAAGGGACAGGGAGAGAGAGAGGGACAGGGAGAGAGAGAGAGGGACAGGGAGAGAGAGGAACAGGGAGAGAGACAGAGGGACAGGGAGAGAGTCAGATGGACAGGGACAGATAGAGAGAGACAGGGAGAGAGAGAGGGACAGGGAGAGAGACAGAGGGACAGAGAGAGAGAGGGCGAGAGGGACAGGGAGAAAGATAGGGACAGGGAGAGAGAGAGAGGGACAGTGAGAGACAGAGGGACGGAGAGAGAGGGACAGTGAGAGAGAGAGCGACAGGGAGAGACAGAGGGACAGGGAGAGAGACAGAGCGACACGGAGAGAAAGGGACACGGAGAGAGAGGGGCAGGGAGAGAGAGAGAGGGACAGGGAGAGTGACAGGGACAGGGAAAGAGAGAGGGACAGGGAGAGAGAGGGGCACGGAGAGAGAGGGACAGGGAGAGAGAGAGAGGGACAGGGAGAGAGGGGGACAGGGAAAGAGAGGGGCAGGGAGAGAGAGAGTGGGACAGGGAGAGAGAGAGAGAGACAAGGAGAGAGAGAAAGACAGGGAGAGAGAGAGAGACAGGGAGAGAGAGAGGGACAGGGAGAGAGAGAGAGATAGGGAGAGAGAGAGAGAGAGGGAGAGAGAGAGACAGGGAGAGAGAGAGGGACAGGGAGCAAGATCTGGACAGGGAGAGAGAGAGAGAGGGACAGGGCTTGAGAGAGGGACAGGGAGAGAGACAGAGGGACAGGGAGAGAGTGAGAGAGAGGGACAGGGAGAGAGAGGGACAGAGAGAGAGAGACACACACACAGAGAGACAGCGGGACAGGGAGAGAGAGGGAGACGGAGAGAGAGGGACACGGAGAAAGAGGAACACAGAGAGAGAGGGATAGGGAGAGAGACAGAGGGACACGGAGAGAAAGGGACACGGAGAGAGAGGGGCAGGGAGAGAGAGAGTGGGACAGGGAGAGAGAGAGAGAGAGAGAGACAAGGAGAGAGAGAAAGACAGGGAGAGAGAGAGGGACAGGGAGAGAGAGAGAGATAGGGAGAGAGAGAGAGACAGGGAGAGAGAGAGACAGGGAGAGAGAGAGGGACAGGGAGCAAGATCTGGACAGGGAGAGAGAGAGAGAGGGACAGGGCTTGAGAGAGGGACAGGGAGAGAGACAGAGGGACAGGGAGAGAGTGAGAGAGAGGGACAGGGAGAGAGAGGGACAGAGAGAGAGAGACACACACACAGAGAGAGAGAGGGACAGGGCGAGAGACAGCGGGACAGGGAGAGAGAGGGAGACGGAGAGAGAGGGACACGGAGAAAGAGGAACACAGAGAGAGAGGGATAGGGAGAGTGAGAGAGGGACAGGGAGAAAGAGAGGGAGAGACAGGGGGAGAATGACAGAGGGACAGGGAGAGAGAGGGACAGGGAGAGAGAGAGGGACTGGGAGAGAGAGAGGGACATGGAGAGAGAGAGAGGGACAGGGAGAGAGAGAGAGAGGGAGAGAGAGAGGGACAGGGAGAGAGAGCGACAGGGAGAGACAGAGGGACAGGGAGAGAGAGAGACCGGGAGAGAGAGACAGACAGGGGGAGAGAGAGAGAGAGACAGGGAGCGAGAGAGGGACAGGGAGAGAGACAGAGCGACACGGAGAGAAAGGGACACGGAGAGAGAGGGACAGGGAGAGAGAGAGAGGTACAGGGAGAGAGAGAGGGACAGGGAAAGAGAGAGGGACAGGGAGAGAGAGGGGCACGGAGAGAGAGGGACAGGGAGAGAGAGAGACACTGGGAGAGAGAGAGACAGGGAGAGAGACAGGGAGAGAGAGACAGGGAGAAAGAGGTACAGGGACAGAGAGAGGGACAGGGACAGAGAGAGGGACAGGGAGAGAGAGGGGGACAGGGAGAGACAGAGGGACAGGGATAGAGAGAGAGGGTCAGGGAGAGAGAGAGGGACAGGGAGAGACAGCGGGACAGGGAGAGAGAGGGAGACGGAGAGAGAGGGACACGGAGAAAGAGGAACACAGAGAGAGAGGGATAGGGAGAGTGAGAGAGGGACAGGGAGAAAGAGAGGGAGAGACAGGGGGAGAATGACAGAGGGACAGGGAGAGAGAGGGACAGGGAGAGAGAGAGGGACAGAGAGAGAAAGAGGGACAGGGATCGAGAGAGAGGGACAGGGAGAGAGAGAGGGACAGGGAGAGAGAGAGGGGGACAGGGAGAGAGAGGAACAGGGAGAGAGACAGAGGGACAGGGAGAGAGTCAGATGGACAGTGACAGAGAGAGAGAGACAGGGAGAGAGAGGGACAGGGAGAGAGACAGAGGGACAGAGAGAGAGAGGGCGAGAGGGACAGGGAGAAAGATAGGGACAGGGAGAGAGAGAGAGGGACAGTGAGAGACAGAGGGACGGAGAGAGAGGGACAGTGAGAGAGAGTGCGACAGGGAGAGACAGAGGGACAGGGAGAGAGACAGAGCGACACGGAGAGAAAGGGACACGGAGAGAGAGGAGCAGGGAGAGAGAGAGAGAGGGACAGGGAGAGTGACAGGGACAGGGAAAGAGAGAGGGACAGGGAGAGAGAGGGGCACGGAGAGAGAGGGACAGGGAGAGAGAGAGAGGGACAGGGAGAGAGGGGGACAGGGAAAGAGAGAGGGACAGGGAGAGAGAGGGGCACGGAGAGAGAGGGACAGAGGGAGAGAGAGAGACAGGGAGAGAGAGAGACAGGGAGAGAGACAGGGAGAGAGAGACAGGGAGAAAGAGGTACAGAGACAGAGAGAGGGACAGGGACAGAGAGAGGGACAGGGAGAGAGAGGGGGACAGGGAGAGACAGAGGGACAGGGATAGAGAGAGAGGGTCAGGGAGAGAGAGAGGGACAGGGAGAGAGAGAGGGACAGGGAGAGAGAGGAACAGGGAGAGAGAGAGACAGGGAGAGAGAGAGAGACAGGGAGAGAGAGAGAGGGACAGGGAGAGAGACAGAGGGACACGGAGTGAGAGGGACACTGAGAGAGAGGGACAGGGAGAGAGAGAGAGGGACAGGGAGAGAGAGAGGGACAGGGAAAGGGAGAGGGACAGGGAGAGACAGGGACAGGGAGAGAGAGACAGGGAGAGAGAGAGACAGGGAGAGAGAGAGAGACAGGGAGAGAGCGACAGGGAGAGAGAGAGGGAAAGGGACAGAGAGAGGGACAGGGACAGAGAGAGGGACAGGGAGAGAGAGAGAGGTACAGGGAGAGAGACAAAGGGACAGTGAGAGAGAGGGACAGGGAGAGAGAGAGGGACAGGGAGAGACAGAGGGACAGGTATATAGAGAGAGGGACAGGGAGAGAGAGAGGGACAGGGAGAGAGAGAGGAACAGGGAGAGAGACAGAGGGACAGGGAGAGAGAGACAGAGGGACAGGGACAGAGAGAGAGAGACAGGGAGAGAGAGGGACAGGAAGAGAGAGAAAGAGAGGGACGTGGAGAGAGAGACAGCGGGACAGGGAGATAGAGAGAGAGGGACAGGGAGAGAGAGAGAGCGACAGGGAGAGAGACAGAGGGACAGGGAGAGAGACAGAGGGACAGGGAGAGAGTGAGAGAGAGGGACAGGGAGAGAGAGGGACAGAGAGAGAGGGAGACAGGGAGAGACAGAGAGACAGGGAGAGAGAGACAGGGAGAGAGAGAGGGACAGGGAGAGAGACAGAGGGACACGGAGAGAGACAGATGGAGACGGAGAGAGAGGGAGACGGAGAGAGAGGGACACAGAGAAAGAGGTACACAGAGAGAGAGGGATAGAGAGATGAGAGAGGGACAGGGAGAGAGAGAGAGACTGCGAGAGAGAGAGAGAGGGAGAGAGAGAGAGGGACAGGGATAGAGGGAGACAGGGAGAGACAGAGAGACAGGGAGAGAGAGACAGGGAGAGAGAGAGGGACAGGGAGAGAGACAGAGGTACACGGAGAGAGAGTGACACGGAGAGAGAGGGACAGGGAGAGAGAGAGAGTGACAGGGAGAGAGAGAGGGACAGGGAAAGAGAGAGGGACAGGGAGAGAGAGGGGCACGGAGAGAGAATGACAGGGAGAGAGAGAGAGAGACAGGGAGAGAGAGAGAGAGACAGGGAGAGAGAGAAACAGGGAGAGAGAGAGAGGGACAGGGACAGAGAGAGGGACAGGGACAGAGAGAGGGACAGGGACAGAGAGAGAGGTACAGGGAGAGAGACAAAGGGACAGTGAGAGAGAGGGACAGGGAGAGAGAGTGGGACAGGGAGAGACAGAGGGACATGGATAGAGAGAGAGGGACAGGGAGAGAGAGAGAGACAGGGTGAGAGAGAGAGAGGAACAGGGAGAGAGACAGAGGGACAGGGAGAGAGACAGAGGGACAGGGACAGGGAGAGAGAGAGGGAGAGAGAGAGGGACAGGGAGAGAGAGACAGGGAGAGAGAGAGGGACAGGGAGAGAGAGAGAGAGACAGGGAGAGAGAGAGACAGGGAAAGAGAGGGACAGGGAGAGAGAGAGGGACAGGGAGCAAGATCTGGACAGGGAGAGAGAGAGAGGGACAGTAAGAGACAGAGGGATGGAGAGAGAGGGACAGTGAGAGAGAGAGAGCGACAGGGAGAGACAGAGGGACAGGGAGAGAGAGAGACCGGGAGAGAGAGACAGACAGGGGGAGAGAGAGAGAGAGAGACAGGGAGCGAGAGAGGGACAGGGAGAGAGACAGAGCGACACGGAGAGAAAGGGACACGGAGAGAGAGGGGCAGGGAGAGAGAGAGAGGGACAGGGAGAGAGAGAGGGACAGGGAAAGAGAGAGGGACAGGGAGAGAGAGGGGCACGGAGAGAGAGGGACAGGGAGAGAGAGAGACACAGGGAGAGAGAGAGACAGGGAGAGAGACAGGGAGAGAGAGACAGGGAGAAAGAGGTACAGGGACAGAGAGAGGGACAGGGACAGAGAGAGGGACAGGGAGAGAGAGAGGGACAGGGAGAGAAAGAGGGACAGGGATCGAGAGAGAGGGACAGGGAGAGAGAGAGGGACAGGGAGAGAGAGAGAGGGACAGGGAGAGAGAGGAACAGGGAGAGAAACAGAGGGACAGGGAGAGAGTCAGAGGGACAGGGACAGATAGAGAGAGACAGGGAGAGAGAGAGGGACAGGGAGAGAGACAGAGGGACAGAGAGAGCGAGGGCGAGAGGGACAGGGAGAAAGATAGGGACAGGGAGAGAGAGAGAGAGGGACAGTGAGAGACAGAGGGACGGAGAGAGAGGGACAGTGAGAGAGAGAGCGACAGGGAGAGACAGAGGGACAGGGAGAGAGACAGAGCGACACGCAGAGAAAGGGACACGGAGAGAGAGGGGCAGGGTGAGAGAGAGAGGGACAGGGAGAGAGAGGGGCACGGAGAGAGAGGGACAGGGAGAGAGAGAGAGGGACAGGGAGAGAGGGGGACAGGGAAAGAGAGAGGGACAGGGAGAGAGAGGGGCACGGAGAGAGAGGGACAGGGAGAGAGAGTGAGACAGGGAGAGAGAGACAGGGAGAGAGACAGGGAGAGAGAGACAGGGAGAAAGAGGTACAGAGACAGAGAGAGGGACAGGGACAGAGAGAGGGACAGGGAGAGAGAGAGGGACAGGGAGAGACAGAGGGACAGGGATAGAGAGAGAGGGACAGGGAGAGAGAGAGGGACAGGGAGAGAGAGAGAGGGACAGAGAGAGAGAGGAACAGGGAGAGAGAGAGGGACAGGGAGAGAGAGAGAGAGACAGGGAGAGAGAGAGAGACAGGGAGAGAGAGGGACAGGGAGAGAGAGAGGGACAGGGAGCAAGATCTGGACAGGGAGAGAGAGAGAGAGGGACAGTAAGAGACAGAGGGACGGAGAGAGAGGGACAGTGAGAGAGAGAGCGACAGGTAGAGACAGAGGGACAGGGAGAGAGAGAGACCGGGAGAGAGAGACAGACAGGGGGAGAGAGAGAGAGACAGGGAGCGAGAGAGGGACAGGGAGAGAGACAGAGCGACACGGAGAGAAAGGGACACGGAGAGAGAGGGGCAGGGAGAGAGAGAGAGGGACAGGGAGAGAGAGAGGGACAGGGAAAGAGAGAGGGACAGGGAGAGAGAGGGGCACGGAGAGAGAGGGACAGGGCGAGAGAGAGACACAGGGAGAGAGAGAGACAGGGAGAGAGACAGGGAGAGAGAGACAGGGAGAAAGAGGTACAGGGACAGAGAGAGGGACAGGGACAGAGAGAGGGACAGGGAGAGAGAGAGGGACAGGGAGAGAAAGAGGGACAGGAATCGAGAGAGAGGGACAGGGAGAGAGAGAGGGACAGGGAGAGAGAGAGAGGGACAGGGAGAGAGAGGAACAGGGAGAGAAACAGAGGGACAGGGAGAGAGTCAGAGGGTCAGGGACAGATAGAGAGAGACAGGGAGAGAGAGAGGGACAGGGAGAGAGACAGAGGGACAGAGAGAGAGAGGGCGAGAGGGACAGGGAGAAAGATAGGGACAGGGAGAGAGAGATAGGGACCGTGAGAGACAGAGGGACGGAGAGAGAGGGACAGTGAGAGAGAGAGCGACAGGGAGAGACAGAGGGACAGGAAGAGAGACAGAGCGAAAAGGAGAGAAAGGGACACGGAGAGAGAGGGGCAGGGAGAGAGAGAGAGGGACAGGGAGAGAGAGGGGCACGGAGAGAGGGGGACAGGGAGAGAGAGAGAGGGACAGGGAGAGAGGGGGACAGGGAAAGAGAGAGGGACAGGGAGAGAGAGGGGCACGGAGAGAGAGGGACAGGGAGAGAGAGAGGGACAGGGAGAGAAAGAGGGACAGGGATCGAGAGAGAGGGACAGGGAGAGAGAGAGGGACAGGGAGAGAGAGAGAGGGACAGGGAGAGAGAGGAACAGGGAGAGAAACAGAGGGACAGGGAGAGAGTCAGAGGGACAGGGACAGATAGAGAGAGACAGGGAGAGAGAGAGGGACAGGGAGAGAGACAGAGGGACAGAGAGAGCGAGGGCGAGAGGGACAGGGAGAAAGATAGGGACAGGGAGAGAGAGAGAGAGGGACAGTGAGAGACAGAGGGACGGAGAGAGAGGGACAGTGAGAGAGAGAGCGACAGGGAGAGACAGAGGGACAGGGAGAGAGACAGAGCGACACGCAGAGAAAGGGACACGGAGAGAGAGGGGCAGGGTGAGAGAGAGAGGGACAGGGAGAGAGAGGGGCACGGAGAGAGAGGGACAGGGAGAGAGAGAGAGGGACAGGGAGAGAGGGGGACAGGGAAAGAGAGAGGGACAGGGAGAGAGAGGGGCACGGAGAGAGAGGGACAGGGAGAGAGAGTGAGACAGGGAGAGAGAGACAGGGAGAGAGACAGGGAGAGAGAGACAGGGAGAAAGAGGTACAGAGACAGAGAGAGGGACAGGGACAGAGAGAGGGACAGGGAGAGAGAGAGGGACAGGGAGAGACAGAGGGACAGGGATAGAGAGAGAGGGACAGGGAGAGAGAGAGGGACAGGGAGAGAGAGAGAGGGACAGAGAGAGAGAGGAACAGGGAGAGAGAGAGGGACAGGGAGAGAGAGAGAGAGACAGGGAGAGAGAGAGACAGGGAGAGAGAGGGACAGGGAGAGAGAGAGGGACAGGGAGCAAGATCTGGACAGGGAGAGAGAGAGAGAGGGACAGTAAGAGACAGAGGGACGGAGAGAGAGGGACAGTGAGAGAGAGAGCGACAGGTAGAGACAGAGGGACAGGGAGAGAGAGAGACCGGGAGAGAGAGACAGACAGGGGGAGAGAGAGAGAGACAGGGAGCGAGAGAGGGACAGGGAGAGAGACAGAGCGACACGGAGAGAAAGGGACACGGAGAGAGAGGGGCAGGGAGAGAGAGAGAGGGACAGGGAGAGAGAGAGGGACAGGGAAAGAGAGAGGGACAGGGAGAGAGAGGGGCACGGAGAGAGAGGGACAGGGCGAGAGAGAGACACAGGGAGAGAGAGAGACAGGGAGAGAGACAGGGAGAGAGAGACAGGGAGAAAGAGGTACAGGGACAGAGAGAGGGACAGGGACAGAGAGAGGGACAGGGAGAGAGAGAGGGACAGGGAGAGAAAGAGGGACAGGAATCGAGAGAGAGGGACAGGGAGAGAGAGAGGGACAGGGAGAGAGAGAGAGGGACAGGGAGAGAGAGGAACAGGGAGAGAAACAGAGGGACAGGGAGAGAGTCAGAGGGTCAGGGACAGATAGAGAGAGACAGGGAGAGAGAGAGGGACAGGGAGAGAGACAGAGGGACAGAGAGAGAGAGGGCGAGAGGGACAGGGAGAAAGATAGGGACAGGGAGAGAGAGATAGGGACCGTGAGAGACAGAGGGACGGAGAGAGAGGGACAGTGAGAGAGAGAGCGACAGGGAGAGACAGAGGGACAGGGAGAGAGACAGAGCGAAAAGGAGAGAAAGGGACACGGAGAGAGAGGGGCAGGGAGAGAGAGAGAGGGACAGGGAGAGAGAGGGGCACGGAGAGAGGGGGACAGGGAGAGAGAGAGAGGGACAGGGAGAGAGGGGGACAGGGAAAGAGAGAGGGACAGGGAGAGAGAGGGGCACGGAGAGAGAGGGACAGGGACAGAGAGAGGGACAGGGACAGAGAGAGGGACAGGGAGAGAGAGGGACAGGGAGAGAGAGGGACAGGGAGAGAGAGATGGACAGGGAGAGACAGAGGGACAGGGAGAGAGAGATGGACAGGGAGAGACAGAGGGACAGGGATAGAGACAGAGGGACAGGGAGAGAGACAGAGGGACAGGGAGAGAGAGATTAGAGACAGGGAGAGAGAGAGGGACAGCGAGAGAGACAGAGGGACAGGGAGAGAGAGGGAGAGAGGGACAGGGAGAGAGAGGGACAGGGAGAGAGAGAGAGAGACAGAGAGAGAGAGGGACAGGGAGAGAGAGAGTGAGACAGGGAGAGAGGGAGAGGGACAAGGAGAGAGAGAGAGGGACAGGGAAAGAGAGAGGGTCAGGGAGAGAGAGGGGCACGGAGAGAGAGGGTCAGGGAGAGAGAGAGACAGGGAGAGGGAGAGTAACAGGGAGAGAGAGAGAGAGAGGGTGAGAGGGAGACAGGGAGAGAGAGACGGACAGGGACAGAGAGAGGGACAGGGACAGAGAGAGGGACAGGGCGAGAGAGGGACAGGGAGAGAGAGATGGACAGGGAGAGACAGGGGGACAGGGAGAGAGAGATGGACAGGGAGAGACAGAGGGACAGGAATAGAGACAGAGGGACAGGGAGAGAGACAGAGGGACAGGGAGAGAGAGAGAGAGACAGGGAGAGAGGGAGGGACAGCGAGAGAGACAGATGGACAGGGAGAGAGAGGGAGAGAGGGACAGGGAGAGAGAGGGACAGGGAGAGAGAGAGACAGAGAGAGAGAGGGACAGGGAGAGAGAGAGGGACAGTGAGAGAGAGGGACAGGGAGAGAGAGAGAGGGACAGGGAGAGACAGAGGGACAGGGATAGAGAGAGAGGGACAGTGAGAGAGAGAGAGTGACAGGGAGAGAGAGAGGAACAGGGAGAGAGACAGAGGGACAGGGAGAGAGAGGGGCACGGAGAGAGAGGGACAGGGAGAGAGAGAGAGGGACAGGGAGAGAGGGGGACAGGGAAAGAGAGAGGGACAGGGAGATAGAGGGGCACGGAGAGAGGGGGACAGGGAGAGAGAGAGAGACAGGGAGAGAGAGAGACAGGGAGAGAGACAGGGAGAGAGAGACAGGGAGAAAGAGGTACAGAGACAGAGAGAGGGACAGGGACAGAGAGAGGGACAGGGAGAGAGAGAGGGACAGGGAGAGACAGAGGGACAGGGATAGAGAGAGAGGGACAGGGAGAGAGAGAGGGACAGGGAGAGAGAGAGAGGGACAGGGATTGAGAGGAACAGGGAGAGAGAGAGAGGGACAGGGAGAGAGACAGAGGGACAGTGACAGATAGAGAGAGACAGGGAGAGAGAGAGGGACAGGGAGAGAGACAGAGGGACAGAGAGAGAGAGGGAGAGAGGGACAGGGAGAGAGCGAGAGAGAGAGACAGAGAGAGAGACAGGGAGAAAGATAGGGACAGGGAGAGAGAGAGGGACAGGGAGAGAGAGAGAGACAGGGAGAGAGAGAGCGACAGGGATAGAGAGGGGGTCATGGAGAGAGAGAGGAACAGGGAGAGAGAGAAAGACTGGGAGAAAGAGGGGGACAGGGAGAGAGAGAGACAGGGAGAGAGAGAGAGAGGGAGAGAGAGACAGGGAGACAGAGAGGGACAGAGAGAGACAGGGAGAGAGAGGGACAGGGAGAGAGACAGAGGGACACGGAGAGAGAGGGACAGGGAGAGAGAGAGAGTGACAGGGAGAGAGAGAGCGAGACAGGGAGACAGAGAGAGGGACAAGGAGAGAGAGAGGGACAGGGAAAGAGAGGGACAGGGAGAGAGAGGGGCACGGAGAGAGAGGGTCAGGGAGAGAGAGAGAGACAGGGAGAGAGAGAGAAACAGGGAGAGAGAGAGAGGGTGAGAGAGAGACAGGGAGACAGAGACGAACAGGGACAGAGAGAGGGACAGGGACAGAGAGAGGGACAGGGAGAGAGAGGGACAGGGTCAGAGAGAGGGACAGGGAGCGAGAGAGGGACAGGGAGAGAGAGGGACAGGGAGAGAGAGATGGACAGGGAGAGACAGAGGGACAGGGAGAGAGAGATGGACAGGGAGAGACAGAGGGACAGGGAGAGAGAGAGAGAGACAGGGAGAGAGAGAGGGACAGCGAGAGAGACAGAGGGACAGGGAGAGAGAGGGAGAGAGGGACAGGGAGAGAGAGGGACAGGGAGAGAGAGAGAGAGAGACAGAGAGAGAGAGGGACAGGGAGAGAGAGAGAGTGAGACAGGGAGAGAGGGAGAGGGACAAGGAGAGAGAGAGGGACAGGGAACGAGAGAGGGACAGGGAGAGAGAGGGGCACGGAGAGAGAGGGTCAGGGAGAGAGAGAGACAGGGAGAGGGAGAGAAACAGGGAGAGAGAGAGAGAGGGTGAGAGGGAGACAGGGAGAGAGAGACGGACAGGGACAGAGAGAGGGACAGGGACAGAGAGAGGGACAGGGCGAGAGAGGGACAGGGAGAGAGAGATGGACAGGGAGAGACAGAGGGACAGGGAGAGAGAGATGGACAGGGAGAGACAGAGGGACAGGGATAGAGACAGAGGGACAGGGAGAGAGACAGAGGGACAGGGAGAGAGAGAGAGAGACAGGGAGAGAGAGAGGGACAGCGAGAGAGACAGATGGACAGGGAGGGAGAGGGAGAGAGGGACAGGGAGAGAGAGGGACAGGGAGAGAGAGAGACAGAGAGAGAGAGGGACAGGGAGAGAGAGAGGGACAGTGAGAGAGAGGGACAGGGAGAGAGAGAGGGACAGGGAGAGATAGAGGGACAGGGATAGAGAGAGAGGGACAGGGAGAGAGAGAGTGACAGGGAGAGAGAGAGTAACAGGGAGGGAGACAGAGGGACAGGGAGAGAGACAGAGGGACAGGGACAGAGAGAGAGAGACAGGGAGAGAGAGAGAGGCACAGGGAGATAGAGAGAGAGGGACAGGGAGAGAGAGACAGAGGGACAGGGAGTGAGAGAGAGAGGGACAGGGAGAGAGAGAGCGACAGGGAGAGAGACAGAGGGACAGGGAGAGAGACAGAGGGACCGGGAGAGAATGACAGAGAGGGACAGGGAGAGAGAGGGACAGAGAGAGAGAGAGAGAGACACACAGAGAGAGAGAGGGACAGGGAGAGACAGAGGGACAGGGAGAGAGACAGATGGAGACGGAGAGAGAGGAAGACGGAGAGAGAGGGACACAGAGAAAGAGGTACACAGAGAGAGAGGGATAGGGAGATGAGAGAGAGACAGGGAGAGAGAGAGAGAGAGAGAGAGAGAGAGAGCGAGACAGGGAGACCGAGAGATAGGGAGAGAGAGGGACAGGGAGAGAGAGAGGGACAGGGAGAGAGAGAGGGACATGGAGAGAGAGAGAGGGACAGGGACAGAGAGAGAGGGAGAGATAGAGAGGGACAGGGAGAGAGAGAGACAGGGAGAGAGAGAGAGACAGGACTAGAGAGAGAGACAGGGAGAGAGAGGGACAGGGAGAGACACAGAGGGACACGGAGAGAGAGGGACACGGAGAGAGAGGGACAGGGAGAGAGCGAGGGGGACAGGGAGAGAGAGAGAGGGACAGGGAAAGAGAGAGGGACAGGGAGAGAGAGGGCATGGAGAGAGAGGGACAGGGAGAGAAAGAGAGACAGGGAGAGAGAGAGAGGCACAGGGACAGAGAGAGGGACAGGGACAGAGAGAGGGACAGGGAGAGAGAGGGGAACAGGGCGAGACAGAGGGACAGGGATAGAGAGAGAGGGACAGGGAGAGAGACAGGGACAGGGAGAGAGAGAGAGGAACAGGGAGAGAGACAGAGGGACAAGCAAAGAGACAGAGGGACAGGGACAGAGAGAGAGAGGCAGGGTGATAGAGAGGGACAGGGAGAGAGACAGAGGGACAGAGAGAGAGAGGGAGAGAGGGGCATGCAGAGAGAGAGAGAGAGAGAGAGACAGAGAGAGAAAGACAGGAATAGAGAGAGGGACAAGGAGAGAGAGAGACAGGGAGAGAGAGACAGACAGGGAGAGAGACAGAGAGACAGGGAGAGAGAGAGGGACAGGGAGAGAGAGACAGAGGGACAGGGAGTGAGAGAGAGAGGGACAGGGAGAGAGAGAGCGACAGGGAGAGAGACAGAGGGACAGGGAGAGAGACAGAGGGACAGGGAGAGAATGACAGAGAGGGACAGGGAGAGAGAGGGACAGAGAGAGAGAGAGAGAGAGACACAGAGAGAGAGAGGGACAGGGAGAGACAGAGGGACAGGGAGAGAGACAGATGGAGACGGAGAGAGAGGGAGACGGAGAGAGAGGGACACAGAGAAAGAGGTACACAGAGAGAGAGGGATAGGGAGATGAGAGAGGGACAGGGAGAGAGAGAGAGAGAGAGAGAGAGAGAGCGAGACAGGGAGACCGAGAGACAGGGAGAGAGAGGGACAGGGAGAGAGAGAGGGACAGGGAGAGAGAGAGGGACATGGAGAGAGAGGGAGGGACAGGGAGAGAGAGAGGGAGAGATAGAGAGGGACAGGGAGAGAGAGAGACAGGGAGAGAGAGAGAGACAGGACTAGAGAGAGAGACAGGGAGAGAGAGGGACAGGGAGAGACACAGAGGGACACGGAGAGAGAGGGACACGGAGAGAGAGGGACAGGGAGAGAGCGAGGGGGACAGGGAGAGAGAGAGAGGGACAGGGAAAGAGAGAGGGACAGGGAGAGAGAGGGCATGGAGAGAGAGGGACAGGGAGAGAAAGAGAGACAGGGAGAGAGAGAGAGGCACAGGGACAGAGAGAGGGACAGGGACAGAGAGAGAGGGACAGGGAGAGAGACAGGGACAGGGAGAGAGAGAGAGGAACAGGGAGAGAGACAGAGGGACAAGCAAAGAGACAGAGGGACAGGGACAGAGAGAGAGAGGCAGGGTGATAGAGAGGGACAGGGAGAGAGACAGAGGGACAGAGAGAGAGAGGGAGAGAGGGACATGCAGAGAGAGAGAGAGAGAGAGACACAGAGAGAGAAAGACAGGGATAGAGAGAGGGACAGGGAGAGAGAGAGACAGGGAGAGAGAGACAGACAGGGAGAGATACAGAGAGACAGGGAGAGAGAGAGGGACTGGGAGAGAGAGAGAGACAGGGAGAGAGAGAGACAGGGAGAGAGAGAGAGACAGGGAGAGAGAGAGAGGGACAGGGAGCAAGAGGGGGACAGGGAGAGAGAGAGAGGGACAGTGAGAGACAGAGGGACGGAGAGAGAGGGACAGGGAGAGAGAGAGCGACAGGGCGAGAGAGAGAGGAACAGGGAGAGAGACGGAGGGACAGGCAGAGAGACAGAGGGACAGGGACAGAGAGAGAGAGGCAGGGAGAGAGAGAGGGACAGGGAGAGAGACAGAGGGACAGAGAGAGAGAGGGAGAGAGGGACAGGCAGAGAGAGAGAGAGACAGAGAGAGAGAGAGGGAGAGAGAGAGGGACAGGGAGCAAGAGAGGGACAGGGAGAGAGAGAGAGACAGGGAGAGAGAGAGGGACAGGGAGCAAGAGGGGGACAGGGATAGAGAGAGATGGACAGGGAGAGACAGGGGGACAGGGAGAGAGAGATGGACAGGGAGAGACAGAGGGACAGGGATAGAGACAGAGGGACAGGGAGAGAGACAGAGGGACAGGGAGAGAGAGAGAGAGACAGGGAGAGAGAGAGGGACAGCGAGAGAGACAGATGGACAGGGAGAGAGAGGGAGAGAGGGACAGGGAGAGAGAGGGACAGGGAGAGAGAGAGAGACAGAGAGAGAGAGGGACAGGGAGACAGAGAGGGACAGTGAGAGAGAGGGACAGGGAGAGAGAGAGAGGGACAGGGAGAGACAGAGGGACAGGGATAGAGAGAGAGGGACAGTGAGAGAGAGAGAGTGACAGGGAGAGAGAGAGGAACAGGGAGAGAGACAGAGGGACAGGGAGAGAGAGGGGCACGGAGAGAGAGGGACAGGGAGAGAGAGAGAGGGACAGGGAGAGAGGGGGACAGGGAAAGAGAGAGGGACAGGGAGAGAGAGGGGCACGGAGAGAGGGGGACAGGGAGAGAGAGAGAGACAGGGAGAGACAGGGGGAGAGGGAGAGAGAGATGGACAGGGAGAGACAGAGGGACAGGGATAGAGACAGAGGGACAGGGAGAGAGACAGAGGGACAGGGAGAGAGAGAGAGAGACAGGGAGAGAGAGAGGGACAGCGAGAGAGACAGATGGACAGGGAGAGAGAGGGAGAGAGGGACAGGGAGAGAGAGGGACAGGGAGAGAGAGAGAGACAGAGAGAGAGAGGGACAGGGAGACAGAGAGGGACAGTGAGAGAGAGGGACAGGGAGAGAGAGAGAGGGACAGAGAGAGACAGAGGGACAGGGATAGAGAGAGAGGGACAGTGAGAGAGAGAGAGTGACAGGGAGAGAGAGAGGAACAGGGAGAGAGACAGAGGGACAGGGAGAGAGAGGGGCACGGAGAGAGAGGGACAGGGAGAGAGAGAGAGGGACAGGGAGAGAGGGGGACAGGGAAAGAGAGAGGGACAGGGAGAGAGAGGGGCACGGAGAGAGGGGGACAGGGAGAGAGAGAGAGACAGGGAGAGAGAGAGACAGGGAGAGAGACAGGGAGAGAGAGACAGGGAGAAAGAGGTACAGAGACAGAGAGAGGGACAGGGACAGAGAGAGGGACAGGGAGAGAGAGAGGGACAGGGAGCGACAGAGGGACAGGGATAGAGAGAGAGGGACAGGGAGAGAGAGAGGGACAGGGAGAGAGAGAGAGGGACAGGGAGAGAGAGGAACAGGGAGAGACACAGAGGGACAGGGAGAGAGACAGAGGGACAGTGACAGATAGAGAGAGACAGGGAGAGAGAGAGGGACAGGGAGAGAGACAGAGGGACAGAGAGAGAGAGGGAGAGAGGGACAGGGAGAGAGCGAGAGAGAGAGACAGAGAGAGAGAGACAGGGAGAAAGAAACGGACAGGGAGAGAGAGAGGGACAGGGAGAGACAGAGGGACAGGGATAGAGAGAGAGGGACAGGGAGAGAGAGAGGGACAGGGAGAGAGAGAGAGGGACAGGGAGAGAGAGGAACAGGGAGAGAGACAGAGGGACAGGGAGAGAGACAGAGGGACAGTGACAGATAGAGAGAGACAGGGAGAGAGAGAGGGACAGGGAGAGAGACAGAGGGACAGAGAGAGAGAGGGAGAGAGGGACAGGGAGAGAGCGAGAGAGAGAGACAGAGAGAGAGAGACAGGGAGAAAGATAGGGACAGGGAGAGAGAGAGGGACAGGGAGAGAGAGAGAGACAGGGAGAGAGAGAGCGACAGGGATAGAGAGGGGGTCATGGAGAGAGAGAGGAACAGGGAGAGAGAGAAAGACTGGGAGAAAGAGGGGGACAGGGAGAGAGAGAGACAGGGAGAGAGAGAGAGAGGGAGAGAGAGAGACAGGGAGAGAGAGGGACAGAGAGAGACAGGGAGAGAGAGGGACAGGGAGAGAGACAGAGGGACACGGAGAGAGAGGGACAGGGAGAGAGAGAAAGTGACAGGGAGAGAGAGAGCGAGACAGGGAGACAGAGAGAGGGACAAGGAGAGAGAGGGACAGGGAAAGAGAGAGGGACAGGGAGAGAGAGGGGCACGGAGAGAGAGGGTCAGGGAGAGAGAGAGAGAAAGGGAGAGAGAGAGAAACAGGGAGAGAGAGAGAGAGAGGGTGAGAGAGAGACATGGAGACAGAGACGGACAGGGACAGAGAGAGGGACAGGGACAGAGAGAGGGACAGGGAGAGAGAGGGACAGGGTCAGAGAGAGGGACAGGGAGCGAGAGAGGGACAGGGAGAGAGAGAGAGGGACAGGGAGCAAGAGGGGGACAGGGAGAGAGAGAGAGGGACAGTGAGAGACAGAGGGACGGAGAGAGAGGGACAGGGAGAGAGAGAGCGACAGGGCGAGAGAGAGAGGAACAGGGAGAGAGACGGAGGGACAGGCAGAGAGACAGAGGGACAGGGACAGAGAGAGAGAGGCAGGGAGAGAGAGAGGGACAGGGAGAGAGACAGAGGGACAGAGAGAGAGAGGGAGAGAGGGACAGGCAGAGAGAGAGAGAGACAGAGAGAGAGAGAGGGAGAGAGAGAGGGACAGGGAGCAAGAGAGGGACAGGGAGAGAGAGAGAGACAGGGAGAGAGAGAGGGACAGGGAGCAAGAGGGGGACAGGGATAGAGAGAGATGGACAGGGAGAGACAGGGGGACAGGGAGAGAGAGACGGACAGGGAGAGACAGAGGGACAGGGATAGAGACAGAGGGACAGGGAGAGAGACAGAGGGACAGGGAGAGAGAGAGAGAGACAGGGAGAGAGAGAGGGACAGCGAGAGAGACAGATGGACAGGGAGAGAGAGGGAGAGAGGGACAGGGAGAGAGAGGGACAGGGAGAGAGAGAGAGACAGAGAGAGAGAGGGACAGGGAGACAGAGAGGGACAGTGAGAGAGAGGGACAGGGAGAGAGAGAGAGGGACAGGGAGAGACAGAGGGACAGGGATAGAGAGAGAGGGACAGTGAGAGAGAGAGAGTGACAGGGAGAGAGAGAGGAACAGGGAGAGAGACAGAGGGACAGGGAGAGAGAGGGGCACGGAGAGAGAGGGACAGGGAGAGAGAGAGAGGGACAGGGAGAGAGGGGGACAGGGAAAGAGAGAGGGACAGGGAGAGAGAGGGGCACGGAGAGAGGGGGACAGGGAGAGAGAGAGAGACAGGGAGAGACAGGGGGACAGGGAGAGAGAGATGGACAGGGAGAGACAGAGGGACAGGGATAGAGACAGAGGGACAGGGAGAGAGACAGAGGGACAGGGAGAGAGAGAGAGAGACAGGGAGAGAGAGAGGGACAGCGAGAGAGACAGATGGACAGGGAGAGAGAGGGAGAGAGGGACAGGGAGAGAGAGGGACAGGGAGAGAGAGAGAGACAGAGAGAGAGAGGGACAGGGAGACAGAGAGGGACAGTGAGAGAGAGGGACAGGGAGAGAGAGAGAGGGACAGAGAGAGACAGAGGGACAGGGATAGAGAGAGAGGGACAGTGAGAGAGAGAGAGTGACAGGGAGAGAGAGAGGAACAGGGAGAGAGACAGAGGGACAGGGAGAGAGAGGGGCACGGAGAGAGAGGGACAGGGAGAGAGAGAGAGGGACAGGGAGAGAGGGGGACAGGGAAAGAGAGAGGGACAGGGAGAGAGAGGGGCACGGAGAGAGGGGGACAGGGAGAGAGAGAGAGACAGGGAGAGAGAGAGACAGGGAGAGAGACAGGGAGAGAGAGACAGGGATAGAGAGAGAGGGACAGGGAGAGAGAGAGGGACAGGGAGAGAGAGAGAGGGACAGGGAGAGAGAGGAACAGGGAGAGAGACAGAGGGACAGGGAGAGAGACAGAGGGACAGTGACAGATAGAGAGAGACAGGGAGAGAGAGGGACAGGGAGAGAGACAGAGGGACAGAGAGAGAGAGGGAGAGAGGGACAGGGAGAGAGCGAGAGAGAGAGACAGAGAGAGAGAGACAGGGAGAAAGATAGGGACAGGGAGAGAGAGAGGGACAGGGAGAGAGAGAGAGACAGGGAGAGAGAGAGCGACAGGGATAGAGAGGGGGTCATGGAGAGAGAGAGGAACAGGGAGAGAGAGAAAGACTGGGAGAAAGAGGGGGACAGGGAGAGAGAGAGACAGGGAGAGAGAGAGAGAGTGAGAGAGAGAGACAGGGAGAGAGAGGGACAGAGAGAGACAGGGAGAGAGAGGGACAGGGAGAGAGACAGAGGGACACGGAGAGAGAGGGACAGGGAGAGAGAGAGAGTGACAGGGAGAGAGAGAGCGAGACAGGGAGACAGAGAGAGGGACAAGGAGAGAGAGGGACAGGGAAAGAGAGAGGGACAGGGAGAGAGAGGGGCACGGAGAGAGAGGGTCAGGGAGAGAGAGAGAGACAGGGAGAGAGAGAGAAACAGGGAGAGAGAGAGAGAGAGGGTGAGAGAGAGACAGGGAGACAGAGACGGACAGGGACAGAGAGAGGGACAGGGACAGAGAGAGGGACAGGGAGAGAGAGGGACAGGGTCAGAGAGAGGGACAGGGAGCGAGAGAGGGACAGGGAGAGAGAGGGACAGGGAGAGAGAGATGGACAGGGAGAGACAGAGGGACAGGGAGAGAGAGATGGACAGGGAGAGACAGAGGGACAGGGAGAGAGAGAGAGAGACAGGGAGAGAGAGAGGGACAGCGAGAGAGACAGAGGGACAGGGAGAGAGAGGGAGAGAGGGACAGGGAGAGAGAGGGACAGGGAGAGAGAGAGAGAGAGACAGAGAGAGAGAGGGACAGGGAGAGAGAGAGTGAGACAGGGAGAGAGGGAGAGGGACAAGGAGAGAGAGAGGGACAGGGAAAGAGAGAGGGACAGGGAGAGAGAGGGGCACGGAGAGAGAGGGTCAGGGAGAGAGAGAGACAGGGAGAGGGAGAGAAACAAGGAGAGAGAGAGAGAGGGTGAGAGGGAGACAGGGAGAGAGAGACGGACAGGGACAGAGAGAGGGACAGGGACAGAGAGAGGGACAGGGCGAGAGAGGGACAGGGAGAGAGAGATGGACAGGGAGAGACAGAGGGACAGGGAGAGAGAGATGGACAGGGAGAGACAGAGGGACAGGGATAGAGACAGAGGGACAGGGAGAGAGACAGAGGGACAGGGAGAGAGAGAGAGAGACAGGGAGAGAGAGAGGAACAGCGAGAGAGACAGATGGACAGGGAGGGAGAGGGAGAGAGGGACAGGGAGAGAGAGGGACAGGGAGAGAGAGAGACAGAGAGAGAGAGGGACAGGGAGAGAGAGAGGGACAGTGAGAGAGAGGGACAGGGAGAGAGAGAGGGACAGGGAGAGATAGAGGGACAGGGATAGAGAGAGAGGGACAGGGAGAGTGAGAGTGACAGGGAGAGAGAGAGGAACAGGGAGAGAGACAGAGGGACAGGGAGAGAGACAGAGGGACAGGGACAGAGAGAGAGAGACAGGGAGAGAGAGAGAGGCACAGGGAGATAGAGAGAGAGGGACAGGGAGAGAGAGACAGAGGGACAGGGAGTGAGAGAGAGAGGGACAGGGAGAGAGAGACCGACAGGGAGAGAGACAGAGGGACAGGGAGAGAGACAGAGGGACCGGGAGAGAATTACAGAGAGGGACAGGGAGAGAGGGGGACAGAGAGAGAGAGAGAGAGACACACACAGAGAGAGAGAGGGACAGGGAGAGAGACAGAGGGACAGGGAGAGAGACAGATGGAGACGGAGAGAGAGGGAGACGGAGAGAGATGGACACAGAGAAAGAGGTACACAGAGAGAGAGAGATAGGGAGATGAGAGAGGGACAGGGAGAGAGAGAGAGAGAGAGAGAGAGAGCGAGACAGGGAGACCGAGAGACAGGGAGAGAGAGGGACAGGGAGAGAGAGAGGGACAGGGAGAGAGAGAGGGACATGGAGAGAGAGAGAGGGACAGGGAGAGAGAGAGAGGGAGAGATAGAGAGGGACAGGGAGAGAGAGAGACAGGGAGAGAGAGAGAGACAGGACTAGAGAGAGAGACAGGGAGAGAGGGACAGGGAGAGACACAGAGGGACACGGAGAGAGAGGGACACGGAGAGAGAGGGACAGGGAGAGAGCGAGGGGGACAGGGAGAGAGCGAGGGGGACAGGGAGAGAGAGAGAGGGACAGGGAAAGAGAGAGGGACAGGGAGAGAGAAGGCATGGAGAGAGAGGGACAGGGAGAGAAAGAGTGACAGGGAGAGAGAGAGAGGCACAGGGACAGAGAGAGGGACAGGGACAGAGAGAGGGACAGGGAGAGAGAGGGGAACAGGGCGAGACAGAGGGACAGGGATAGAGAGAGAGGGACAGGGAGAGAGACAGGGACAGGGAGAGAGAGAGAGGAACAGGGAGAGAGACAGAGGGACAAGCAAAGAGACAGAGGGACAGGGACAGAGAGAGAGAGGCAGGGTGATAGAGAGGGACAGGGAGAGAGACAGAGGGACAGAGAGAGAGAGGGAGAGAGGGACATGCAGAGAGAGAGAGAGAGACACACAGAGAGAGAAAGACAGGGATAGAGAGAGGGACAGGGAGAGAGAGAGACAGGGAGAGAGAGACAGACAGGGAGAGAGACAGAGAGACAGGGAGAGAGAGAGGGACAGGGAGAGAGAGACAGAGGGACAGGGAGTGAGAGAGAGAGGGACAGGGAGAGAGAGAGAGCGACAGGGAGAGAGACAGAGGGACAGGGAGAGAGACAGAGGGACAGGGAGAGAATGACAGAGAGGGACAGGGAGAGAGAGGGACAGAGAGAGAGAGAGAGAGGGACAGAGAGAGAGAGAGAGAGAGAGAGAGAGAGAGAGAGGGACAGGGAGAGACAGAGGGACAGGGAGAGAGACAGATGGAGACGGAGAGAGAGGGAGACGGAGAGAGAGGGACACAGAGAAAGAGGTACACAGAGAGAGAGGGATAGGGAGATGAGAGAGGGACAGGGAGAGAGAGAGAGAGAGAGAGAGAGAGCGAGACAGGGAGACCGAGAGACAGGGAGAGAGAGGGACAGGGAGAGAGAGAGGGACAGGGAGAGAGAGAGGGACATGGAGAGAGAGGGAGGGACAGGGAGAGAGAGAGAGAGGGAGAGATAGAGAGGGACAGGGAGAGAGAGAGACAGGGAGAGAGAGAGAGACAGGACTAGAGAGAGAGACAGGGAGAGAGAGGGACAGGGAGAGACACAGAGGGACACGGAGAGAGAGGGACACGGAGAGAGAGGGACAGGGAGAGAGCGAGGGGGACAGGGAGAGAGAGAGAGGGACAGGGAAAGAGAGAGGGACAGGGAGAGAGAGGGCATGGAGAGAGAGGGACAGGGAGAGAAAGAGAGACAGGGAGAGAGAGAGAGGCACAGGGACAGAGAGAGGGACAGGGACAGAGAGAGGGACAGGGAGAGAGAGGGGAACAGGGCGAGACAGAGGGACAGGGATAGAGAGAGAGGGACAGGGAGAGAGACAGGGACAGGGAGAGAGAGAGAGGAACAGGGAGAGAGACAGAGGGACAAGCAAAGAGACAGAGGGACAGGGACAGAGAGAGAGAGGCAGGGTGATAGAGAGGGACAGGGAGAGAGACAGAGGGACAGAGAGAGAGAGGGAGAGAGGGACATGCAGAGAGAGAGAGAGAGACACACAGAGAGAGAAAGACAGGGATAGAGAGAGGGACAGGGAGAGAGAGAGACAGGGAGAGAGAGACAGACAGGGAGAGAGACAGAGAGACAGGGAGAGAGAGAGGGACTGGGAGAGAGAGAGACAGGGAGAGAGAGAGACAGGGAGAGAGAGAGAGACAGGGAGAGAGAGAGTGACAGGGAGCAAGAGGGGGACAGGGAGAGAGAGAGAGGGACAGTGAGAGACAGAGGGACAGAGAGAGAGGGACAGGGAGAGAGAGAGCGACAGGGCGAGAGAGAGAGGAACAGGGAGAGAGACGGAGGGACAGGCAGAGAGACAGAGCGACAGGGACAGAGAGAGAGAGGCAGGGAGAGAGAGAGGGACAGGGAGAGAGACAGAGGGACAGAGAGAGAGAGGGAGAGAGGGACAGGCAGAGAGAGAGAGAGACAGGGAGAGAGAGGGACAGGGAGAGAGAGAGGGACAGGGAGCAAGAGAGGGACAGGGAGAGAGAGAGAGGGACAGTGAGAGACAGAGGGACGGCGAGAGAGGGACAGGGAGAGAGAGAGCGACAGGGAGAGACAGAGGGAGAGGGTGAGAGAGAGACAGGGAGAGAGAGAGAGACCGGTAGAGAGAGAGAGACAGGGAGAGAGACAGAGCGACACGGAGAGAGAGGGACACGGAGAGAGAGAGACAGGGAGAGAGAGAGGGGGACAGGGAGAGAGAGAGGGACAGGGAGAGAGAGAGGGACAGGGAGAGAGAGAGAGAGGAACAGGGAGAGAGACAGAGGGACAGGGAGAGAGACAGAGGGACAGGGACAGAGAGAGAGAGACAGGGAGAGAGGGAGGGACAGGGAGCGAGACAGAGGGACAGAGAGAGAGAGGGAGAGAGGGACATGCAGAGAGAGAGAGAGAGACACACAGAGAGAGAAAGACAGGGATAGAGAGAGGGACAGGGAGAGAGAGAGACAGGGAGAGAGAGACAGACAGGGAGAGAGACAGAGAGACAGGGAGAGAGAGAGGGACTGGGAGAGAGAGAGACAGGGAGAGAGAGAGACAGGGAGAGAGAGAGAGACAGGGAGAGAGAGAGTGACAGGGAGCAAGAGGGGGACAGGGAGAGAGAGAGAGGGACAGTGAGAGACAGAGGGACAGAGAGAGAGGGACAGGGAGAGAGAGAGCGACAGGGCGAGAGAGAGAGGAACAGGGAGAGAGACGGAGGGACAGGCAGAGAGACAGAGCGACAGGGACAGAGAGAGAGAGGCAGGGAGAGAGAGAGGGACAGGGAGAGAGACAGAGGGACAGAGAGAGAGAGGGAGAGAGGGACAGGCAGAGAGAGAGAGAGACAGGGAGAGAGAGGGACAGGGAGAGAGAGAGGGACAGGGAGCAAGAGAGGGACAGGGAGAGAGAGAGAGGGACAGTGAGAGACAGAGGGACGGCGAGAGAGGGACAGGGAGAGAGAGAGCGACAGGGGGAGAGAGAGAGAGGGACAGGAAGAGAGACAGAGGGACAGGGAGAGAGAGGGACAGGGAGAGAAAGAGGTACAGGGAGAGACAGAGGGACAGGGAGAGACAGAGGGACACGGAGACAGATAGGGACAGGGAGAGAGACAGATGGACAGGGAGAGAGAGAGGTACAGGGAGAGAGACAGAGGGACAGGGAGAGAAAGAGGGGCAGTGAGAGAATGGGACAGGGAGAGAGAGAGAGGGACAGGGCGAGAGAGAGGGACAGGGAGAGCGAGGGACAGGGAGAGACACCGAGGGACACGGAGAGAGACAGAGAGACACGGAGAGAGAGAGGGACAGGACGAGAGAGGGACACGGAGAGAGAGCGATAGGGAGAGAGTGGGACAGGGAGAGAGAGGGACAGAGAGAGAGAGGGACAGGGAGAGAGAGGGACGGGGAGAGAGACAGCGGGGCTGAGAGAGAGACAAAGGGACAGGTAGAGAGAGAGGGACAGGGAGAGAGACAGAAGGACATGGAGAGAGACAGAGGGACACGGAGAGAGACAGGGAGACACGGAGAGAGAGAGAGGGACAGGAAGAGAGAGGGACACGGGGAGAGAGAGGGACACGGGGAGAGAGGGACAGGTAGAGAGAGGGACACGGGGAGAGAGGGACAGGGAGAGAGAGGGACTGGGAGAGAGAGGGACAGGGAGAGAGGCAGCTGGACAGGGAGAGAGACAGATGGACAGGTAGAGAGAGAGGGACAGGGAGAGAGACAGAGGGACATGGAGAGAGGCATTTGGACACGGAGAGAGACAGCGGGACAGTGAGAGAGAGAGAGAGGGACACGGAGGGAGAGGGACAGGGAGAGAGACAGCCGGACAGGGAGAGAGACAGAGGGACAGGGAGAGAGAGAGGGACAGGGTAAGATAGGGATAGGGTGAGAGAGAGGGACAGGGAGCGAGAGGGACACACAGAGAGAGAGAGGGACAGGGAGAGACAGAGGCACAGGGAGAGAGAGGGACACGGAGGGAGAGGGACAGTGAGCGAGAGAGGGACACGGAGAGAGAGGGACAGGGAGAGAGAGGGACAGGGAGAGAGAGAGGGACAGGGAGAGAGACAGAGAGACACGGAGAGAGAGAGAGAGAGAGACGGGAAGAGTGAGGGACAGGGAGAGAGTGAGGGACAGGGATAGAGAGAGAGAAAGACGGAGAGAGAGGGACACAGAGAGGGACAGAGAGAGAGGGACAGGGAGAGAGAGAGACAGGGAGAGAGAGGGACAGGGAGAGAGAGAAGAACAGGGAGAGAGAGGGACATGGAGAGAGACAGAGGGACAGGGAGAGAGAGAGAGGGACAGGGAGAGAGAGAGAGAGAAAGAGGGACAGGGAGAGAGAGAGAGGGACAGGGAGAGAGGACAGGGAGAGAGAGGGACAGGGGGGAGAGAGAGTGACAGGTAGAGAGACAGAGGGACAGGGAGAGGGAGAGTGACAGAGAGACAGTGGGACAGGGAGAGAGACAGAGGGACAGGGAGAGAGACAGATGGACACGGGGAGCGAGGGACATCGAGAGAGAGAGAGGGAGGGAGAGAGAGAGAGGGACACGGAGTGAGAGAGGGACAGGGAGAGAGATAGACAGGGAGAGAGAGAGGGACAGGGAGAGGGAGAGACAGGGGGAGAGAGAGAGAGAGGGACAGGGAGAGAGACAGAGGGACAGGGAGAGAGAGGGACAGGGAGAGAAAGAGAGGGACACGGAGTGAGAGAGGGACAGGGAGAGAGATAGACAGGGAGAGAGAGAGGGACAGGGAGAGAGAGAGAAAAGGGGGAGAGAGAGAGAGAGTTTGGCGCACCGACCTCTACACCGCTGAGGCCAAACGCCAGCTCGCAGATACCTCCTCCTACTGCCCCCTTGACCATGACCCCACCCCCCACCACCAAACCATCATCTCCCAGACCGTCCATAACCTCATCACCTCAGGGGACCTCCCATCCACCGCCTCCAACCTCATAGTCCCACAACCCCGCACCGCCCGCTTCTACCTCCTGCCCAAAATCCACAAACCTGACTGCCCCGGTCGACCCATCGTCTCAGCCTGCTCCTGCCCCACCGAACTCATCTCCTCCTACCTCGACACGGTCCTGTCCCCATTAGTCCAAGAACTCCCCACCTACGTCCGTGACACCACCCACGCCCTCCACCTCCTCCAGGATTTCCGCTTCCCCGGTCCCCAACGCCTCATCTTCACCATGGACATCCAGTCCCTGTACACCTCCATCCCCCATCACGAAGGACTCAAAGCACTCCGCTTCTTCCTTTCCCGCCGTACCACCCAGTACCCTTCCACCGACACCCTCCTTCGACTGACCGAACTGGTCCTCACCCTGAACAACTTTTCTTTCCAATCCTCCCACTTTCTCCAAGCAAAAGGAGTAGCCATGGGCACCCGCATGGGCCCCAGCTATGCCTGCCTCTTCGTAGGGTATGTGGAACAACCCATCTTCCGCAACTACACTGGCCCCACCCCTCATCTTTTCCTCCGCTACATTGATGACTGTATCGGCGCTACCTCGTGCTCCCACGAGGAGGTTGAACAGTTCATCCACTACACTAACACCTTCCACCCCGACATCAAATTCACCTGGACAGTCTCGGACTCCTCCCTCCCCTTCCTAGACCTTTCTGGTTCTATCTCAGACGACCGAATCAACACGGACATCTACTACAAACCGACCGACTCCCACAGCTACCTGGACTACACCTCCTCCCACCCCGCCCCCTGTAAAAACGCCATCCCATTCTCCCAATTCCTTCGTCTCCGCCGCATCTGCTCCCAGGAGGACCAGTTCAAAATACGCACAACACAGACGGCCTCCTTCTTCAAGGACCGCAATTTCCCCCCCGACGTGATCGACGATGCCCTCCACCCGCATCTCCTCCACTTCCCGCTCCTCCGCCCTTGAGCCCCGCCCCTCCAACCGCCACCAGGACAGAACCCCACTGGTCCTCACCTACCACCCCACCAATTTCCATGTACAGCGCATCATCCGCCGTCACTTCCGCCACCTCCAAACGGACCCCACCACCAAGGATATATTTCCCTCCCCTCCTCTATCAGCTTTCCGTAGAGACCACTCCCTCCGCGACTCCCTTGTCAGATCCATACACCCCACCAACCCAACCTCCACTCCCGGCACCTTCCCTTGCAACCGCAGGAGGTGCAACACTTGCGCCCACACCTCCCCCCTCACTTCTCTCCAAGGCCCCAAAGGAAACTTCCATATCCGCCACAGATTCACCTGCACCTCCACCCACATTATCTACTGCATCCGCTGCAGCCGGTGTGGCCTCCTCTATATTGGGGAGACAGGCCGCCTACTTGCGGAGCGATTCAGAGAGCACCTCTGGGCCACCCGGACGAACCAACCCAATCACCCTGTAGCACAGCATTTCAACTCCCCCTCCCACTCCACCGAGGATATGCAGGTCATTGGACTCATCCACCGCCAAACCACAACAACGCGACGGTCGGAGGAGGAGCGTCTTATCTTCCGACTGGGAACCCTCCAACCACAGGGGATGAACTTGGACTTCACCAGTTTCTTCATCCCCCCTCCCCCCACCTTGTCTCAGCCGAATCCCTCCAGCCCGGCACCGCCTTCCTGACCTGCAGTCTTCTTCTTGACCTCTCCGCCTCCACCCTACTCCGACCTATCACCCTCACCTTGACCTCTTTCCACCTATCACATTTCCAACGCCCCTCCTCCAAGTCCCTCCTCCCTACCTTTTATCTTCTCCTGCTGAACACTCTCTGCTCATTCCTGAAGAAGGGCATGTGCCCGAAACGTCGAATCTTCTGTTCCCTAGATGCTGCCTGACCTGCTGTGCTGTTCCAGCAATAAAGTTTCAGCTTTGATCTCCAGCGTCTGCAGACCTCACTTTCTCCAGGGAGAGAGAGGGACAGGGAGAGAGGCAGCGGGACAGGGAGAGAGACAGATGGACAGGTAGAGAGAGAGGGACAGGGAGAGAGACAGAGGGACATGGAGAGAGACATTTGGACACGGAGAGAGACAGCGGGACAGTGAGAGAGAGAGAGGGACACGGAGAGAGATGGACAGGGAGAGAGACAGCCGGACAGGGAGAGAGACAGAGGGACAGGGAGAGAGAGAGGGACAGGGTGAGAGAGGGACAGGGAGAGAGAGAGGGATAGGGAGAGAGAGGGACAGGGAGAGAGAGGGACAGGGAGAGAGAGGGTCAGGGAGAGACAGAGGGACAGGGAGAGAGTGAGGGACACGGAGAGAGAGGGACAGGGAGCGAGAGAGGGACACGGAGAGAGAGGGACAGGGAGAGAGAGGGACAGGGAGAGAGAGAGGGACAGGGAGAGAGGGGGACAGGGAGAGAGACAGAGAGACACGGAGAGAGAGAGAGAGAGAGACACGGGAAGAGTGAGAGACAGGGAGAGAGTGAGGGACAGGGATAGAGAGAGAGAAAGACGGAGAGAGAGGGACACAGAGAGGGACAGAGAGAGAGGGACACGGAGAGAGAGGGACAAGAAGAGAGAGTGACACGGAGTGCGAGGGACATAGAGAGACGGATAGGGAGAGAGAGAGGGACAGAGAGAGGGACACAGAGTGTGGGACACAGAGAGAGTGAGGGACAGAGAGAGAGAGATGGAGAGAGAGAGACACAGAGAGCGTGTGGGACAGTGTGAGAGAGAGGAACATAGAGTGAGAGAGGGACACAGAGAGAGAGAGGGTGGACACAGAGAGACTGTGGGATACAGAGAGAGTGTGGGACACAGAGAGAGGTACAGAGAGAGAGAGGGACACAGAGAGGGTGTGGTACACAGAGAGAGAGAGATGGACACAGAGAGAGTGTAGGACACAGTGAGAGGGACAGAGAGAGTGTGGGACCGAGAGAGAGAGAGGGAAAGAGAGAGAGGGACACAGAGAGAGAGGGACACAGAGTGAGAGGGACAGAGAGAGGGACAGAGAGTGAGAGAGAGAGGGACAGACGGAGCGACAGAGGGAGAGAGAAACAGAAAGAAAACTAAACAGAGAGGAAGGGACACAGAGCGAGAGAAGAGCAGAGAGAGACAGACAGGGAGAGTGGGACTCAGAGAGAGTGCGGGACACAGAGAGAGTGTGGGACAGAGAGAGAGGGACAGAGAGAGAGAGAGGGACAGTGAGAGAGAGGGGCACAGAGAGAGAGGGACACAGAGAGAGAGGGACAGAGAGAGAGGGACAGACAGAGAGAGGGACAGACAGAGAGAGGGGCAGAGAGAGAGAGGGAATGTGAGTGTGTGTGAGAGAGAGAATGCATGTGTGAAAGAGAACGAGTGTGCGTGTGAGAGAGAATTTAAGTGTGCGAGAGACAGAATGCGTGTGTCTGAGAGAGAGAATTTGTATGAGAGAGAGAATGTGTGTGAGAGAGAGAATGTGTGTGCATGAGAGAAGGCGTGTGTGTGAGAGAGAATGTGTTCGTGAGAGAGAGAATGAGTGTGTGTGAGAGAGAATGTTTGTGTGTGAGAATGTGTGCGTGAGAGAGAGAATGTGTGTGAGAGAGAATGTGTGCGTGAGAGAGAGAATGTGTGTGTGAGAGACTACGTGCGTGTGTGAGAGAATGTGTGTGTGTGAGAGAGAGGATGTGTGTGTGAGAGAGAGAATGTGTGTGTGAGAGAGAGAGAATGTGTGTCTGACAGAGAATGTGTGTGTGAGAGAGAGAATACGTGTGTGAGAGAGAATGCATGTGTGTGAGAGAGAATGTGTGTGCATGAGAGAGAGAATGCGTATGTAAGAGAGAGAATGTGTGTGAGAAAGAATGTGTATGTGTGAGAGAGAATGCGTGTGTGTGTGAGAGAGAGAATGTGTGTGTGAGAGAGAAATCGTGTGAGACTGAGAATACGTGCATGAGAGAGAGAATGTGTGTGTGAGAGAGAATGCGTGTGTGTGAGAGAGAAAGCGTGTGTGAGAGAGAGAATGCGTGTGTGTGTGAGAGAGAGAATGCGTGTGGGTGAGAGAGAGAGAATGCGTGTGTGAGAGAGAGAATACGTGTGTGAGAGAGAGAATGTGTGTGAGAGAGAGAATGCGTGTATGGGAGAGAGAGAGAGAATGCGTCTGTGTGAGAGAGAATGCGTGTGTGAGAGAGAGAATGCGTGTGTGTGAGAGAGAATACGTGTGTGTAAGAGAGAATGTGTGTGTGTGTGAGAGAGAATGTGTGTGAGAGAGAGAATGTGTGTGTGTGAGAGAGAATGTGTGTGTGAGAGAGAATGTGTGTGTGAGAGAATACGTGTGTGAGAGAGAGAATGTGTCTGTGAGAGAGAATGTGTGAGTGTGAGAGAGAGAGAATGTGTGCGTGTGAGAGAGAGAGTGTGTGTGAGAGAGAGAGAATGTGTGTGTGAGAGAGAGAATACGTGTGTGTGAGAGAGAATGTGTATGTGTAAGAGAATGGGTGTGTGTGTGAGAGAGAGAATGCGTGTGTGAGAGAGAAATCGTGTGAGAGAGAATATGTGCGTGAGAGAGAGAATGTGTGTGAGAGAGAGAATGCATGTGTGAGAGGGAGAAAGCGTGTGTGAGAGAGAGAATGCGTGTGTGTGTGAGAGAGAGAATGCGTGTGGGTAAGAGAAAGAGAATGCGTGTGTGAGAGAGAGAATACGTGTGTGAGAGAGACAATGTGTGTGAGAGAGAATGAGTGTGTGGGAGAGAGAGAGAATGCGTCTGTGAGAGGGAGAATGCGTGTGTGTGAGAGAGGGAATGCGTGTGTGTGAGAGAGAAGACGTGGGTGTGAGAGAGAGAATGTGTGTGTGTGAGAGAGAGAATGTGTGTGTGAGAGAGAATGTGTGTTTGAGAGAGAATACTTGTGCGTGAGAGAGAATGTGTGTGTGAGAGATAATGTGTGAGTGTGTGAGAGAGAATGTGTGTGTGGGAGAGGGAATGTGTGTGTGTGAGAGAGAATACGTGTGTGTGTGAGAGAGAAAACGTGTGTGTGTGAGAGAGAATATGTGTGTGTGTGAGAGAAAGTGTGTGTGAGAGAGATTGTGTGTTCAGAGAGAGAATGTGTGTGTGAGAGAGAGAATGTGTGTGCGTGAGAGAGAATGTGTGTGTGAGAGCGAGAGAGATTGCGTGTGTGAGAGGGAATACGTGTGTGAGAGGGATAATACGTGTGTGTGAGAGGGATAATACGTGTGTGTGAGAGAGAATGCGTGTGTGTGAGAGAGAATGCGTGTGTGTGAGAGAGAATATGTGTGTGGGAGAGCGACTACGTGTGTGAAAAGAATGTGTGTGTGTGAGAGAGAATGTGTCTGTGAGAGAGAGAATATGTGTGTGTGAGAGAGAATGTGTATGTGAGATAGAGAATGTGTGTGGGGGAGAGAAAACGTGTGTCAGACAGAGAATACGTGAGTGTGTGAGAGAGAATATGTGTGTGTGAGAGAGAAAGTGTGTGTGAGAGAGAATGTGGGTGTGTGAGAGAGAATGCGTGTGTGAGAGGGAGAATGAGTGTGTGTGAGAGAGAGAATGTGTGTTAGAGAGAGAGAATGTGTGTGTGAGAGAGAATGTTTTTGTGTGAGAGAGAGAATGCGTGTGTGTGAGAGAGAATACGTGTGTGTGAGAGAGAATGTGTATGTGAGATAGAGAATGTGTGTGGGGGAGAGAGAACGTGTGTGAGACAGAGAATACGTGAGTGTGTGAGAGAGAATATGTGTGTGTGAGAGAGAAAGTGTGTGTGGGAGAGAATGTGGGTGTGTGAGAGAGAATGCGTGTATGAGAGGGAGAATGAGTGTGTGTGAGAGAGAGAATGTGTGTTAGAGAGAGAATACGTGTGCGTGAGAGAGAATGTGTGTGTGAGAGATAATGTGTGAGTGTGTGAGAGAGAATGTGTGTGTGGGAGAGGGAATGTGTGTGTGTGAGAGAGAAAATACGTGTGTGTGTGAGAGAGAAAACGTGTGTGTGTGAGAGAGAATATGTGTGTGTGTGAGAGAAAGTGTGTGTGAGAGAGATTGTGTGTTCAGAGAGAGAATGTGTGTGTGAGAGAGAGAATGCGTGTGCGTGAGAGAGAATCTGTGTGTGAGAGCGAGAGAGATTGCGTGTGTGAGAGGGAATACGTGTGTGAGAGGGATAATACGTGTGTGTGAGAGAGAATGCGTGTGTGTGAGAGAGAATGCGTGTGTGTGAGAGAGAATATGTGTGTGGGAGAGCGACTACGTGTGTGAAAAGAATGTGTGTGTGTGAGAGAGAATGTGTCTGTGAGAGAGAGAATATGTGTGTGTGAGAGAGAATGTGTATGTGAGATAGAGAATGTGTGTGGGGGAGAGAAAACGTGTGTCAGACAGAGAATACGTGAGTGTGTGAGAGAGAATATGTGTGTGTGAGAGAGAAAGTGTGTGTGAGAGAGAATGTGGGTGTGTGAGAGAGAATGCGTGTGTGAGAGGGAGAATGAGTGTGTGTGAGAGAGAGAATGTGTGTTAGAGAGAGAGAATGTGTGTGTGAGAGAGAATGTTTTTGTGTGAGAGAGAGAATGCGTGTGTGAGAGAGAGAATACGTGTGTGAGAGAGAGAATGTGTATGTGAGATAGAGAATGTGTGTGGGGGAGAGAAAACGTGTGTGAGACAGAGAATACGTGAGTGTGTGAGAGAGAATATGTGTGTGTGAGAGAGAAAGTGTGTGTGGGAGAGAATGTGGGTGTGTGAGAGAGAATGCGTGTATGAGAGGGAGAATGAGTGTGTGTGAGAGAGAGAATGTGTGTTAGAGAGAGAGAATGTGTGTGTGTGAGAGAGAATGTGTGTTTGAGAGAGAGAATGTGTGTGTGAAAGAGAGAATATTTGTGTGAGAGAGAGAGAATACGTGTGTGCATTAGAGAGAGAATGTGTGCATGAGAGAGAGAATGTGAGTGTGGGAGAGAATGTGTGTGAGAGAGAGAATGTGTGTGTGTGAGAGAGAATGTGTGTGTGAGAGAGAATGTGTGTGTGTGTGAGAGAGAATGTGTGTGAGAGAGAGAATGTGTGTGTGTGAGAGAGAATGTGTGTGTGAGAGAGAATGTGTGTGTGAGAGAATACGTGTGTGTGAGAGAGAATGTGTGAGTGTGAGAGAGAGAGAATGTGTGCGTGTGAGAGAGAGAGTGTGTGTGAGAGAGAGAGAATGTGTGTGTGAGAGAGAGAATACGTGTGTGTGAGAGAGAATGTGTATGTGTAAGAGAATGGGTGTGTGTGTGAGAGAGAGAATGCGTGTGTGAGAGAGAAATCGTGTGAGAGAGAATACGTGCGTGAGAGAGAGAATGTGTGTGAGAGAGAGAATGCATGTGTGAGAGGGAGAAAGCGTGTGTGAGAGAGAGAATGCGTGTGTGTGTGAGAGAGAGAATGCGTGTGGGTAAGAGAAAGAGAATGCGTGTGTGAGAGAGAGAATACGTGCGTGAGAGAGACAATGTGTGTGAGAGAGAATGAGTGTGTGGGAGAGAGAGAGAATGCGTCTGTGAGAGGGAGAATGCGTGTGTGTGAGAGAGGGAATGCGTGTGTGTGAGAGAGAAGACGTGGGTGTGAGAGAGAATGTGTATGTGAGAGAGAGAATGTGTGTGTGTGAGAGAGAGAATGTGTGTGTGAGAGAGAATGTGTGTTTGAGAGAGAATACTTGTGCGTGAGAGAGAATGTGTGTGTGAGAGATAATGTGTGAGTGTGTGAGAGAGAATGTGTGTGTGGGAGAGGGAATGTGTGTGTGTGAGAGAGAATACGTGTGTGTGTGAGAGAGAAAACGTGTGTGTGTGAGAGAGAATATGTGTGTGTGTGAGAGAAAGTGTGTGTGAGAGAGATTGTGTGTTCAGAGAGAGAATGTGTGTGTGAGAGAGAGAATGTGTGTGCGTGAGAGAGAATGTGTGTGTGAGAGCGAGAGAGATTGCGTGTGTGAGAGGGAATACGTGTGTGAGAGGGATAATACGTGTGTGTGAGAGGGATAATACGTGTGTGTGAGAGAGAATGCGTGTGTGTGAGAGAGAATGCGTGTGTGTGAGAGAGAATATGTGTGTGGGAGAGCGACTACGTGTGTGAAAAGAATGTGTGTGTGTGAGAGAGAATGTGTCTGTGAGAGAGAGAATATGTGTGTGTGAGAGAGAATGTGTATGTGAGATAGAGAATGTGTGTGGGGGAGAGAAAACGTGTGTCAGACAGAGAATACGTGAGTGTGTGAGAGAGAATATGTGTGTGTGAGAGAGAAAGTGTGTGTGAGAGAGAATGTGGGTGTGTGAGAGAGAATGCGTGTGTGAGAGGGAGAATGAGTGTGTGTGAGAGAGAGAATGTGTGTTAGAGAGAGAGAATGTGTGTGTGAGAGAGAATGTTTTTGTGTGAGAGAGAGAATGCGTGTGTGAGAGAGAGAATACGTGTGTGTGAGAGAGAATATGTATGTGAGATAGAGAATGTGTGTGGGGGAGAGAGAACGTGTGTGAGACAGAGAATACGTGAGTGTGTGAGAGAGAATATGTGTGTGTGAGAGAGAAAGTGTGTGTGGGAGAGAATGTGGGTGTGTGAGAGAGAATGCGTGTATGAGAGGGAGAATGAGTGTGTGTGAGAGAGGGAATGTGTGTTAGAGAGAGAATACGTGTGCGTGAGAGAGAATGTGTGTGTGAGAGATAATGTGTGAGTGTGTGAGAGAGAATGTGTGTGTGGGAGAGGGAATGTGTGTGTGTGAGAGAGAATACGTGTGTGTGTGAGAGAGAAAACGTGTGTGTGTGAGAGAGAATATGTGTGTGTGTGAGAGAAAGTGTGTGTGAGAGAGATTGTGTGTTCAGAGAGAGAATGTGTGTGTGAGAGAGAGAATGCGTGTGCGTGAGAGAGAATCTGTGTGTGAGAGCGAGAGAGATTGCGTGTGTGAGAGGGAATACGTGTGTGAGAGGGATAATACGTGTGTGTGAGAGAGAATGCGTGTGTGTGAGAGAGAATGCGTGTGTGTGAGAGAGAATATGTGTGTGGGAGAGCGACTACGTGTGTGAAAAGAATGTGTGTGTGTGAGAGAGAATGTGTCTGTGAGAGAGAGAATATGTGTGTGTGAGAGAGAATGTGTATGTGAGATAGAGAATGTGTGTGGGGGAGAGAAAACGTGTGTCAGACAGAGAATACGTGAGTGTGTGAGAGAGAATATGTGTGTGTGAGAGAGAAAGTGTGTGTGAGAGAGAATGTGGGTGTGTGAGAGAGAATGCGTGTGTGAGAGGGAGAATGAGTGTGTGTGAGAGAGAGAATGTGTGTTAGAGAGAGAGAATGTGTGTGTGAGAGAGAATGTTTTTGTGTGAGAGAGAGAATGCGTGTGTGAGAGAGAGAATACGTGTGTGAGAGAGAGAATGTGTATGTGAGATAGAGAATGTGTGTGGGGGAGAGAAAACGTGTGTGAGACAGAGAATACGTGAGTGTGTGAGAGAGAATATGTGTGTGTGAGAGAGAAAGTGTGTGTGGGAGAGAATGTGGGTGTGTGAGAGAGAATGCGTGTATGAGAGGGAGAATGAGTGTGTGTGAGAGAGAGAATGTGTGTTAGAGAGAGAGAATGTGTGTGTGTGAGAGAGAATGTGTGTTTGAGAGAGAGAATGTGTGTGTGAAAGAGAGAATATTTGTGTGAGAGAGAGAGAATACGTGTGTGCATTAGAGAGAGAATGTGTGCATGAGAGAGAGAATGTGAGTGTGGGAGAGAATGTGTGTGTGACAGAGAGAGAATGTGTGTGTGAGAGAGAATGTGTGTGTGAGATAGAGAATGTGTGTGGGGGAGAGAAAACGTGTGTGAGACAGAGAATACGTGAGTGTGTGAGAGAGAATATGTGTGTGTGAGAGAGAAAGTGTGTGTGGGAGAGAATGTGGGTGTGTGAGAGAGAATGCGTGTATGAGAGGGAGAATGAGTGTGTGTGAGAGAGAGAATGTGTGTTAGAGAGAGAGAATGTGTGTGTGTGAGAGAGAATGTGTGTTTGAGAGAGAGAATGTGTGTGTGAAAGAGAGAATATTTGTGTGAGAGAGAGAGAATACGTGTGTGCATTAGAGAGAGAATGTGTGTATGAGAGAGAGAATGTGAGTGTGGGAGAGAATGTGTGTGTGACAGAGAGAGAATGTGTGTGTGAGAGAGAATGTGTGTGTGAGAGAGAGAATGTGTGTGTGAGAGAGAATACTTGTGTGTGAGAGAGAATGTGTGTGTGAAAGAGAGAGAATGAGTGGGTGTGAGATAGAGAATGTGTGCGCATGAGAGAATGCATGTGTCTGAGAGAGAATGTGTGCGGGAGAGAGAGAGAATGAGTGTATGAGAGAGAGAGAATGTGAGTGCGTGAGAGAATACGTGTGTGAAAGAGAATGCGTGTGTGAGAGAGAGAATGTGTGTGTGAGAGAGCGAATGCGTGTGTGTGAGAGAGAATGTGTGTGTGTGAGAGAGAATACGTGTGTGTGTGAGAGAGAAAACGTGTGTGTGTGAGAGAGAATATGTGTGTGTGTGAGAGAAAGTGTGTGTGAGAGAGAATGTGTGTGTGAGAGAGAGAATGTGTGTGTGTGTGAGAGAATGCGTGTGTGTGAGAGAGAATGTGTGCGTGAGAGAGAGAGAGATTGCGTGTGTGAGAGGGAATACGTGTGTGAGAGGGATAATACGTGTGTGTGAGAGAGAATGCGTGTGTGTGAGAGAGAATGCGTGTGTGCGAGAGAGAATATGTGTGTGGGAGAGCGACTACGTGTGTGAAAAGAATGTGTGTGTGTGAGAGAAAATGTGTCTGTGAGAGAGAGAACATGTGTGTGTGAGAGAGAATGTGCGTGTGAGAGAGAATGTTTTTGTGTGAGAGAGAGAATGCGTGTGTGTGAGAGAGAATACGTGTGTGTGAGAGAGAAAGTGTCTGTGAGATAGAGAATGTGTGTGGGGGAGTGAAAACGTGTGTGAGACAGAGAATACGTGAGTGTGTGAGAGAGAATATGTGTGTGAGAGAGAAAGTGTGTGTGAGAGAGAATGTGGGTATGTGAGAGAGAATGCGTGTGTGAGAGGGAGAATGAGTGTGTCTGAGAGAGAGAATGTGTGTTAGAGAGAGAGAATGTGTGTGTGAGAGAGAGAATGTGTGTTTGAGAGAGAGAATGTGTGTGTGAAAGAGAGAATATTTGTGTGAGAGAGAGAGAATACGTGTGTGAGAGAAAGAATGCGCGTGTGAGAGAGAGAATACGTGTGTGCGTGAGAGAAAATGTGTGTGTGAGAGAGAATGTGTGTGTGGGAGAGAATGTGTGTGTGACAGAGAGAGAATGTGTGTGTGAGAGAGAATGTGTGTGTGTGAGAGAGAATGTGTGTGTGAAAGAGAGAGAATGAGTGGGTGTGAGATAGAGAATGTGTGCGCATGAGAGAATGCATGTGTGTGAGAGAGAATGTGTGCGGGAGATAGAGAGAATGAGTGTATGAGAGAGAGAGAATGTGAGTGCGTGAGAGAATACGTGTGTGAAAGAGAATGCGTGTGTGAGAGAGAGAATGTGTGTGTGAGAGAGCGAATGCGTGTGTGTGAGAGAGAATGCGTATGTGTGAGAGCGAATACGTGTGTGTGAGAAGAATGTGTGTGTATGAGAGAGAATGTGTGTGTGAGAGAGAGAATACGTGAGTGTGTGAGAGAATAGGTGAGTCTGTGAGAGAGAATATGTGTGTGTGAGAGAGAAAGTGTGTGTGAGAGAGAATGTGTGTGTGTGAGAGAGAATGCGTGTGTGAGAGGGAGAATGTGTGTGTGAGAGAGAGAATACGTGTGTGTGAGAGAGAATGCGTGTGTGTGTGAGAGAGAGAATGAGTGTGTGTGTGAGAGAGAATGTGTGTGCATGGGAGCATGCATGTGTGTGAGAGAGAATGTGTGCGGGAGAGAGAATGTGTTCTTGTATGAGAGAGAATGTGTGTGTGAGAGAGAGAATGTGTGTGAGAGAGAGAATACGTGTGTGTGAGAGAGAATGTGTGTGTGAAAGAGAGAGAATGAGTGGGTGTGAGATAGAGAATGTGTGCGCATGAGAGAATGCATGTGTGTGAGAGAGAATGTGTGCGGGAGAGAGAGAGAATGAGTGTATGAGAGAGAGAGAATGTGAGTGCGTGAGAGAATACGTGTGTGAAAGAGAATGCGTGTGTGAGAGAGAGAATGTATGTGTGAGAGAGCGAATGCGTGTGTGAGAGAATGTTCGTGTGACAGAGAGAGAATGTGTGTGTGAGAGAGAATGTGTGCGTGTGTGAGAGAGAATGTGTGTGTGAGAGAGAGAATGTGTGTGAGAGAGAGAATACGTGTGTGTGAGAGAGAATGTGTGTGTGAAAGAGAGAGAATGAGTGGGTGTGAGATAGAGAATGTGTGCGCATGAGAGAATGCATGTGTGTGAGAGTGAATGTGTGCGGGAGAGAGAGAGAATGAGTGTATGAGAGAGAGAGAATGTGAGTGCGTGAGAGAATACGTGTGTGAAAGAGAATGCGTGTGTGAGAGAGAGAATGTGTGTGTGAGAGAGCCAATGCGTGTGTGTGAGAGAGAATGCGTATGTGTGAGAGCGAATACGTGTGTGTGATAAGAATGTGTGTGTATGAGAGAGAATGTGTGTGTGTGAGAGAGAATACGTGCGTGTGTGAGAGAATAGGTGAGTCCGTGAGAGAGAATATGTGTGTGTGACAGAGAAAGTGTGTGTGAGAGAATGCGTGTGTGAGAGGTCGAATGTGTGTGTGAGAGAGAGAATACGTGTGTGTGAGAGAGAATACGTGTGTGTGAGAGAGAGAATATGTGAGTGTGTGAGAGAAAGTGTGTGTGAGAGAGAATGTGTGTGTGAGAGAGAGAATGTGTGTGAGAGAAAATGCGTATGTGTGAGAAAGAATACGTGTGTGAGAAGAATGTGTGTGTATGCGAGAGAATGTGTGATTGAGAGAGAGAATACGTGCGTGTGTGAGAGAATAGGTGAGTCCGTGAGAGAGAATATGTGTGTGTGAGAGAGAAAGTGTGTGTGAGAGAGAATGCGTGTGTGAGTGGGAGATTGTGTGTGTGAGAGAGAGAATACGTGTGTGTGAGAGAGAATGCGTGTGTGAGAGAGAGAGAGAATGAGTGTGTGTGTGAGAGAGAATGTGTGTGCATGAGAGAATGCGTGTGTGTGAGAGAGAATGCGTTCGTGAGAGAGAGAATGAGTGTGTATGTGAGAGAGAATGTGTGTGTGTGTGTGTGTGTGTGAATGTGTGCGTGAGAGAGAGAATGTGTGTGAGAGAGAATGTGTGCGTGAGAGAGAGAATGTGTGTGTGAGAGACTATGTGCGTGTGTGAGAGAATGTGTGTGTGTGTGTGTGTGAGAGGATGTGTGTGTGAGAGAGAGAATGTGTGTGTGTGAGAGAGAGAATGTGTGTGTGAGAGAGAGAGAATGTGTGTGCATGAGAGAGAGAATGCGTGTGTGAGAGAGAGAATACGTGTGTAAGAGAGAGAATGTGTGTGAGCGAGAATGTGTCCGTGTGAGAGAGAATGCGTGTGTGTGTGAGAGAGAGAATGCGTGTGTGAGAGAGAAATCGTGTGAGAGTGAGACTACGTGCGGGAGAGAGAGAATGTGTGTGTGTGAGAGAATGCGTATGTGAGAGAGAGAAAGCGTGTGTGAGAGAGAGAATGCGTGTGTGTGTGAGAGAGAGAGAATGCGTGTTGGTGAGAGAGAGAGAATGCGTGTGTGAGAGAGAGAATACGTGTGCGAGAGAGAGAATGTGTGTGAGAGAGAGAATGCGTGTGTGGGAGAGAGAGAGAATGCGTCTGTGAGAGAGAGAATGCGTGTGTGCGAGAGAGAATGCGTGTGTGTGAGAGATAATACGTGTGTGTGAGAGAGAACGTGTGTGTGTGAGAGAGAATGTGTGTGAGAGAGAGAGAATGTGTGTGTGTGAGAAAGAATGTGTGTGTGAGAGAGAATGTGTGTGTGAGAGAATACGTGGGTGAGAGAGAGAATGTGTCTGTGAGAGAGAATGTGTGAGTGTGAGAGAGAGAAAATGTGTGCGTGTGAGAGAGAGTTTTTGTGTGAGCGAGAGAATGTGTGTGTGTGAGAGAGAATACGTGTGTGTGAGAGAGAATGTGTATGTGTGAGAGAGAATGCGTGTGTGTGTGTGAGAGAGAATGCGTGTGTGAGAGAGAAATCGTGTGAGAGAGAGAATACGTGCGTGAGAGAGAGAATGTGTGTGAGAGAGAGAATGCGTGTGTGAGAGAGAGAAAGCGTGTGTGAGAGAGAGAATGCGTGTGTGTGTGAGAGAGAGAATGCGTGTGGGTGAGAGAGAGAGAATGCGTGTGTGTGAGAGAGAATACGTGTGTGAGAGAGAGAATGTGTGTGAGAGAGAGAGAATGCGTGTGTGGGAGAGAGAGAGAATGCGTCTGTGAGAGGGAGAATGCGTGTGTGAGAGAAGTAATGCGTGTGTGTGAGAGAGAAGACGTGGGTGTGAGAGAGAATGTGTGTGTGAGAGAGAGAGAATGTGTGTGTGTGAGAGAGAATGTGTGTGTGAGAGAGAATGTGTGTGTGAGAGAGAATACGTGTGCGTGAGAGAGAATGTGTGTGTGAGAGATAATGTGTGAATGTGAGAGAGAGAATGTGTGTGTGGGAGAGAGAATGTGTATATGAGAGAGAGAATACGTGTGTGTGAGAGAGAATGCGTGTGTGCGAGAGAGAATGTGTTTGTGTGAGAGAGAATGCCTGTGTGAGAGAGAATGTGTGTGTGAGAGAGAGAATGTGTGTGTGAGAGAGAGAATGCGTGTGTGAGAGAGAGAATGTGTATGTGTGAGAGAGAGGGATTGCGTGTGTGAGAGGGAATACGTGTGTGAGAGGGATAATACGTGTGCGTGAGAGAGAATGCGTGTGTGCGAGAGAGAATGCGTTTGTGTGAGAGAGAATGCGTGTGTGGGAAAGCGAATACGTGTGTGAAAAGAATGTGTGTGTGTGAGAGAGAATGTGTCTGTGAGAGAGAGAATATGTGTGTGTGAGAGAGAATGTGCGTGTGAGAGAGAATGTTTTTGTGTGAGAGAGAGAATACGTGTGTGTGAGAGAGAATGTGTTTGTGAGATAGATAATGTGTGTGGGGAGAGAAAATGCGTGTGTGAGAGAGAATGCGTGTGTGCGAGAGAGAATGCGTTTGTGTGAGAGAGAATGCCTGTGTGAGAGAGAATGTGTGTGTGAGAGAGAGAATGTGTGTGAGAGAGAGAGAATGCGTGTGTGAGAGACAGAATGTGTGTGTGTGAGAGAGAGAGAGATTGCGTGTGTGAGAGGGAATACGTGTGTGAGAGGGATAATACGTGTGCGTGAGAGAGAATGCGTGTGTGCGAGAGAGAATGCGTTTGTGTGAGAGAGAATGCGTGTGTGGGAGAGCGAATACGTGTGTGAAAAGAATGTGTGTGTGTGAGAGAGAATGTGTCTGTGAGAGAGAGAATATGTGTGTGTGAGAGAGAATGTGCGTGTGAGAGAGAATGTTTTTGTGTGAGAGAGAGAATGCGTGTGTGAGAGAGAGAATACGTGTGTGTGTGTGAGAATGTGTATGTGAGATAGATAATGTGTGTAGGGAGAGAAAACGTGTGTGTGAGAGAGAATACGTGAGTGTGTGAGAGAGAATATGTGTGTGTGAGCGAGAAAGTGTGTGTGAGAGAGAATGTGTGTGTGTGAGAGAGAATGCGTGTGTGAGAGGGAAAATGAGTGTGTGTGTGAGAGAGAATGTGTGTTAGAGAGAGAGAATGTGTGTGTGTGAGAGAGAATGTGTGTTTGAGAGAGAGAATGTGTGTGTGAAAGAGAGAATGTGTGTGAGAGAGAGAGAATACGTGTGTGAGAGAAAGAATGCGCGTGTGAGAGAGAGAATACGTATGTGCGTGAGAGAGAGAAATTGTGTGTGTGAGAGAGAATGTGTGTGTGGGAGAGAATGTGTGTGTGACAGAGAGAGAATGTGTGTGTGAGAGAGAATGTGTGTGTGTGTGAGAGAGAGTGTGTGTGTGAGAGAGAGAATGTGTGTGAGAGAGAGAATACGTGTGTGTGAGAGAGAATGTGTGTGTGAAAGTGAGAGAATGAGTGGGTGTGAGATAGAGAATGTGTGCGCATGAGAGAATGCATGTGTGTGAGAGAGAATGTGTGCAGGAGAGAGAGAGAATGAGTGTATGAGAGAGAGAATGTGAGTGCGTGAGAAAATACGTGTGTGAAAGAGAATGCGTGTGTGAGAGAGAGAATGTGTGTGTGAGAGAGCGAATGCGTGTGTGTGAGAGAGATTGCGTATGTGTGAGAGCGAATACGTGTGTGTGAGAAGAATGTGTGTGTATGAGAGAGAATGTGTGTGTGAGAGAGAGAATACGTGTGTGTGTGAGAGAATAGGTAGTCTGTGAGAGAGAATATGTGTGTGTGAGAGAGAAAGTGTGTGTGAGAGAGAATGTGTGTGTGTGAGAGAGAATGCGTGTGTGAGATGGAGAATGTGCGTGTGTGAGAAGAATGTGTGTGTATGAGAGAGAATGCGTGTGTGCGAGAGAGAATGCGTTTGTGTGAGAGAGAATGCGTGTGTGGGAGAGCGAATATGTGTGTGATAAGAATGTGTGTGTGTGAGAGAGAATGTGTCTGTGAGAGAGAGAATATGTGTGTGTGAGAGAGAATGTGCGTGTGAGAGAGAATGTTTTTGTGTGAGAGAGAGAATGCGTGTGTGTGAGAGAGAAAGTGTATGTGAGATAGATAATGTGTGTGGGGAGAGAAAACGTGTGTGTGAGAGAGAATGCGTGTGTGCGAGAGAGAATGCGTTTGTGTGAGAGTGAATGCCTGTGTGAGAGAGAATGTGTGTGTGAGAGAGAGAATGTGTGTGAGAGAGAGGGAATGCGTGTGTGAGAGAGAGAATGTGTGTGTGTGAGAGAGAGAGATTGCATGTGTGAGAGGGAATACGTGTGTGAGAGGGATAATACGTGTGCATGAGAGAGAATGCGTGTGTGCGAGAGAGAATGCGTTTGTGTGAGAGAGAATGCGTGTGTGGGAGAGCGAATACGTGTGTGAAAAGAATGTGTGTGTGTGAGAGAGAATGTGTCTGTGAGAGAGAGAATATGTGTGTGTGAGAGAGAATGTGCGTGTGAGAGAGAATGTTTTTGTGTGAGAGAGAGAATGCGTGTGTGTGAGAGAGAATACGTGTGTGTGTGAGAGAGAATGTGTATGTGAGATAGATAATGTGTGTGGGGAGAGAAAACGTGTGTGTGAGAGAGAATACGTGAGTGTGTGAGAGAGAATATGTGTGTGTGAGCGAGAAAGTGTGTGTGAGAGAGAATGCGTGTGTGAGAGGGAAAATGAGTGTGTGTGAGAGAGAGAATGTGTGTTTGAGAGAGAGAATGTGTGTGTGAAAGAGAGAATGTTTGTGTGTGAGAGAGAGAGAATACGTGTGTGAGAGAAAGAATGCGCGTGTGAGAGAGAGAATACGTATGTGCGTGAGAGAGAGAATGTGTGTGTGTGAGACAGAATGTGTGTGTGGGAGAGAATGTGTGTGTGACAGAGAGAGAATGTGTGTGTGAGAGAGAATGTGTGTGTGTGTGTGAGAGAGTGTGTGTGTGTGAGAGAGAATGTGTGTGAGAGATAGAATACGTGTGTGTGAGAGAGAATGTGTGTGTGAAAGTGAGAGAATGAGTGGGTGTGAGATAGAGAATGTGTGCGCATGAGAGAATGCATGTGTGTGAGAGAGAATGTGTGCAGGAGAGAGAGAGAATGAGTGTATGAGAGAGAGAGAATGTGAGTGCGTGAGAAAATACGTGTGTGAAAGAGAATGCGTGTGTGAGAGAGAGAATGTGTGTGTGAGAGAGCGAATGCGTGTGTGTGAGAGAGATTGCGTATGTGTGAGAGCGAATACGTGTGTGTGAGAAGAATGTGTGTGTATGAGAGAGAATGTGTGTGTGAGAGAGAGAATACGTGTGTGTGTGAGAGAATAGGTGAGTCTGTGAGAGAGAATATGTGTGTGTGAGAGAGAAAGTGTGTGTGAGAGAGAATGTGTGTGTGTGAGAGAGAATGCGTGTGTGAGATGGAGAATGTGCGTGTGAGAGAGAGAATGTGTGTGAGAGAGAGAATACGTGTGTGTGTGAGAGAATGTATGTGTGAAAGAGAGAGAATGAGTGTGTGAGAGAGAATACGTGTGTGTGAGAGAGAATGTGTGTGTGAAAGATACAGAATGAGTGGGTGTGAGATAGAGAATGTGTACGCATGAGAGAATGTGTGTGAGAGAGAATGCGTGAGTCTGTGAGAGATAATATGTGTGTGTGAGAGAGAAAGTGTGTGTGAGAGAGAATGTGTGTGTGTGAGAGAGAATGCGTGTGTGAGAGGGAGAATGTGTGTGTGTGAGAGAGAATACGTGTTTGTGTGAGAGAGAATGTATGTGTGAAAAGAGAAAATGTGTGTGTGTGTGAGAGAGAATATGTGTGCATGAGAGAATGCATGTGTATGAGAGAGAATGTGTGCGCGAGAGAGAGAGAATACGTGTGTGTGGGAGAGAATGTGTGTGTGAGAAAGAGAACTAGTGCGTGTGTGAGAGAATGTGTGTGAAAGAGAGAATGTGTGTGTGTGAGAGAGAATGTGTGTGAGAGAGAATACGTGAGTCTGTGAGAGAGAATATGTGTGTGTGTGAGAGAAAGTGTGTGTGAGAGAGAATGTGTGTGTGAGAGAGAGAATGCGTGTGTGAGAGGGAGAATGTGTGTGTGAGAGAGAGAATACGTGTGTGTGAGAGAGAATGTATGTGTGAAAGAGAGAGAATGAGTGTGTGTGTGAGAGAGAATGTGTGTGCATGAGAGAATGCATGTGTGTGAGAGAGAATGTGTGCGGGAGGGAGAGAGAATACGTGTGTGAGAGAGAATGTGTGTGTGAGAAAGAGAACTAGTGTGTGTGTGAGAGAATGTGTGTGAAAGAGAGAATGTGTGTGTGAGAGTGAGAATGTGTTTGTATGAGAGAGAATAAGTGTGTGAGAGAGATAATACGTGAGTGTGTGAGAGGGGATATGTGTGTGTGAGAGAGGAAGTGTGTGTAAGAGAGAATGTTTGTGTGTGAGAGAGAATGCGTGTGTGAGAGAGAGAATGCATGTGTGAGAGAGAGAGAATGTGTGTGTGAGAGAGAATACGTGTGTGTGAAAGAGAGAATGTTTGTGTGAGAGGGAAAGAATACTTGTGTGAGAGAAAGAATGTGTGTGTGAGAGAGAGACTGTGTGTGTGAGAGAGAATGCGTGTGTGTCAGAGAATGTGCGTGTGAGAGAGAATGTGTGTGTGTGTGAGAGAGAATGTGTGTGTGAGAGAGAATGTGTGTGAGAGGGAAGAATGCATGTGTGAGAGAGAGAATGCGAGTGTGAGAGAATGTGTGTGTGTGAGAGAGAAGGTTGTTAGTGTGAAAGTTAGAATGTTTGTGTGTGTGAGAGAGAATACGTGAGTGAGAGAAAGAATGTATGTGTGAGAGAGCAGAATACGTGCGTGTGAGAGAGAGAGAATACGTGTGTGTGAGAGAGAATGTGCGTGCGTGTGAGAATGTGTGTGTGTGAGAGAGAATGTGTGTGTGAGAGAGAATGTGTGTGTGTGAGAGAGAATGCGTGTGTGAGAGAGAGAATGCTTGTGTGTGAGAGAGAGAATGTGTGTGTGAGAGAGAGAATACGTGTGTGTGAAAGAGAGAATGTTCGTGTGAGAGAGAGAATAGGCGTGTGAGAGAAAGAATGTGTATGTGAGAGAGAGAATACGTGCGTGTATGATAGAGAGAATGTGTGTGAGAGAGAGAATGCGAGTGTGAGAGAGAGAATACGTGTGAGAGAGAAAATGTGTGTGAGAGAGAGAGAATACGTGTGTGCGTGAGAGAATGTGTGTGTGTGAGAGAGAATGTGTGTGTGTGAGAGAATGTGTGTGTGTGAGAGAGAGAATTGGAATCCCTTGTTAAATGGAAGAGGGCGGCCTATCTCAAGATGAGACGTGAAGGTTCAATTGGGGCGATTGAGAGTTATAGGGTAGCCAGGAAGGACCTGAAGAGAGAGCTAAAAGCAGCAAGGAGGGGACATGAAAGGTCCTTAGTAGATAGGATTAGGGAAAACCCTAAGGCTTTCTATAGGTATGTTAGGAATAAAAGAATGACTAGGGTAGGAATAGGTCCAGTCAAGGATAGTAGGGGGAAGTTGCATGTGGAGGCGGAAGAGATTGGGGAGACACTGAATGAATACTTTTCTTCAGTATTCACTCAGGAACAGGGCATTGTTGTCGATGAGAATACTGAGGCACAAATAAGTAGAATGGATGGCTTTGAGGTATGTAGAGAAGAGGTGTTGGAAATCCTGGAAAAGGTGAAAATAGATAAGTCCCCTGGGCCTGATGGCATTTATCCTAGGATTCTCTGGGAAGCAAGGGAGGAGATTGCAGAGCCATTGGCCTTGATTTTTATGTCCTCTTTGTCTACAGGAGTAGTCCCAGAAGACTGGAGGATAGCAAATGTGGTTCCCTTGTTCAAAAAGGGGAGTAGGGATAGCCCTAGTAACTATAGGCCGGTGAGTCTCACTTCTGTTGTGGGCAAAGTCTTAGAGAGAATTGTAAGGGATAGGATTTATGCACATCTGGATAGGAATAATGTGATCAAGGATAGTCAGCATGGTTTTGTGAAGGGCAAGTCGTGCCTCACAAACCTTATTGAATTCTTTGAAAAGGTGACGAAGGAGGTTGATGAGGGGAAAGCGGTAGATGTGGTATATATGGATTTTAGTAAGGCGTTTGATAAGGTTCCCCATGGTAGGCTACTGCAGAAAATACGGAGATATGGCATTGAGGGTGAGTTGGAGGTTTGGATTAGAAATTGGCTGGATGGAAGAAGACAGAGGGTAGTAGTTGATGGCAAAGTTTCTTCATGGAGTGCCGTCACTAGCGGTGTTCCACAAGGATCTGTTTTGGGACCATTGCTGTTTGTCGTTTTTATAAATGACCTGGAAGAGGGGTTAGAAGGTTGGGTGAGCAAGTTTGCGGATGATACGAAAGTCGGAGGAGTTGTTGACAGTGAGGAAGCATGTGGCAGGTTACAGCAGGATATAGAGAAGCTGCAGAGCTGGGCAGAAAGGTGGCAGATGGAATTCAATGTAGCTAAGTGCGAGGTGATTCACTTTGGGAAGAATAACAAAAAGATGGGGTACTGGGCTAATGGTCGGATACTTGGTAGTGTGGATGAGCAGAGGGATCTTGGTGTCCATGTACACAGATCTCTGAAAGTTGCCACCCAGGTAAATAGTGCGGTGAGGAAGGCATATGGCGTTCTGGCTTTTATTGGTAGAGGAATTGAGTTCCGGAGTCCTGAGGTCATGATGCAGTTGTATAAGACTCTGGTGCGGCCGCATCTGGAGTATTGTGTGCAGTTTTGGTCGCCATACTATAGGAAGGATGTGGAGGCATTGGAACGGGTGCAGAGGAGGTTTACCAGGATGTTGCCTGGTATGGAAGGAAAATCGTATGAGGAAAGACTGAGGCACTTGGGGCTGTTTTCACTAGAGAAAAGAAGGTTTAGGGGTGACTTGATTGAGGTGTACAAGATGATTAGGGGGTTAGATAGGGTCGACAGTATGAACCTTTTCCCGCGTATTGAGTCGGGTATTACAAGGGGGCATAGCTTTAAATTAAGGGGGGTAGATATAGGACTGATGTTAGGGGTAGGTTCTTCACTCAGCGAGTTGTTAGTTCATGGAATGCCCTGCCAGTAGCAGTGGTGGACTCTCCCTCTTTATGGGCATTTAAGAGGGCATTGGATAGGTATATGGAGGATAGTGGGCTAGTGTAGTTTAGGTGGGCTTGGATCGGCGCAACATCGAGGGCCCAAGGGCCTGTACTGCGCTGTATTCTTCTATGTTCTATGTTCTATGTTCTATGTTCTAATATATGTGTGAGAGAGAATGTGTGTGCGTGAGAGAGAGAATGCATGTGTGTGTGTGAGAGAGAGAGAATGCGTGTGTGCGAGAGGGAGAGAATGCGTGTGTGTGAGAGAATGTGTGTGTGAGAGACAGAATATGTGTGAGGGAGAGAATGAGTGTGCGTGAGAGAGAGAATGCATGTGTGTGTGTGAGAGAGAGAGAATGCGTGTGTGCGAGAGAGAGAGAATGTGTGTGTGTGAGAGAGAGAGAGAATGCGTGAGTGAGAGAGTGAGAGAATGCGTGAGTGAGGGAGAGAATGTGGGTGTGCCTGAGAGAGAATGCGTGTGTGTGAGAGAGAGAGAATGCATGTGTGTGAGAGAGAATGCGTGTGTGCGTGAGAGAGAGAATGTGTGTGTGAGTGAGAGAGAGAGAATGCGTGTGTGAGAGAGTGAGAATGCGTGTGTGCGAGAGTGAGAATGTGTGTGTGCGAGAGAGAGAGAATGCGTGTGCGAGAGAGTGAGAGAATGTGTGCATGTGAGAGAGAGAATGCGTGTGCGCGTGAGATAGAGAGCCTGTGTGTGTGAGAGAGAGAATGTGTGTGTGCGAGAGAGAGAGAGAATGCATGTGTGCGAGAGAGAAAATGCGTGTGAGTGAGAGAGAGAATGCGTGTGTGCGAGAGAGAGACTGCGCGTATGTGAGAGAGAGAACGTATGTGCGAGAAAGAGAGAATGCGTTAGTGAGAGAGAATGCGTGTGTGAGAGAGAGAATGCATGTGTGAGAGAGAGAGAATGTGTGTGTGAGAGAGAATACGTGTGTGTGAAAGAGAGAATGTTTGTGTGAGAGGGAAAGAATACTTGTGTGAGAGAAAGAATGTGTGTGTGAGAGAGAGACTGTGTGTGTGAGAGAGAATGCGTGTGTGTCAGAGAATGTGCGTGTGAGAGAGAATGTGTGTGTGTGTGAGAGAGAATGTGTGTGTGAGAGAGAATGTGTGTGAGAGGGAAGAATGCATGTGTGAGAGAGAGAATGCGAGTGTGAGAGAATGTGTGTGTGTGAGAGAGAAGGTTGTTAGTGTGAAAGTTAGAATGTTTGTGTGTGTGAGAGAGAATACGTGAGTGAGAGAAAGAATGTATGTGTGAGAGAGCAGAATACGTGCGTGTGAGAGAGAGAGAATACGTGTGTGTGAGAGAGAATGTGCGTGCGTGTGAGAATGTGTGTGTGTGAGAGAGAATGTGTGTGTGAGAGAGAATGTGTGTGTGTGAGAGAGAATGCGTGTGTGAGAGAGAGAATGCTTGTGTGTGAGAGAGAGAATGTGTGTGTGAGAGAGAGAATACGTGTGTGTGAAAGAGAGAATGTTCGTATGAGAGAGAGAATAGGCGTGTGAGAGAAAGAATGTGTATGTGAGAGAGAGAATACGTGCGTGTATGATAGAGAGAATGTGTGTGAGAGAGAGAATGCGAGTGTGAGAGAGAGAATACGTGTGAGAGAGAAAATGTGTGTGAGAGAGAGAGAATACGTGTGTGCGTGAGAGAATGTGTGTGTGTGAGAGAGAATGTGTGTGTGTGAGAGAATGTGTGTGTGTGAGAGAGAGAATATATGTGTGAGAGAGAATGTGTGTGCGTGAGAGAGAGAATGCATGTGTGTGTGTGAGAGAGAGAGAATGCGTGTGTGCGAGAGGGAGAGAATGCGTGTGTGAGAGAGAATGTGTGTGTGAGAGACAGAATATGTGTGAGGGAGAGAATGAGTGTGCGTGAGAGAGAGAATGCATGTGTGTGTGTGAGAGAGAGAGAATGCGTGTGTGCGAGAGAGAGAGAATGTGTGTGTGTGAGAGAGAGAGAGAATGCGTGAGTGAGAGAGTGAGAGAATGCGTGAGTGAGGGAGAGAATGTGGGTGTGCCTGAGAGAGAATGCGTGTGTGTGAGAGAGAGAGAATGCATGTGTGTGAGAGAGAATGCGTGTGTGCGTGAGAGAGAGAATGTGTGTGTGAGTGAGAGAGAGAGAATGCGTGTGTGAGAGAGTGAGAATGCGTGTGTGCGAGAGTGAGAATGTGTGTGTGCGAGAGAGAGAGAATGCGTGTGCGAGAGAGTGAGAGAATGTGTGCATGTGAGAGAGAGAATGCGTGTGCGCGTGAGATAGAGAGCCTGTGTGTGTGAGAGAGAGAATGTGTGTGTGCGAGAGAGAGAGAGAATGCATGTGTGCGAGAGAGAAAATGCGTGTGAGTGAGAGAGAGAATGCGTGTGTGCGAGAGAGAGACTGCGCGTATGTGAGAGAGAGAACGTATGTGCGAGAAAGAGAGAATGCGTTAGTGAGAGAGAATGCATGTGAGAGAGAGAGAATGCGTGAGAGAGAGAGAATGCGTGAGAGAGAGAATGCGTGAGAGAGAGAATTCGTGACAGAGAGAGAGAATGAGTGAGTGAGAGAGAGAATGAGTGTGCATGAGAGAGAATGCCTGTGTGTGAGAGAGAGAATGCGTGTGTTAGAGAGACAAAACGCGTGAGAACATGAGAGAGAATGAATGTGTGCGAGAGAGAGAATGCATGTGTGAGAGAGAATGAGTGTGCATGAGAGAGAATACGTGTGTGTGAGAGAAAGAATGCGTGTGTGAGAGAGAGAATGTGTGTGTGTGAGAGAATGTGTGTGTGTGAGAGAGAGAATTGGAATCCCTTGTTAAATGGAAGAGGGCGGCCTATCTCAAGATGAGACGTGAAGGTTCAATTGGGGCGATTGAGAGTTATAGGGTAGCCAGAAAGGACCTGAAGAGAGAGCTAAAAGCAGCAAGGAGGGGACATGAAAGGTCCTTAGTAGATAGGATTAGGGAAAACCCTAAGGCTTTCTATAGGTATGTTAGGAATAAAAGAATGACTAGGGTAGGAATAGGTCCAGTCAAGGATAGTAGGGGGAAGTTGCATGTGGAGGCGGAAGAGATTGGGGAGACACTGAATGAATACTTTTCTTCAGTATTCACTCAGGAACAGGGCATTGTTGTCGATGAGAATACTGAGGCACAAATAAGTAGAATGGATGGCTTTGAGGTATGTAGAGAAGAGGTGTTGGAAATCCTGGAAAAGGTGAAAATAGATAAGTCCCCTGGGCCTGATGGCATTTATCCTAGGATTCTCTGGGAAGCAAGGGAGGAGATTGCAGAGCCATTGGCCTTGATTTTTATGTCCTCTTTGTCTACAGGAGTAGTCCCAGAAGACTGGAGGATAGCAAATGTGGTTCCCTTGTTCAAAAAGGGGAGTAGGGATAGCCCTAGTAACTATAGGCCGGTGAGTCTCACTTCTGTTGTGGGCAAAGTCTTAGAGAGAATTGTAAGGGATAGGATTTATGCACATCTGGATAGGAATAATGTGATCAAGGATAGTCAGCATGGTTTTGTGAAGGGCAAGTCGTGCCTCACAAACCTTATTGAATTCTTTGAAAAGGTGACGAAGGAGGTTGATGAGGGGAAAGCGGTAGATGTGGTATATATGGATTTTAGTAAGGCGTTTGATAAGGTTCCCCATGGTAGGCTACTGCAGAAAATACGGAGATATGGCATTGAGGGTGAGTTGGAGGTTTGGATTAGAAATTGGCTGGATGGAAGAAGACAGAGGGTAGTAGTTGATGGCAAAGTTTCTTCATGGAGTGCCGTCACTAGCGGTGTTCCACAAGGATCTGTTTTGGGACCATTGCTGTTTGTCGTTTTTATAAATGACCTGGAAGAGGGGTTAGAAGGTTGGGTGAGCAAGTTTGCGGATGATACGAAAGTCGGAGGAGTTGTTGACAGTGAGGAAGCATGTGGCAGGTTACAGCAGGATATAGAGAAGCTGCAGAGCTGGGCAGAAAGGTGGCAGATGGAATTCAATGTAGCTAAGTGCGAGGTGATTCACTTTGGGAAGAATAACAAAAAGATGGGGTACTGGGCTAATGGTCGGATACTTGGTAGTGTGGATGAGCAGAGGGATCTTGGTGTCCATGTACACAGATCTCTGAAAGTTGCCACCCAGGTAAATAGTGCGGTGAGGAAGGCATATGGCGTTCTGGCTTTTATTGGTAGAGGAATTGAGTTCCGGAGTCCTGAGGTCATGATGCAGTTGTATAAGACTCTGGTGCGGCCGCATCTGGAGTATTGTGTGCAGTTTTGGTCGCCATACTATAGGAAGGATGTGGAGGCATTGGAACGGGTGCAGAGGAGGTTTACCAGGATGTTGCCTGGTATGGAAGGAAAATCGTATGAGGAAAGACTGAGGCACTTGGAGCTGTTTTCACTCGAGAAAAGAAGGTTTAGGGGTGACTTGATTGAGGTGTACAAGATGATTAGGGGGTTAGATAGGGTCGACAGTATGAACCTTTTCCCGCGTATTGAGTCGGGTATTACAAGGGGGCATAGCTTTAAATTAAGGGGGGGTAGATATAGGACTGATGTTAGGGGTAGGTTCTTCACTCAGCGAGTTGTTAGTTCATGGAATGCCCTGCCAGTAGCAGTGGTGGACTCTCCCTCTTTATGGGCATTTAAGAGGGCATTGGATAGGTATATGGAGGATAGTGGGCTAGTGTAGTTTAGGTGGGCTTGGATCGGCGCAACATCGAGGGCCCAAGGGCCTGTACTGCGCTGTATTCTTCTATGTTCTATGTTCTATGTTCTAATATATGTGTGAGAGAGAATGTGTGTGCGTGAGAGAGAGAATGCATGTGTGTGTGTGAGAGAGAGAGAATGCGTGTGTGCGAGAGGGAGAGAATGCGTGTGTGTGAGAGAATGTGTGTGTGAGAGACAGAATATGTGTGAGGGAGAGAATGAGTGTGCGTGAGAGAGAGAATGCATGTGTGTGTGTGAGAGAGAGAGAATGCGTGTGTGCGAGAGAGAGAGAATGTGTGTGTGTGTGAGAGAGAGAGAATGCGTGAGTGAGAGAGTGAGAGAATGCGTGAGTGAGGGAGAGAATGTGGGTGTGCCTGAGAGAGAATGCGTGTGTGTGAGAGAGAGAGAATGCATGTGTGTGAGAGAGAATGCGTGTGTGCGTGAGAGAGAGAATGTGTGTGTGAGTGAGAGAGAGAGAATGCGTGTGTGAGAGAGTGAGAATGCGTGTGTGCGAGAGTGAGAATGTGTGTGTGCGAGAGAGAGAGAATGCGTGTGCGAGAGAGTGAGAGAATGTGTGCATGTGAGAGAGAGAATGCGTGTGCGCGTGAGATAGAGAGCCTGTGTGTGTGAGAGAGAGAATGTGTGTGTGCGAGAGAGAGAGAGAATGCATGTGTGCGAGAGAGAAAATGCGTGTGAGTGAGAGAGAGAATGCGTGTGTGCGAGAGAGAGACTGCGCGTATGTGAGAGAGAGAACGTATGTGCGAGAAAGAGAGAATGCGTTAGTGAGAGAGAATGCGTGTGTGAGAGAGAGAATGCATGTGTGAGAGAGAGAGAATGTGTGTGTGAGAGAGAATACGTGTGTGTGAAAGAGAGAATGTTTGTGTGAGAGGGAAAGAATACTTGTGTGAGAGAAAGAATGTGTGTGTGAGAGAGAGACTGTGTGTGTGAGAGAGAATGCGTGTGTGTCAGAGAATGTGCGTGTGAGAGAGAATGTGTGTGTGAGAGAGAATGTGTGTGTGAGAGAGAATGTGTGTGAGAGGGAAGAATGCATGTGTGAGAGAGAGAATGCGAGTGTGAGAGAATGTGTGTGTGTGAGAGAGAAGGTTGTTAGTGTGAAAGTTAGAATGTTTGTGTGTGTGAGAGAGAATACGTGAGTGAGAGAAAGAATGTATGTGTGAGAGAGCAGAATACGTGCGTGTGTGAGAGAGAGAATACGTGTGTGTGAGAGAGAATGTGCGTGCGTGTGAGAATGTGTGTGTGTGAGAGAGAATGTGTGTGTGAGAGAGAATGTGTGTGTGTGAGAGAGAATGCGTGTGTGAGAGAGAGAATGCTTGTGTGTGAGAGAGAGAATGTGTGTGTGAGAGAGAGAATACGTGTGTGTGAAAGAGAGAATGTTCGTGTGAGAGAGAGAATAGGCGTGTGAGAGAAAGAATGTGTATGTGAGAGAGAGAATACGTGCGTGTATGATAGAGAGAATGTGTGTGAGAGAGAGAATGCGAGTGTGAGAGAGAGAATACGTGTGAGAGAGAAAATGTGTGTGAGAGAGAGAGAATACGTGTGTGCGTGAGAGAATGTGTGTGTGTGAGAGAGAATGTGTGTGTGTGAGAGAATGTGTGTGTGTGAGAGAGAGAATATATGTGTGAGAGAGAATGTGTGTGCGTGAGAGAGAGAATGCATGTGTGTGTGTGAGAGAGAGAGAATGCGTGTGTGCGAGAGGGAGAGAATGCGTGTGTGTGAGAGAATGTGTGTGTGAGAGACAGAATATGTGTGAGGGAGAGAATGAGTGTGCGTGAGAGAGAGAATGCATGTGTGTGTGTGAGAGAGAGAGAATGCGTGTGTGCGAGAGAGAGAGAATGTGTGTGTGTGAGAGAGAGAGAGAATGCGTGAGTGAGAGAGTGAGAGAATGCGTGAGTGAGGGAGAGAATGTGGGTGTGCCTGAGAGAGAATGCGTGTGTGTGAGAGAGAGAGAATGCATGTGTGTGAGAGAGAATGCGTGTGTGCGTGAGAGAGAGAATGTGTGTGTGAGTGAGAGAGAGAGAATGCGTGTGTGAGAGAGTGAGAATGCGTGTGTGCGAGAGTGAGAATGTGTGTGTGCGAGAGAGAGAGAATGCGTGTGCGAGAGAGTGAGAGAATGTGTGCATGTGAGAGAGAGAATGCGTGTGCGCGTGAGATAGAGAGCCTGTGTGTGTGAGAGAGAGAATGTGTGTGTGTGCGAGAGAGAGAGAGAATGCATGTGTGCGAGAGAGAAAATGCGTGTGAGTGAGAGAGAGAATGCGTGTGTGCGAGAGAGAGACTGCGCGTATGTGAGAGAGAGAACGTATGTGCGAGAAAGAGAGAATGCGTTAGTGAGAGAGAATGCATGTGAGAGAGAGAGAATGCGTGAGAGAGAGAGAATGCGTGAGAGAGAGAATGCGTGAGAGAGAGAATTCGTGACAGAGAGAGAGAATGAGTGAGTGAGAGAGAGAATGAGTGTGCATGAGAGAGAATGCCTGTGTGTGAGAGAGAGAATGCGTGTGTTAGAGAGACAAAACGCGTGAGAACATGAGAGAGAATGAATGTGTGCGAGAGAGAGAATGCATGTGTGAGAGAGAATGAGTGTGCATGAGAGAGAATACGTGTGTGTGAGAGAAAGAATGCGTGTGTGAGAGAGAGAATGTGTGTGTGTGAGAGAATGTGTGTGTGTGAGAGAGAGAATTGGAATCCCTTGTTAAATGGAAGAGGGCGGCCTATCTCAAGATGAGACGTGAAGGTTCAATTGGGGCGATTGAGAGTTATAGGGTAGCCAGAAAGGACCTGAAGAGAGAGCTAAAAGCAGCAAGGAGGGGACATGAAAGGTCCTTAGTAGATAGGATTAGGGAAAACCCTAAGGCTTTCTATAGGTATGTTAGGAATAAAAGAATGACTAGGGTAGGAATAGGTCCAGTCAAGGATAGTAGGGGGAAGTTGCATGTGGAGGCGGAAGAGATTGGGGAGACACTGAATGAATACTTTTCTTCAGTATTCACTCAGGAACAGGGCATTGTTGTCGATGAGAATACTGAGGCACAAATAAGTAGAATGGATGGCTTTGAGGTATGTAGAGAAGAGGTGTTGGAAATCCTGGAAAAGGTGAAAATAGATAAGTCCCCTGGGCCTGATGGCATTTATCCTAGGATTCTCTGGGAAGCAAGGGAGGAGATTGCAGAGCCATTGGCCTTGATTTTTATGTCCTCTTTGTCTACAGGAGTAGTCCCAGAAGACTGGAGGATAGCAAATGTGGTTCCCTTGTTCAAAAAGGGGAGTAGGGATAGCCCTAGTAACTATAGGCCGGTGAGTCTCACTTCTGTTGTGGGCAAAGTCTTAGAGAGAATTGTAAGGGATAGGATTTATGCACATCTGGATAGGAATAATGTGATCAAGGATAGTCAGCATGGTTTTGTGAAGGGCAAGTCGTGCCTCACAAACCTTATTGAATTCTTTGAAAAGGTGACGAAGGAGGTTGATGAGGGGAAAGCGGTAGATGTGGTATATATGGATTTTAGTAAGGCGTTTGATAAGGTTCCCCATGGTAGGCTACTGCAGAAAATACGGAGATATGGCATTGAGGGTGAGTTGGAGGTTTGGATTAGAAATTGGCTGGATGGAAGAAGACAGAGGGTAGTAGTTGATGGCAAAGTTTCTTCATGGAGTGCCGTCACTAGCGGTGTTCCACAAGGATCTGTTTTGGGACCATTGCTGTTTGTCGTTTTTATAAATGACCTGGAAGAGGGGTTAGAAGGTTGGGTGAGCAAGTTTGCGGATGATACGAAAGTCGGAGGAGTTGTTGACAGTGAGGAAGCATGTGGCAGGTTACAGCAGGATATAGAGAAGCTGCAGAGCTGGGCAGAAAGGTGGCAGATGGAATTCAATGTAGCTAAGTGCGAGGTGATTCACTTTGGGAAGAATAACAAAAAGATGGGGTACTGGGCTAATGGTCGGATACTTGGTAGTGTGGATGAGCAGAGGGATCTTGGTGTCCATGTACACAGATCTCTGAAAGTTGCCACCCAGGTAAATAGTGCGGTGAGGAAGGCATATGGCGTTCTGGCTTTTATTGGCAGAGGAATTGAGTTCCGGAGTCCTGAGGTCATGATGCAGTTGTATAAGACTCTGGTGCGGCCGCATCTGGAGTATTGTGTGCAGTTTTGGTCGCCATACTATAGGAAGGATGTGGAGGCATTGGAACGGGTGCAGAGGAGGTTTACCAGGATGTTGCCTGGTATGGAAGGAAAATCGTATGAGGAAAGACTGAGGCACTTGGGGCTGTTTTCACTAGAGAAAAGAAGGTTTAGGGGTGACTTGATTGAGGTGTACAAGATGATTAGGGGGTTAGATAGGGTCGACAGTATGAACCTTTTCCCGCGTATTGAGTCGGGTATTACAAGGGGGCATAGCTTTAAATTAAGGGGGGGTAGATATAGGACTGATGTTAGGGGTAGGTTCTTCACTCAGCGAGTTGTTAGTTCATGGAATGCCCTGCCAGTAGCAGTGGTGGACTCTCCCTCTTTATGGGCATTTAAGAGGGCATTGGATAGGTATATGGAGGATAGTGGGCTAGTGTAGTTTAGGTGGGCTTGGATCGGCGCAACATCGAGGGCCCAAGGGCCTGTGCTGCGCTGTATTCTTCTATGTTCTATGTTCTATGTTCTAATATATGTGTGAGAGAGAATGTGTGTGCGTGAGAGAGAGAATGCATGTGTGTGTGTGAGAGAGAGAGAATGCGTGTGTGCGAGAGGGAGAGAATGCGTGTGTGTGAGAGAATGTGTGTGTGAGAGACAGAATATGTGTGAGGGAGAGAATGAGTGTGCGTGAGAGAGAGAATGCATGTGTGTGTGTGAGAGAGAGAGAATGCGTGTGTGCGAGAGAGAGAGAATGTGTGTGTGTGTGAGAGAGAGAGAATGCGTGAGTGAGAGAGTGAGAGAATGCGTGAGTGAGGGAGAGAATGTGGGTGTGCCTGAGAGAGAATGCGTGTGTGTGAGAGAGAGAGAATGCATGTGTGTGAGAGAGAATGCGTGTGTGCGTGAGAGAGAGAATGTGTGTGTGAGTGAGAGAGAGAGAATGCGTGTGTGAGAGAGTGAGAATGCGTGTGTGCGAGAGTGAGAATGTGTGTGTGCGAGAGAGAGAGAATGCGTGTGCGAGAGAGTGAGAGAATGTGTGCATGTGAGAGAGAGAATGCGTGTGCGCGTGAGATAGAGAGCCTGTGTGTGTGAGAGAGAGAATGTGTGTGTGCGAGAGAGAGAGAGAATGCATGTGTGCGAGAGAGAAAATGCGTGTGAGTGAGAGAGAGAATGCGTGTGTGCGAGAGAGAGACTGCGCGTATGTGAGAGAGAGAACGTATGTGCGAGAAAGAGAGAATGCGTTAGTGAGAGAGAATGCGTGTGTGAGAGAGAGAATGCATGTGTGAGAGAGAGAGAATGTGTGTGTGAGAGAGAATACGTGTGTGTGAAAGAGAGAATGTTTGTGTGAGAGGGAAAGAATACTTGTGTGAGAGAAAGAATGTGTGTGTGAGAGAGAGACTGTGTGTGTGAGAGAGAATGCGTGTGTGTCAGAGAATGTGCGTGTGAGAGAGAATGTGTGTGTGAGAGAGAATGTGTGTGTGAGAGAGAATGTGTGTGAGAGGGAAGAATGCATGTGTGAGAGAGAGAATGCGAGTGTGAGAGAATGTGTGTGTGTGAGAGAGAAGGTTGTTCGTGTGAAAGTTAGAATGTTTGTGTGTGTGAGAGAGAATACGTGAGTGAGAGAAAGAATGTATGTGTGAGAGAGCAGAATACGTGCGTGTGAGAGAGAGAGAATACGTGTGTGTGAGAGAGAATGTGCGTGCGTGTGAGAATGTGTGTGTGTGAGAGAGAATGTGTGTGTGAGAGAGAATGTGTGTGTGTGAGAGAGAATGCGTGTGTGAGAGAGAATGCTTGTGTGTGAGAGAGAGAATGTGTGTGTGAGAGAGAGAATACGTGTGTGTGAAAGAGAGAATGTTCGTGTGAGAGAGAGAATAGGCGTGTGAGAGAAAGAATGTGTATGTGAGAGAGAGAATACGTGCGTGTATGATAGAGAGAATGTGTGTGAGAGAGAGAATGCGAGTGTGAGAGAGAGAATACGTGTGAGAGAGAAAATGTGTGTGAGAGAGAGAGAATACGTGTGTGCGTGAGAGAATGTGTGTGTGTGAGAGAGAATGTGTGTGTGTGAGAGAATGTGTGTGTGTGAGAGAGAGAATATATGTGTGAGAGAGAATGTGTGTGCGTGAGAGAGAGAATGCATGTGTGTGTGTGAGAGAGAGAGAATGCGTGTGTGCGAGAGGGAGAGAATGCGTGTGTGTGAGAGAATGTGTGTGTGAGAGACAGAATATGTGTGAGGGAGAGAATGAGTGTGCGTGAGAGAGAGAATGCATGTGTGTGTGTGAGAGAGAGAGAATGCGTGTGTGCGAGAGAGAGAGAATGTGTGTGTGTGAGAGAGAGAGAGAATGCGTGAGTGAGAGAGTGAGAGAATGCGTGAGTGAGGGAGAGAATGTGGGTGTGCCTGAGAGAGAATGCGTGTGTGTGAGAGAGAGAGAATGCATGTGTGTGAGAGAGAATGCGTGTGTGCGTGAGAGAGAGAATGTGTGTGTGAGTGAGAGAGAGAGAATGCGTGTGTGAGAGAGTGAGAATGCGTGTGTGCGAGAGTGAGAATGTGTGTGTGCGAGAGAGAGAGAATGCGTGTGCGAGAGAGTGAGAGAATGTGTGCATGTGAGAGAGAGAATGCGTGTGCGCGTGAGATAGAGAGCCTGTGTGTGTGAGAGAGAGAATGTGTGTGTGCGAGAGAGAGAGAGAATGCATGTGTGCGAGAGAGAAAATGCGTGTGAGTGAGAGAGAGAATGCGTGTGTGCGAGAGAGAGACTGCGCGTATGTGAGAGAGAGAACGTATGTGCGAGAAAGAGAGAATGCGTTAGTGAGAGAGAATGCATGTGAGAGAGAGAGAATGCGTGAGAGAGAGAGAATGCGTGAGAGAGAGAATGCGTGAGAGAGAGAATTCGTGACAGAGAGAGAGAATGAGTGAGTGAGAGAGAGAATGAGTGTGCATGAGAGAGAATGCCTGTGTGTGAGAGAGAGAATGCGTGTGTTAGAGAGACAAAACGCGTGAGAACATGAGAGAGAATGAATGTGTGCGAGAGAGAGAATGCATGTGTGAGAGAGAATGAGTGTGCATGAGAGAGAATACGTGTGTGTGAGAGAAAGAATGCGTGTGTGAGAGAGAGAATGCGTGTTTGAGAGAGAATGCATGTGCGAGAGAGAGCGAGAACGCATGTGCACGATAGAGAGAATGCATGTGCGCGAGAGAGAAATTGCATGTGTGAGAGAGAGAATGAGTGTGCATGAGAGAGAATACGTGTGTGAGAGAGAAAATGCATGTGTGAGAGAGAGGATGAGTGTTCACGAGAGAGATTGAGTGTGCGAGAGAGATAATGCGTGCAAGAGAGAGAGAATGAATGTGCGAGAGAGAGAATGCATGCATGAGAGAGAGAGAATCCGTGTGTGTGTGAGAGAGAATTCGTGTGTGTGAGAGATAATGTGTGTGTGAGAGAGAATGTGTGTGTGTGAGAGAGAATGCGTGTGTGAGAGAGAAAATGCGTGTGTGAGAGAGAGAATGCGTGTGTGAGAGAGAGGGAATGTGTGTGTGAGAGAGCGAATACGTGTGTGTGAGAGAGAATGTGTGTGTGAGAGACAGAATGTGTGTGAGAGAGAATGTGTGTGTGAGAGAGAGAATGCGTGTGTGAGAGAGAGAATGAGTGTGTGAGAGAAAGAATGTGTGCGTGAGAGAGAGAATACGTGCGTGTGTTAGTGAGAGAATGTGTGTGTGAGAGAGAATGCGTGTGTGAGAGAGAGAATACGTGTGTGTGAGAGAGATTGTGTGTGTGAGAGAGAATACGTGTGTGAGAGAGAGAATGTGTGTGTGAGAGAGAGAATGTGTGTGTAAGAGAGAGAATGCGTGTGGGTGAGAGAGACAATGTGTGTGCGAGAGAGAGAGAATGCGTTAGTGAGAGAGAATGCGTGTGAGAGAGAGAGAATGCGTGAGAGAGAGAATGCGTGAGAGAGCGAGAGAATGAGTGAGTGAGAGAGAGAATGAGTGTGCATGAGAGAGAATGCATGTGTGTGAGAGCGAGAATGCGTGTGTGAGTGAGAGAGAATGCGTGTGTGAGAGAGAGAGAATGCGTGTGTGAGAGAGAGAGAATGCATGTGTGCGAGAGAGAAAATATGTGTTTGAGAGAGAGAATGCATGTATGAGAGAGAATGAGTGTGCATGAGAGAGAATGCGTGTGTGTGAGAGAAAGAATGCGTGTGTGAGAGAGAGAATGCGTGTGTGAGAGAGAATGCATGTGCGAGAGAGAGCGAGAATGCATGTGCGCGAGAGGGAGAATGCATGTGCGCGAGAGAGAAAATGCATGTGTGAGAGAGAGAATGATTGTGCATGAGAGAGAATGCGTGTGTGAGAGAGAAAATGCATGTGTGAGAGAGCCAATGAGTGTGTATGAGAGAGAATGTGTGTGCGAGAGAGAGGATGTGTGTGTGCGCGAGAGAGAGAATGAGTGGGTGCGTGAGGGAGAGAATGCGTGTGAGAGAGAATGCATGTGCGAGAGAGAGAGAGAATGAGTGTGAGAGAGAATGCGTCGGTGAGAGAGAGAGAATGCGTGAGTGAGAGAGAGAATGCGTGCGAGAGAGAGGATGAGTGTGGGAGAGAGAGAGCGAATGCGTGTGTGAGGGAGAGAATGAGTGTGCAAGAGAGAGTGCGTGCGTGAGAGAAAGATTGCGTGCGAGAGAGAGAATGCGTGCGTGAGAGAGAGAATGAGTATGTGAGAGAGAGAATGCGTGCGTGAGAGAGAGAATGCGTGCGTGAGAGAGAGAATGAGTGTGCAAGAGAGTGAATGCGTGCATGAGAGAGAGAATAAGTGTGCGAGAGAGAGAATGCGTGCATGAGAAAGAGAGAATGAGTGTGTGTGAGAGAGAAAGCGTGCATGAGAGAGAGAATGAGTGTGTTCGAGAGAGAATGCGTGTGTCAGAGAGAGAGAATGCGTGTGTTAAAGAGAGAATGCGTGTGTGAGATAGAGAGAATGTGTGTGTGAGAGAGAATACGTGTGTGTGAGAGACGATGCGTGTGTGAGAGAGAGAATGCTTGTGTGTGAGAGAAATAATGTGTGTGTGAGAGAGAGAATACGTGTGTGTGAAAGAGAGAATGTTTGTGTGAGAGAGAGAATACGCGTGTGAGAGAAAGAATGTGTGTGTGAGAGAGAGAATACGTGCGTGTATGATAGAGAGACTGTGTGTGAGAGAGAGAATACGTGTGTGTGAGAGAGATTGTGTGTGTGAGAGAGAATACGTGTGTGAGAGAGAGAATGTGTGTGAGAGAGAGAGAATGTGTGTGTAAGAGAGAGAATGCGTGTGTGTGAGAGAGACAATGTGTGTGCGAGAGAGAGAGAATGCGTTAGTGAGAGAGAATGCGTGTGAGAGAGAGAATGCGTGAGAGAGAGAATGCGTGAGAGAGCGAGAGAATGAGTGAGTGAGAGAGAGAATGAGTGTGCATGAGAGAGAATGCGTGTGTGTGAGAGCGAGAATGCGTGTGTGAGAGAGAGAGAATGCGTGTGTGAGAGAGAGAGAATGCATGTGTGCGAGAGAGAAAGTATGTGTTTGAGAGAGAGAATGCATGTATGAGAGAGAATGAGTGTGCATGAGAGAGAATGCGTGTGTGTGAGAGAAAGAATGCGTGTGTGAGAGAGAGAATGCGTGTGTGAGAGAGAATGCATGTGCGAGAGAGAGCGAGAATGCATGTGCGCGAGAGGGAGAATGCATGTGTGCGAGAGAGAAAATGCATGTGTGAGAGAGAGAATGATTGTGCATGAGAGAGAATGCGTGTGTGAGAGAGAAAATGCATGTGTGAGAGAGCCAATGAGTGTGTATGAGAGAGAATGTGTGTGCGAGAGAGAGGATGTGTGTGTGTGCGAGAGAGAGAATGAGTGGGTGCGTGAGGGAGAGAATGCGTGTGAGAGAGAATGCATGTGCGAGAGAGAGAGAGAATGAGTGTGAGAGAGAATGCGTCGGTGAGAGAGAGAGAATGCGTGAGTGAGAGAGAGAATGCGTGCGAGAGAGAGGATGAGTGTGGGAGAGAGAGAGCGAATGCGTGCGTGAGGGAGAGAATGAGTGTGCAAGAGAGAGTGCGTGCGTGAGAGAAAGAATGCGTGCGTGAGAGAGAGAACGAGTGTGCGAGAGAGAGAAAGCGTGCGTGAGAGAGAGAATGAGTATGTGAGAGAGAGAATGCGTGTGTGAGAGAGAGAATGCGTGCGTGAGAGAGAGAATGAGTGTGCAAGAGAGTGAATGCGTGCATGAGAGAGAGAATAAGTGTGCGAGAGAGAGAATGCGTGCATTAGAAAGAGAGAATGAGTGTGTGTGAGAGAGAAAGCGTGCATGAGAGAGAGAATGAGTGTGTTAGAGAGAGAATGCGTGTGTCAGAGAGAGAGAATGCGTGTGTTAAAGAGAGAATGCGTGTGTGAGATAGAGAGAATGTGTGTGTGTGAGAGAATACGTGTGTGTGAAAGAGAGAATGTTTGTGTGAGAGAGAGAATACGCGTGTGAGAGAAAGAATGTGTGTGTGAGAGAGAGAATACGTGCGTGTATGATAGAGAGAATGTGTGTGTGAGAGAGAATGCGAGTGTGAGAGAGAGAATACGTGTGAGAGAGAAAATGTGTGTGAGAGAGAGAGAATACATGTTTGCATAAGAAACTGTGTGTGAGAGAGAGAATGTGTGTGTGAGAGAGATTGTGTGTGTGAGAGCGAGAATGTGTGCATGTGAGAGAGAGAATGCGTGTGCGCGTGAGAGAGAGAGCCTGTGTGTGTGAGAGAGAGAATGTGTGTGTGTGTGAGAGAATGTGTGTGTTCGAGAGAGAGAGAGAATGCATGTGTGCGAGAGAGAAAATGCGTGCGAGTGAGAGAGAGAATGCGTGTGTGCGAGAGAGAGAATGCCCGTGTGTGAGAGAGAGAACATATGTGCGAGAAAAAGAGAATGTGTTAGTGATAGAGAATGCGTGAGAGAGAGAGAGAATGCGTGAGAGAGAGAGAATGCGTGAGAGAGAGAATGCATGAGAGAGAGAATTCGTGAGAGAGAGAGAGAATGAGTGAGTGAGAGAGAGAATGAGTGTGCATGAGAGAGAATGCGTGTGTGTGAGAGAGAGAATGCGTGTGTGAGAGAGAGATAATGCGTGTGTGCATGAGAGAGAATGCGTGTGTGCGAGAGAGAGAATGCATGTGTGCGAGAGAGAAAATGTGTGTGTGAGAGAGAGAATGCTTGTGTGAGAGAGAATGAGTGTGCATAAGAGAGAATACGTGTGTGTGAGAGAAAGAATGCGTGTGTGAGAGAGAAAATGCATGTGTGAGACAGCCAATGAGTGTGTATGAGAGAGAATGTGTGTGCGAGAGAGAGGATGTGTGTGTGCGAGAGAGAGAATGAGTGTGTGCGTGAGGGACAGAATGCGTGTGAGAGAGAATGCATTGCGAGAGAGAGAATGAGTGTGTGCGTGAGGGAGAGAATGCGTGTGAGAGAGAATGCATTGCGAGAGAGAACATGCATGTGCGAGAGATAGAGAGAAGGAGTGTGAGAGAGAATGCGTCAGTGAGAGAGAGAGAATGCGTAAGTGAGAGAGAGAATGAGCGTGCGAGAGAGAGAATGCGTGCGAGAGAGAGGATGAGTGTGGAAGAGAGAGAGCGAATGCGTGCGTGGAGAGAGAGAATGAGTGTGCAAGAGAGAATGCGTGCGTGAGAGAGAGAATGCGTGCGTAAGAGAGATTGTGTGTGTGAGAGCGAGAATGTGTGCATGTGAGAGAGAGAATGCGTGTGCGCGTGAGAGAGAGAGCCTGTGTGTGTGAGAGAGAGAATGTGTGTGTGTGAGACAGATTGCGTGTGTGCGTGAGAGAGAGAATGCGTGTGTGGGTGAGAGAGAAAGATTGCGTGTGTGAGAGAGTGAGAATGCGTGTGTGCGAGTGTGAGAATGCGTGTGTGCGAGAGAGATAGAGCGAGAATGCGTGTGCGAGAGACTAAGAGAACGTGTGCAAGTGAAAGAGAGAATGCGTGTGTGCGTGAGAGAGAGAGCCTGTGTGTGTGAGAGAGAGAATGCGTGTTTGTGAGGGAGAGAATGCGTGTGTGCGAGAGAGAGAGAGAATGCATGTGTGCGACAGAGAAAATTCGTGTGTGTGAGAGAGAATGCGTGTGTGGAAGAGAGCGAATGCGCGTGTGTGAGAGAGAGAACGCGTGTGCGAGAAAGAGAGAATGCGTTCGTGAGAAAGAATGCGTGTGTGAAAGAGAATGCGTGAGAGAGAGAGAATGAGTGAGAGAGAGAATCCGTGAGAGAGAGAGAATGAGTGAGTGAGAGAGAGACAAAGTTTGACAGGGAGAGAGAGAGGGACAGGGAGAGAGAGAGGGACAGGGAGAGAGAGAGAGGAACAGGGAGAGAGACAGAGGGACAGGGACAGAGACAGAGGGACAGGGACAGAGAGAGAGAGACAGGGAGAGAGGGAGGGACAGGGAGCGAGACAGAGGGACAGAGAGAGAGAGAGAGAGAGGGACAGGGAGAGAGAGAGAGAGACAGTGAGAGAGAGACAGGGAGAGAGAGAGGGACAGGGAGAGAGAGAGACAGGGAGAGAGAGAAAGAGAGCGAGAGAGAGAGAGCGACAGGGAGAGGGAGAGGGACAGGGAGAGAGAGAGACAGGGAGAGAGAGAGAGACAGGGAGAGAGAGAGGGACAGGGAGCAAGAGAGGGGACAGGGAGAGAGAGAGAGGGACAGTGAAAGACAGAGGGACGGAGAGGGACAGGGAGAGAGAGAGCGATAGGGAGAGACAGAGGGACAGGGAGAGAGAGAGACAGGGAGAGAGAGAGACAGGGAGAGAGAGAGAAAGACAGGGAGAGAGAGAGGGACAGGGAGAGAAAAAGAGCGACACGGAGAGAGAGGGACACGGAGAAAGGGACAGGGAGAGAGAGAGGGACAGGGAAAGAGAGAGGGACATGGAGAGAGAGGGGCACGGAGAGAGAGGGACAGGGAGAGAGAGAGAGACAGGGAGAGAGAGAGACAGGGAGAGAGAGAGAGACAGGGAGAGAGAGACAGGGAGGGAGAGGTACAGGGACAGAGAGAGGGACAGGGACAGAGAGAGGGACAGGGAGAGAGAGGGACAGGGAGAGACAGAGGGACAGGGATAGAGAGAGAGGTACAGGGAGAGAGAGAGGGACAGTGAGAGAGAGAGAGGAACAGGGAGAGAGACAGAGGGACAGGCAGAGAGACAGAGGGACAGGGACAGAGAGAGAGAGACAGGGAGAGAGAGAGGGACAGGGAGAGAGAGAGACAGGGAGAGAGAGAGACAGGGAGAGAGAGAGAAAGACAGGGAGAGAGAGAGGGACAGGGAGAGAAAAAGAGCGACACGGAGAGAGAGGGACACGGAGAAAGGGACAGGGAGAGAGAGAGGGACAGGGAAAGAGAGAGGGACATGGAGAGAGAGGGGCACGGAGAGAGAGGGACAGGGAGAGAGAGAGAGACAGGGATAGAGAGAGACAGGGAGAGAGAGAGAGACAGGGAGAGAGAGACAGGGAGGGAGAGGTACAGGGACAGAGAGAGGGACAGGGACAGAGAGAGGGACAGGGAGAGAGAGGGACAGGGAGAGACAGAGGGACAGGGATAGAGAGAGATGTACAGGGAGAGAGAGAGGGACAGTGAGAGAGAGAGAGGAACAGGGAGAGAGACAGAGGGACAGGCAGAGAGACAGAGGGACAGGGACAGAGAGAGAGAGACAGGGAGAGAGAGAGGGACAGGGAGAGAGACAGAGGGACAGAGAGAGAGAGGGAGAGAGGGACAGGGAGAGAGAGGGAGAGAGAGACAGAGAGAGAGAGACAGGGAGAGAGAGAGGGTCAGGGAGAGTGAGATGGACAGGGAGGGAGAGAGAGAGAGAGACAGGGAGAAAGAGAGCGACAGGGAGAGAGAGGGGGTCACGGAGAGAGAGAGGAACTGGGAGAGAGAGAGACTGGGAGAAAGAGAGGAACAGGGAGAGAGAGAGAGAGAGGAGAGAGAGAGACAGCGAGAGAGGGACAGGGAGAGAGAGAGTTTCAGGGACAGAGAGAGGGCCAGGGAGAGAGAGAGAGAGACAGGGAGAGAGAGAGGGACAGGGAGCAAGAGGGGGACAGGGAGAGAGAGAGAGGGACAGTGAGAGACAGAGGGACGGAGAGAGATGGACAGGGAGAGAGAGAGCGACAGGGAGAGACAGAGGGACAGGGAGAGAGAGAGACAGGGAGTGAGACAGAGACAGGTAGAGAGAGAGAGACAGGGAGGGAGAGAGGGACAGGGAGAGGGACAGAGCGACACGGAGAGAGAGGGACACGGAGAGGGGGACAGGGTGAGAGAGAGAGGGACAGGGAGAGAGAGAGGGACAGGGAGAGAGAGAGGGACAGGGAGAGAGAGAGAGGAACAGGGAGGGAGACAGAGGGACAGGGAGAGAGACAGAAGGACAGGGACAGAGAGAGAGAGACAGGGAGAGAGAGAGGGACAGGGAGCGAGACAGAGGGACAGAGAGAGAGAGGGAGAGAGGGACAGGGAGAGAGAGAGAGAGAGAGAGAGAGAGAGAGACAGAGAGAGAGAGACAGGGAGAGAGAGAGGGACAGGGAGAGAGAGAGACAGGGAGAGAGAGAAAGACAGGGAGAGAGAGAGAGAGGCAGGGAGAGGGAGAGCGACAGGGAGAGAGAGAGACAGGGAGAGAGAGAGAGACAGGGAGAGAGAGAGGGACAGGGAGCAAGAGAGGGACAGGGAGAGAGAGAGAGGGACAGTGAGAGACAGAGGGACGGAGAGAGAGGGACAGGGAGAGAGAGAGCGACAGGGCGAGAGAGAGAGGAACAGGGAGAGAGACGGAGGGACAGGCAGAGAGAGACAGAGGGACAAGGACAGAGAGAGAGAGGCAGGGAGAGAGAGAGAGGGACAGGGAGAGAGACAGAGGGTCAGAGAGAGAGGGAGAGAGGGACAGGCAGAGAGAGAGAGAGAGAGACAGAGAGTGAGAGAGGAAGAGAGAGAGGGACAGGGAGCAAGAGAGGGACAGGGAGAGAGAGAGAGGGACAGTGAGAGACAGATGGACGGCGAGAGAGGGACAGGGAGAGAGAGAGACAGGGAGAGAGAGAGAGACCGGTAGAGAGAGAGAGACAGGGAGAGAGAGAGAGACCGGTAGAGAGAGAGAGACAGGGAGAGAGAGAGGGACAGGGAGAGAGACAGAGCGACACGGAGAGAGAGGGACACGGAGAGAGAGGGACAGGGAGAGAGAGAGGGGGACAGGGAGAGAGAGAGGGACAGGGAGAGAGAGAGGGACAGGGAGAGAGAGAGAGGAACAGGGAGAGAGACAGAGGGACAGGGAGAGAGACAGAGGGACAGGAACAGAGAGAGAGAGAGACAGGGAGAGAGGGAGGGACAGGGAGCGAGACAGAGGGACAGAGAGAGAGAGGGAGAGAGGGACAGGGAGAGAGAGAGAGAGAGAGAGACAGTGAGAGAGAGACAGGGAGAGAGAGGGACAGGGAGAGAGAGAGACAGGGAGAGAGAGAAAGACAGGGAGAGAGAGAGAGCGACAGGGAGAGGGAGAGGGACAGGGAGAGAGAGACAGGGAGAGAGAGAGAGAGAGAGACAGGGAGAGAGAGAGGGACAGGGAGCAAGAGAGGGACAGGGAGAGAGAGAGAGGGACAGTGAGAGACAGAGGGACGGAGAGAGAGGGACAGGGAGAGAGAGAGCGATAGGGAGAGACAGAGGGACAGGGAGAGAGAGAGACAGGGAGAGAGAGAGACAGGGAGAGAGAGAGAGACAGGGAGAGAGAGAGGGACAGGGAGAGAAACAGAGCGACACGGAGAGAGAGGGACACGGAGAGGTGGACAGGGAGAGAGAGAGGGACAGGGAAAGAGAGAGGGACATGGAGAGACAGGGGCACGGAGAGAGAGGGACAGGGAGAGAGAGAGAGAGACAGGGAGAGAGAGAGACAGGGAGAGAGAGAGTGACAGGGAGAGAGAGACAGGGAGAGAGAGGGGGTCACGGAGAGAGGGAGGAACAAGGAGAGAGAGAGAGACTGGGAGAAAGAGAGGGGCAGGGAGAGAGAGAGAGAGAGAGGAGAGAGAGAGACAGCGAGAGAGGGACAGGGAGAGAGAGAGAGAGAGAGAGAGAGAGACAGTGAGAGAGAGACAGGGAGAGAGAGAGGGACAGGGAGAGAGAGAGACAGGGAGAGAGAGAAAGACAGGGAGAGAGAGAGAGAGGCAGGGAGAGGGAGAGCGACAGGGAGAGAGAGAGACAGGGAGAGAGAGAGAGACAGGGAGAGAGAGAGGGACAGGGAGCAAGAGAGGGACAGGGAGAGAGAGAGAGGGACAGTGAGAGACAGAGGGACGGAGAGAGAGGGACAGGGAGAGAGAGAGCGACAGGGCGAGAGAGAGAGGAACAGGGAGAGAGACGGAGGGACAGGCAGAGAGACAGAGGGACAGGGACAGAGAGAGAGAGGCAGGGAGAGAGAGAGAGGGACAGGGAGAGAGACAGAGGGACAGAGAGAGAGGGAGAGAGGGACAGGCAGAGAGAGAGAGAGAGAGACAGAGAGTGAGAGAGGAAGAGAGAGAGGGACAGGGAGCAAGAGAGGGACAGGGAGAGAGAGAGAGGGACAGTGAGAGACAGATGGACGGCGAGAGAGGGACAGGGAGAGAGAGAGACAGGGAGAGAGAGAGAGACCGGTAGAGAGAGAGAGACAGGGAGAGAGAGAGAGACCGGTAGAGAGAGAGAGACAGGGAGAGAGAGAGGGACAGGGAGAGAGACAGAGCGACACGGAGAGAGAGGGACACGGAGAGAGAGGGACAGGGAGAGAGAGAGGGGGACAGGGAGAGAGAGAGGGACAGGGAGAGAGAGAGAGGAACAGGGAGAGAGACAGAGGGACAGGGAGAGAGACAGAGGGACAGGAACAGAGAGAGAGAGACAGGGAGAGAGGGAGGGACAGGGAGCGAGACAGAGGGACAGAGAGAGAGAGGGAGAGAGGGACAGGGAGAGAGAGAGAGAGAGAGAGACAGTGAGAGAGAGACAGGGAGAGAGAGGGACAGGGAGAGAGAGAGACAGGGAGAGAGAGAAAGACAGGGAGAGAGAGAGAGCGACAGGGAGAGGGAGAGGGACAGGGAGAGAGAGACAGGGAGAGAGAGAGAGAGAGACAGGGAGAGAGAGAGGGACAGGGAGCAAGAGAGGGACAGGGAGAGAGAGAGAGGGACAGTGAGAGACAGAGGGACGGAGAGAGAGGGACAGGGAGAGAGAGAGCGATAGGGAGAGACAGAGGGACAGGGAGAGAGAGAGACAGGGAGAGAGAGAGACAGGGAGAGAGAGAGAGACAGGGAGAGAGAGAGGGACAGGGAGAGAAACAGAGCGACACGGAGAGAGAGGGACACGGAGAGGTGGACAGGGAGAGAGAGAGGGACAGGGAAAGAGAGAGGGACATGGAGAGACAGGGGCACGGAGAGAGAGGGACAGGGAGAGAGAGAGAGAGACAGGGAGAGAGAGAGACAGGGAGAGAGAGAGTGACAGGGAGAGAGAGACAGGGAGAGAGAGGGGGTCACGGAGAGAGGGAGGAACAAGGAGAGAGAGAGAGACTGGGAGAAAGAGAGGGACAGGGAGAGAGAGAGAGAGAGAGAGGAGAGAGAGAGACAGCGAGAGAGGGACAGGGAGAGAGAGAGTTTCAGGGACAGAGAGAGGGCCAGGGAGAGAGAGGGACAGGGAGAGAGAGAGGGAGAGAGAGAGGGACAGGGAGCAAGAGAGGGACAGGGAGGGAGAGACAGGGAGAGAGAGGTACACGGACAGAGAGAGGGACAGGGACAGAGAGAGGGACAGGGAGAGAGAGGGACAGGGAGAGACAGAGCGACAGGGATAGAGAGAGAGGTACAGGGAGAGAGAGAGGGACAGTGAGAGAGAGAGAGAGGAACAGGGAGAGAGACAGAGAGACAGGGAGAGAGACAGAGGGACAGGGACAGAGAGAGAGAGACAGGGAGAGAGAGAGGGACAGGGAGAGAGACAGAGGGACAGAGAGAGAGAGGCAGAGAGGGACAGGGAGAGAGAGAGAGAGAGACAGAGAGAGAGACAGGGAGAGAGAGAGGGACAGGGAGAGAGAGATGGACAGGGAGAGAGAGAGACAGGGAGAGGGAGAGCGACAGGGAGAGAGAGGGGGTCACGGAGAGAGGGAGGAACAGGGAGAGAGAGAGAGACTGGGGGAAAGAGAGGGACAGGGAGTGAGAGAGAGAGAGAGGAGAGAGAGAGACAGCGAGAGAGGGACAGGGAGAGAGAGAGTTTCAGGGACAGAGAGAGGGCCAGGGAGAGAGAGGGACAGGGAGAGAGAGAGGGAGAGAGAGAGGGACAGGGAGCAAGAGAGGGACAGGGAGGGAGAGAGAGGGACATTGAGAGACAGAGGGACAGGGAGAGAGAGGGACAGGGAGAGAGAGAGCGACAGGGAGAGAGAGCGGGACAGGGAGAGAGACAGAGGGACAGGGAGAGAGACAGAGGGACAGGGACATAGAGAGAGAGACAGGGAGAGAGAGAGGGACAGGGAGAGAGACAGAGGGACAGAGAGAGAGGGAGAGAGGGACAGGGAGAGAGAGAGAGAGAGAGACAGAGAGAGAGACAGGGAGAGAGAGAGGGACAGGGAGAGAGAGATGGACAGGGAGAGAGAGAGAGAGACAGGGAGAGGGAGAGCGACAGGGAGAGAGAGGGGGTCACGGAGAGAGGGAGGAACAAGGAGAGAGAGAGAGACTGGGAGAAAGAGAGGGACAGGGAGAGAGAGAGAGAGAGAGGAGAGAGAGAGACAGCGAGAGCGGGACAGGGAGAGAGAGAGTTTCAGGGACAGAGAGAGGGCCAGGGAGAGAGAGGGACAGGGAGAGAGAGAGGGAGAGAGAGAGGGACAGGGAGCAAGAGAGGGACAGGGAGGGAGAGACAGGGAGAGAGAGGTACACGGACAGAGAGAGGGACAGGGAGAGAGAGGGACAGGGAGAGACAGAGCGACAGGGATAGAGAGAGAGGTACAGGGAGAGAGAGAGGGACAGTGAGAGAGAGAGAGGAACAGGGAGAGAGACAGAGGGACAGGGAGAGAGACAGAGGGACAGGGACAGAGAGAGAGAGACAGGGAGAGAGAGAGGGACAGGCAGAGAGACAGAGGGACAGAGAGAGAGAGTCAGAGAGGGACAGGGAGAGAGAGAGAGAGAGACAGAGAGAGAGACAGGGAGAGAGAGAGGGACAGGGAGAGAGAGATGGACAGGGAGAGAGAGAGACAGGGAGAGGGAGAGCGACAGGGAGAGAGAGGGGGTCACGGAGAGAGGGAGGAACAGGGAGAGAGAGAGAGACTGGGAGAAAGAGAGGGACAGGGAGAGAGAGAGAGAGAGGAGAGAGAGAGACAGCGAGAGAGGGACAGGGAGAGAGAGAGTTTCAGGGACAGAGAGAGGGCCAGGGAGAGAGAGGGACAGGGAGAGAGAGAGGGAGAGAGAGAGGGACAGGGAGCAAGAGAGGGACAGGGAGGGAGAGAGAGGGACATTGAGAGACAGAGGGACAGGGAGAGAGAGGGACAGGGAGAGAGAGAGCGACAGGGAGAGACAGAGGGACAGGGAGAGAGAGGGTCACGGAGAGAGAGTGTCAGGGAGAGAGAAAGGGAAAGGGAGAGAGAGAGGGACAGGGAGAGAGACAGGGAAAGGGGAAGAGACAGTGGGACAGGGAGAGAGACAGAGGGACAGGGAGAGAGAGAGGGACAGGGAGAGAGACAGAGGGACGTGGAGAGAGACAGAGAGACCGGGAGAGAGATAGAGAGCGCGACAGGGAGAGAGAGGGACAGGGAGAGAGAGAGACAGGGAGAGAGAGGGACAGGGAGAGAGAGAAGAACAGGGAGAGAGAGGGACATGGTGAGAGACAGAGGGAGAGGGAGAGAGAGAGGGGGACAGGGAGAGAGAGAGAGAGGGACAGGGAGAGAGAGGACAGGGAGAGAGAGGGACAGGGGGGAGAGAGAGTGACAGGGAAAGAGACAAAGGGACAGGGAGAAGGAGAGTGACAGAGAGACAGTGGAACAGGGAGAAAGACAGAGGGACAGGGAGAGAGGGAGAGAGGGACAGAGAGAGAGAGAGAGAAAGAGGGACAGGGAGAGAGAGAGAGGGACAGGGAGAGAGAGGACAGGGAGAGAGAGGGACAGGGGGGAGAGAGAGTGACAGGGAGAGAGACAGAGGGACAGGGAGAGGGAGAGTGACAGAGAGACAGTGGGACAGGGAGAGAGACAGAGGGACAGGGAGAGAGACAGATGGACACGGGGAGCGAGGGACATCGAGAGAGAGAGAGGGAGAGAGAGAGAGAGAGGGACACGGAGTGAGAGAGGGACAGGGAGAGAGATAGACAGGGAGAGAGAGAGAGGGACAGGGAGAGAGAGAGACAGGGAGAGAGAGAGAGAGGGACAGGGAGAGAGACAGAGGGACAGGGAGAGAGAGGGACAGGGAGAGAAATAGAGGGACACGGAGTGAGAGAGGGACAGGGAGAGAGATAGACAGGGAGAGAGAGAGGGACAGGGAGAGAGATAGACAGGGAGAGAGAGAGGGACAGGGAGAGAGTAAGACAGGGGGAGAGAGAGAGAGAGAGGGACAGGGAGAGAGACAGAGGTACAGGGAGAGAGACAGAGGGACAGGGAGAGAGAGGGACAGGGAGAGAAAGAGGTACAGGGAGAGACAGAGGGACAGGGAGAGACAGAGGGGCACGGAGACAGATAGGGACAGGGAGAGAGACAGATGGATAGGGAGAGAGAGAGGTACAGGGAGAGAGACAGAGGGACAGGGAGAGAGAGAGGGGCAGTGAGAGAAAGGGACAGGGAGAGAGAGAGGGACAGGGCGAGAGAGAGGGACAGGGAGAGCGAGGGACAGGGAGAGACACTGAGGGACACGGAGAGAGACAGAGAGACACGGAGAGAGAGGGGGACACGGAGAGAGAGGGACAGGGAGAGAGAGTGGGACAGGGAGAGAGAGAGGGACAGGGAGAGAGAGAGGGACAGGGAGAGAGAGGGACGGGGAGAGACAGCTGGACAGGGAGAGAGACAAAGGGACAGGTAGAGAGAGAGGGACAGGGAGAGAGACAGAGGGACATGGAGAGAGACAGAGGGACACGGAGAGAGACAGGGAGACACGGAGAGAGAGAGAGGGTCAGGGAGAGAGAGGGACACGGGGAGAGAGGGACAGGGAGAGAGAGGGACAGTGAGAGAGAGGGACAGGGATAGAGAGAGGGACAGGGAGAGAGAGGGACAGGGAGAGAGGCAGCGGGACAGGGATAGAGACAGATGGACAGGTAGAGAGAGAGGGACAGGGAGAGACAGAGGGACATGGAGAGAGACATTTGGACACGGAGAGAGACAGCGGGACAGTGAGAGAGAGAGAGGGACACGGAGAGAGAGGGACAGGGAGAGAGACAGCCGGACAGGGAGAGAGACAGAGGGACAGGGAGAGAGAGAGGGAGAGGGTGAGAGAGGGACAGGGAGAGAGAGAGGGACAGGGAGAGAGAGGGACAGGGAGAGAGAGGGACAGGGAGAGACAGAGGGACAGGGAGAGAGTGAGGGACACGGAGAGAGAGGGACAGGGAGCGAGAGAGGGACACGGAGAGAGCGGGACAGGGAGAGAGAGGGATAGGGAGAGACAGAGGGACAGGGAGAGAGTGAGGGACACGGAGAGAGAGGGACAGGGAGCGAGAGAGGGACACGGAGAGAGAGGGACAGGGAGAGAGAGGGACAGGGAGAGAGAGAGAGGGACAGGGAGAGAGAGGGACAGGGAGAGAGACAGAGAGACACGGAGAGAGAGAGAGACACGGGAAGAGTGAGAGACAGGGAGAGAGTGAGGGACAGGGATAGAGAGAGAGAAAGACGGAGAGAGAGGGACACAGAGAGGGACAGAGAGAGAAAGGGACAGAGACAGAGAGAGAGGGACACGGAGAGAGAGGGACAAGAAGAGAGAGTGACACGGAGTGCGAGGGACATAGAGAGACGGATAGGGAGAGAGAGAGAGAGGAACAGAGAGAGAGGGACACAGAGTGTGGGACACAGAGAGAGTGAGGGACAGAGAGAGAGAGAGATGGAGAGAGAGAGACACAGAGAGTGTGTGGGACAGAGAGAGAGAGAGGAACATAGAGTGAGAGAGGGACACAGAGAGACTGTGGGATACAGAGAGAGTGTGGGACACAGAGAGAGGTACAGAGAGAGAGAGGGACACAGAGAGGTTGTGGTACACAGAGAGAGAGAGATGGACACAGAGAGAGTGTAGGACACAGTGAGAGGGACAGAGAGAGTGTGGGACCGAGAGAGAGAGAGGGAAAGAGAGAGAGGGACACAGAGAGAGAGGGACACAGAGTGAGAGGGACAGAGAGAGAGGGACAGAGAGTGAGAGAGAGAGGGACAGACGGAGCGACAGAGGGAGAGAGAAACAGAAAGAAAACTAAACAGAGAGGAAGGGACACAGAGCGAGAGAAGAGCAGAGAGAGAGAGACAGGGAGAGTGGGACACAGAGAGAGTGCGGGACACAGAGAGAGTGTGGGACAGAGAGAGAGGGACAGAGAGAGAGAGAGGGACAGTGAGAGAGAGGGGCACAGAGAGAGAGGGACACAGAGAGAGAGGGACAGAGAGAGAGGGACAGACAGAGAGAGGGACAGACAGAGAGAGGGGCAGAGAGAGAGAGGGAATGTGAGTGTATGTGAGAGAGAGAATGCATGTGTGAAAGAGAACGAGTGTGCGTGTGAGAGAGAATTTGAGTGTGCGAGAGACAGAATGCGTGTGTCTGAGAGAGAGAATGTGTATGAGAGAGAGAATGTGTGTGTGAGAGAGAATGCGTGTGTGTGTGAAAGAGAGAATGAGTGTGTGTGAGAGAGAGAATGTGTGTGCATGAGAGAAGGCGTGTGTGTGAGAGAGAATGTGTTCGTGAGAGAGAGAATGAGTGTGTGTGAGAGAGAATGTGTGTGTGTGAGAATGTGTGCGTGAGAGAGAGAATGTGTGTGAGAGAGAATGTGTGCGTGAGAGAGAGAATGTGTGTGTGAGAGACTACGTGCGTGTGTGAGAGAATGTGTGTGTGTGAGAGAGAGGATGTGTGTGTGAGAGAGAGAATGTGTGTGTGAGAGAGAGAGAATGTGTGTCTGACAGAGAATGTGTGTGTGAGAGAGAGAATACGTGTGTGAGAGAGAATGTGTGTGCATGAGAGAGAGAATGCGTGTGTGAGAGAGAGAATACGTATGTAAGAGAGAGAATGTGTGTGAGAGAATGTGTATGTGTGAGAGAGAATGCGTGTGTGTGTGAGAGAGAGAATGTGTGTGTGAGAGAGAAATCGTGTGAGAGTGAGAATACGTGCATGAGAGAGAGAATGTGTGTGTGAGAGAGAATGCGTGTGTGTGAGAGAGAAAGCGTGTGTGTGAGAGAGAATGCGTGTGTGTGTGAGAGAGAGAATGCGTGTGGGTGAGAGAGAGAGAATGCGTGTGTGAGAGAGAGAATACGTGTGTGAGAGAGAGAATGTGTGTGAGAGAGAGAATGCGTGTATGGGAGAGAGAGAGAATGTGTGTGTGTGAGAGAGAATGCGTGTGTGAGAGAGAGAATGCGTGTGTGTGAGAGAGAATACGTGTGTATAAGAGAGAATGTGTGTGTGTGTGAGAGAGAATGTGTGTGAGAGAGGGAATGTGTGTGTGAGAGAGAGAATGTGTGTGTGAGAGAGAATGTGTGTGTGAGAGAATACGTGTGTGAGAGAGAGAATGTGTCTGTGAGAGAGAATGTGTGAGTGTGAGAGAGAGAGAACGTGTGCGTGTGAGAGAGAGTGTGTGTGAGAGAGAGAGAATGTGTGTGTGTGTGAGAGAGAATACGTGTGTGTGAGAGAGAATGTGTATGTGTGAGAGAGAATGCGTGTGTGTGAGAGAGAGAGAATGCGTGTGTGAGAGAGAAATCGTGTGAGAGAGAGAATACGTGCGTGAGAGAGAGTATGTGTGTGAGAGAGAGAATGCGTGTGTGAGAGAGAGAAAGCGTGTGTGAGTGAGAGAATGCGTGTGTGAGAGAGAGAGAGAATGCGTGTGGGTGAGAGAAAAAGAATGCGTGTGTGAGAGAGAGAATACGTGTGTGAGAGAGACAATGTGTGTGAGAGAGAATGCGTGTGTGGGAGAGAGACAGAATGCGTCTGTGAGAGGGAGAATGCGTGTGTGAGAGAGGGAATGCGTGTGTGTGAGAGAGAAGACGTGGGTGTGAGAGAGAATGTGTATGTGAGAGAGAGAATGTGTGTGTGTGAGAGAGAGAATGTGTGTGTGAGAGAGAATACGTGTGCGTGAGAGAGAACGTGTGCGTGAGAGATAATGTGTGAGTGTGTGAGAGAGAATGTGTGTGGGAGAGAGAATGTGTGTGTGTGAGAGAGAATACGTGTGTGTGTGAGAGAGAAAACGTGTGTGTGTGAGAGAGAATATGTGTGTGTGTGAGAGAAAGTGTGTGTGAGAGAGATTGTGTGTTAAGAGAGAGAATGAGAATGCGTGTGCGTGAGAGAGAATGTGTGTGTGAGAGCGAGAGAGATTGCGTGTGTGAGAGGTAATACGTGTGTGAGAGGGATAATACGTGTGTGTGAGAGAGAATGCGTGTGTGTGAGAGAGAATGCGTGTGTGTGAGAGAGAATATGTATGTGGGAGAGCGACTACGTGTGTGAAAAGAATGTGCGTGTGTGAGAGAGAATGTGTCTGTGAGAGAGAGAATATGTGTGTGTGAGAGAGAATGTGTATGTGAGATAGAGAATGTGTGTGGGGGAGAGAAAACGTGTGTGAGACAGAGAACACGTGAGTGTGTGAGAGAGAATATGTGTGTGTGAGAGAGAAAGTGTGTGTGAGAGAGAATGTGGGTGTGTGAGAGAGAATGCGTGTGTGAGAGGGAGAATGAGTGTGTGTGAGAGAGAGAATGTGTGTTAGAGAGAGAGAATGTGTGTGTGAGAGAGAATGTTTTTGTGTGAGAGAGAGAATGCGTGTGTGAGAGAGAGAATACGTGTGTGAGAGAGAATGTGTATGTGAGATAGAGAATGTGTGTGGGGGAGAGAAAACGTGTGTGAGACAGAGAATACGTGAGTGTGTGAGAGAGAATATGTGTGTGTGAGAGAGAAAGTGTGTGTGAGAGAGAATGTGGGTGTGTGAGAGAGAATGCGTGTGTGAGAGGGAGAATGAGTGTAAGAGAGAGAGAGAATGTGTGTTAGAGAGAGAGAATGTGTGTGTGAAAGAGAGAATATTTGTGTGAGAGAGAGAGAATACGTGTGTGCATTAGAGAGAGAATGTGTGTATGAGAGAGAGAATGTGAGTGTGGGAGAGAATGTGTGTGTGACAGAGAGAGAATGTGTGTGTGAGAGAGAATGTGTGTGTGAGAGAGAGAATGTGTGTGAGAGAGAGAATACTTGTGTGTGAGAGAGAATGTGTGTGTGAAAGAGAGAGAATGAGTGGGTGTGAGATAGAGAATGTGTGCGCATGAGAGAATGCATGTGTGTGAGAGAGAATGTGTGCGGGAGAGAGAGAGAATGAGTGTATGAGAGAGAGAGAATGTGAGTGTGTGAGAGAATACGTGTGTGAAAGAGAATGCGTGTGTGAGAGAGTGAATGTGTGTGTGAGAGAGCGAATGCGTGTGTGTGAGAGAGAATGTGTGTGTGTGAGAGAGAATACGTGTGTGTGAGAGAGAGAAAACGTGTGTGTGTGAGAGAGAATATGTGTGTGTGTGAGAGAAAGTGTGTGTGAGGGAGAATGTGTGTGTGAGAGAGAGAATGTGTGTGTGTGAGAGAGAATGCGTGTGTGTGAGAGAGAATGTGTGCGTGAGAGAGAGAGAGATTGCGTGTGTGAGAGGGAATACGTGTGTGAGAGGGATAATACGTGTGTGAGAGAGAGAATGCGTGTGTGTGAGAGAGAATGCGTGTGTGCGAGAGAGAATATGAGTGTTGGAGAGCGACTACGTGTGTGAAAAGAATGTGTGTGTGTGAGAGAAAATGTGTCTGTGAGAGAGAGAACATGTGTGTGTGAGAGAGAATGTGCGTGTGAGAGAGAATGTTTTTGTGTGAGAGAGAGAATGCGTGTGTGAGAGAGAGAATACGTGTGTGAGAGAGAGAATGTGTATGTGAGATAGAGAATGTGTGTGGGGGAGAGCAAACGTGTGTGAGACAGAGAATACGTGAGTGAGTGAGAGAGAATATGTGTGTGTGAGAGAGAAAGTGTGTGTGAGAGAGAATGTGGGTGTGTGAGAGAGAATGCGTGTGTGAGAGGGAGAATGAGTGTGTGTGTGAGAGAGAATGTGTGTTAGAGAGAGAGAATGTGTGTGTGTGAGAGAGAATGTGTGTTTGAGAGAGTGAATGTGTGTGTGAAAGAGAGAATGTTTGTGTGAGAGAGAGAGAATACGTGTGTGAGAGAAAGAATGCGCGTGTGAGAGAGAGAATACGTGTGTGCGTGAGAGAGAGAATGTGTGTGTGAGAGAGAGAATGTGTGTGTGCGAGAGAATGTGTGTGTGACAGAGAGAGAATGTGTGTGTGGAGAGAATGTGTGTGTGAGAGAGAGAATGTGTGTGAGAGAGAGAATACGTGTGTGTGAGAGAGAATGTGTGCGTGAAAGAGAGAGAATGAGTGGGTGTGAGATAGAGAATGTGTGCGCATGAGAGAATGCATGTGTGTGAGAGAGAATGTGTGCGGGAGATAGAGAGAGAGAGAATGTGAGTGCGTGAGAGAATACGTGTGTGAAAGAGAATGCGTGTGTAAGAGAGAGAATGTGTGTGTGTGAGAGCGAATACGTGTGTGTGAGAAGAATGTGTGTGTATGATAGAGAATGTGTGTGTGTGAGAGAGAATATGTGTGTGTGTGAGAGAATAGGTGAGTCTGTGAGAGAGAATATGTGTGTGTGAGAGCGAATACGTGTGTGTGAGAAGAATGTGTGTGTATGATAGAGAATGTGTGTGTGTGAGAGAGAATATGTGTGTGTGTGAGAGAATAGGTGAGTCTGTGAGAGAGAATATGTGTGTGTGAGAGAGAAAGTGTGTGTGAGAGAGAATGTGTGTGTGTGAGAGAGAATGCGTGTGTGAGAGGGAGAATGTGTGTGTGAGAGAGAGAATACGTGTGTGTGAGAGAGAATGCGTGCGTGTGAGAGAGAGAGAATGGGTGTGTGTGTGAGAGAGAATGTGTGTGCATGGGAGAATGCATGTGTGTGAGAGAGAATGTGTGCGGGAGAGAGAATGTGTTCTTGTATGAGAGAGAATGTGTGTGTGAGAGAGAGAATGTGTGTGAGAGAGAGAATACGTGTGTGTGAGAGAGAATGTGTGTGTGAAAGAGAGAGAATGAGTGGGAGTGAGATAGAGAATGTGTGCGCATGAGAGAATGCATGTGTGTGAGAGAGAATGTGTGCGGGAGAGAGAGAGAATGAGTGTATGAGAGAGAGAGAATGTGAGTGCGTGAGAGAATACGTGTGTGAAAGAGAATGCGTGTGTGAGAGAATGTGTGTGTGAGAGAGCGAATGCGTGTGTGAGAGAATGTGCGTGTGACAGAGAGAGAATGTGTGTGTGAGAGAGAATGTGTGTGTGTGTGAGAGAGAATGTGTGTGTGAGAGAGAGAATGTGTGTGAGAGAGAGAATACGTGTGTGTGAGAAAGAATGTGTGTGTGAAAGAGAGAGAATGAGTGGGTGTGAGATAGAGAATGTGTGCGCATGAGAGAATGCATGTGTGTGAGAGTGAATGTGTGCGGGAGAGAGAGAGAATGAGTGTATGAGAGAGAGAGAATGTGAGTGCGTGAGAGAATACGTGTGTGAAAGAGAATGCGTGTGTGAGAGAGAGAATGTGTGTGTGAGAGAGCCAATGCGTGTGTGTGAGAGAGAATGCGTATGTGTGAGAGCGAATACGTGTGTGTGAGAAGAATGTGTGTGTATGAGAGAGAATGTGTGTGTGAGAAAGAGAATACGTGCGTGTGTGAGAGAATAGGTGAGTCCGTGAGAGAGAATATGTGTGTGTGAGAGAGAAAGTGTGTGTGAGAGAATGCGTGTGTGAGAGGGAGAATGTGTGTGTGAGAGAGAGAATACCTGTGTGAGAGTGAGAATGCGTGTGTGTGAGAGAGAGAGAATGAGTGTGTGTGAGAGAGAGAATGTGTGTGCATGAGAAAATGCGTGTGTGTGAGAGAGAATGCGTTCGTGAGAGAGAGAATGAGTGTGTGTGAGAGAGAGAATGTGTGTGTGTGTGTGTGAATGTGTGCGTGAGAGCGAGAATGTGTGTGAGACAGAATGTGTGTGTGAGAGACTATGTGCGTGTGTGAGAGAATGTGTGTGTGAGAGAATGTGTGTGTGAGAGAATGTGTGTGTGTGTGTGAGAGAGGATGTGTGTGTGTGAGAGAGAATGTGTGTGTGTGAGAGAGAATGTGTGCGTGAGAGAGAGAATACGTGTGTGAGAGAGAATGCATGTGTGTGAGAGAGAATGTGTGTGCATGAGAGAGAGAATGCGTGTGTGAGAGAGAGAATACGTGTGTAAGAGGGAGAATGTGTGTGAGCGAGAATGTGTACGTGTGAGAGAGAATGCGTGTGTGTGTGTGAGAGAGAATGCGTGTGTGAGAGAGAAATCGTGTGAGAGTGAGAATACGTGCGGGAGAGAGAGAATGTGTGTGTGTGTGAGAATGCGTGTGTGTGAGAGAGAAAGCGTGTGTGAGAGAGAGAATGCGTGTGTGTGTGAGAGAGAGAGAATGCGTGTTGGTGAGAGAGAGAGAGAATGCGTGTGTGAGAGAGAGAATACGTGTGTGAGAGAGAGAATGTGTGTGAGAGAGAGAATGCGTGTGTGGGAGAGAGAGAGAATGGGGCGGCACGGTGGCACAGTTGTTAGCACTGCTGCCTCACAGCGCCAGAGACCCGGGTTCATTTCCCGCCTCAGGCGGCTGACTGTGTGGAGTTTGCACATTCTCCCCGTGTCTGCGTGGGTTTCCGCCGGGTGCTCCGGTTTCCTCCCACAGTCCAAAGATGTGCAGGGTCAGGTGAATTGGCCATACTAAATTCCCCGCAGTGTTAGGTAAGGGGTAAATATAGGAGAATGGGTGGGTTTCGCTTCGGCGGGTCGGTGTGGACTTGTTGGGCCGAAGGGCCTGTTTCCACATTGTAATCTAATCTAATCTAAAAAAAAGAATGCGTCTGTGAGAGAGAGAATGCGTGTGTGTGAGAGATAATACGTGTGTGTGAGAGAGAATGTGTGTGTGTGAGAGAGAGAATGTGTGTGAGAGAGAGAGAATGTGTGTGAGAGAGAGAATGTGTGTGTGTGAGAAAGAATGTGTGTGTGAGAGAGAATGTGTGTGTGAGAGAATACGTGGGTGAGAGAGAGAATGTGTCTGTGAGAGAGAATGTGTGAGTGTGAGAGAGAGAAAATGTGTGCGTGTGAGAGAGAGAATGTGTGTGTGAGAGAGAGAATACGTGCGTGTGAGAGAGAATGTGTATGTGTGAGAGAGAATGCGTGTGTGTGTGAGAGAGAGAATGCGTGTGTGAGAGAGAAATCGTGTGAGAGAGAGAATACGTGCGTGTGTGAGAGAATAGGTGAGCCCGTGAGAGAGAATATGTGTGTGTGAGAAAGAAAGTGTGTGTGAGAGAGAATGTGTGTGTGAGAGGGAGAATGTGTGTGTGAGAGAGAGAATGCGTGTGTGTGAGAGAGAATGCGTTCGTGAGAGAGAGAATGAGTGTGTGTGAGAGAGAGAATGTGTGTGCATGAGAGAATACGTGTGTGAGAGAGAGAATGTGTGTGTGTGTGAGAGAGAATGTGTGTGAGAGAGAGAGAATGTGTGTGTGTGAGAAATAATGTGTGTGTGAGAGAGAATGTGTGTGTGAGAGAATACGTGGGTGAGAGAGAGAATGTGTCTGTGAGAGAGAATGTGTGAGTGTGAGAGAGAGAAAATGTGTGCGTGTGAGAGAGAGTTTTTGTGTGAGCGAGAGAATGTGTGTGTGTGAGAGAGAGAATACGTGTGTGTGAGAGAGAATGTGTATGTGTGAGAGAGAATGCGTGTGTGTGTGTGAGAGAGAATGCGTGTGTGAGAGAGAAATCGTGTGTGAGAGTGAATACGTGCGTGAGAGAGAGAATGTGTGTGAGAGAGAGAATGCGTGTGTGAGAGAGAGAAAGCGTGTGTGAGAGAGAGAATGCGTGTGTGTGTGAGAGAGAGAATGCGTGTGGGTGAGAGAGAGAGAATGCGTGTGTGTGAGAGAGAATACGTGTGTGAGAGAGAGAATGTGTGTGAGAGAGAGAGAATGCGTGTGTGGGAGAGAGAGAGAATGCGTCTGTGAGAGGGAGAATGCGTGTGTGAGAGAGGTAATGCGTGTGTGTGAGAGAGAAGACGTGGGTGTGAGAGAGAATGTGTGTGTGAGAGAGAGAATGTGTGTGTGTGAGAGAGAATGTGTGTGTGAGAGAGAATGTGTGTGTGAGAGAGAATACGTGTGCGTGAGAGAGAATGTGTGTGTGAGAGATAATGTGTGAATGTGAGAGAGAGAATGTGTGTGTGGGAGAGAGAATGTGTATATGAGAGAGAGAATACGTGTGTGTGAGAGAGAATGCGTGTGTGCGAGAGAGAATGCGTTTGTGTGAGAGAGAATGCCTGTGTGAGAGAGAATGTGTGTGTGAGAGAGAGAATGTGTGTGAGAGAGAGAGAATGCGTGTGTGAGAGAGAGAATGCGTGTGTGTGAGAGAGAGAGATTGCGTCTGTGAGAGGGAATACGTGTGTGAGAGGGATAATACGTGTGTGTGAGAGAGAATGCGTGTGTGCGTGAGAGAATGCGTTTGTGTGAGAGAGAATGCGTGTGTGGGAGAGCGAATACGTGTGTGAAAAGAATGTGTGTGTGTGAGAGAGAATGTGTCTGTGAGAGAATATGTGTGCGTGAGAGAGAATGTGCGTGTGAGAGAGAATGTTTTTGTGTGAGAGAGAGAATGCGTGTGTGTGAGAGAGAATACGTGTGTGTGAGAGAGAATGTGTATGTGAGATACATAATGTGTGTGGGGGAGAGAAAACGTGTGTGAGAGAGAGAATACGTGAGTGTGTGAGAGAGAATATGTGTGTGTGAGCGAGAAAGTGTGTGTGAGAGAGAATGTGTGTGTGTGAGAGAGAATGCGTGTGTGAGAGGGAAAATGAGTGTGTGTGTGAGAGAGAATGTGTGTTAGAGAGAGAGAATGTGTGTGTGTGAGAGAGAATGTGTGTTTGAGAGAGAGAATGTGTGTGAAAGAGAGAATGTTTGTGTGTGAGAGAGAGAGAATACGTGTGTGAGAGAAAGAATGCGCGTGTGAGAGAGAGAATACGTGTGTGCGTGAGAGAGAGAATGTGTGTGTGTGAGAGAGAATGTGTGTGTGGGAGAGAATGTGTGTGTGACAGAGAGAGAATGTGTGTGTGAGAGAGAATGTGTGTGTGTGTGAGAGAGAGTGTGTGTGTGAGAGAGAGAATGTGTGTGAGAGAGAGAATACGTGTGTGTGAGAGTGAATGTGTGTGTGAAAGTGAGAGAATGAGTGCGTGTGAGATAGAGAATGTGTGCGCATGAGAGAATGCATGTGTGTGAGAGAGAATGTGTGCGGGAGAGAGAGCGAATGAGTGTATGAGAGAGAGAGAATGTGAGTGCGTGAGAAAATACGTGTGTGAAAGAGAATGCGTGTGTGAGAGAGAGAATGTGTGTGTGAGAGAGCGAATGCGTGTGTGTGAGAGCGAATACGTGTGTGTGAGAAGAATGTGTGTTTGAGAGAGAGAATGTGCGTGTGAAAGAGAGAATGTTTGTGTGAGAGAGAGAGAATACGTGTGTGAGAGAAAGAATGCACGTGTGAGAGAGAGAATACGTGTGTGCGTGAGAGAGAGAATGTGTGTGTGTGAGAGAGAATGTGTGTGTGCGAGAGAATGTGTGTGTGACAGAGAGAGAATGTGTGTGTGGAGAGAATGTGTGTGTGAGAGAGAGAATGTGTGTGAGAGAGAGAATACGTGTGTGTGAGAGAGATTGTGTGCGTGAAAGAGAGAGAATGAGTGGGTGTGAGATAGAGAATGTGTGCGCATGAGAGAATGCATGTGTGTGAGAGAGAATGTGTGCGGGAGATAGAGAGAGAGAGAATGTGAGTGCGTGAGAGAATACGTGTGTGAAAGAGAATGCGTGTGTAAGAGAGAGAATGTGTGTGTGTGAGAGCGAATACGTGTGTGTGAGAAGAATGTGTGTGTATGATAGAGAATGTGTGTGTGTGAGAGAGAATATGTGTGTGTGTGAGAGAATAGGTGAGTCTGTGAGAGAGAATATGTGTGTGTGAGAGAGAAAGTGTGTGTGAGAGAGAATGTGTGTGTGTGAGAGAGAATGCGTGTGTGAGATGGAGAATGTGAGTGTGAGAGAGAGAATACGTGTGTGTGAGAGAGAATGCGTGCGTGTGAGAGAGAGAGAATGAGTGTGTGTGTGAGAGAGAATGTGTGTGCATGGGAGAATGCATGTGTGTGAGAGAGAATGTGTGCGGGAGAGAGAATGTGTTCTTGTATGAGAGAGAATGTGTGTGTGAGAGAGAGAATGTGTGTGAGAGAGAGAATACGTGTGTGTGAGAGAGAATGTGTGTGTGAAAGAGAGAGAATGAGTGGGTGTGAGATAGAGAATGTGTGCGCATGAGAGAATGCATGTGTGTGAGAGAGAATGTGTGCGGGAGAGAGAGAGAATGAGTGTATGAGAGAGAGAGAATGTGAGTGCGTGAGAGAATACGTGTGTGAAAGAGAATGCGTGTGTGAGAGAGAGAATGTGTGTGTGAGAGAGCCAATGCGTGTGTGTGTGAGAGAGAGTGTGTGTGTGAGAGAGAGAATGTGTGTGAGAGAGAGAATACGTGTGTGTGAGAGTGAATGTGTGTGTGAAAGTGAGAGAATGGGTGCGTGTGAGATAGAGAATGTGTGCGCATGAGAGAATGCATGTGTGTGAGAGAGAATGTGTGCGGGAGAGAGAGCGAATGAGTGTATGAGAGAGAGAGAATGTGAGTGCGTGTGAAAATACGTGTGTGAAAGAGAATGCGTGTGTGAGAGAGAGAATGCGTGTGTGAAAGAGAGAATTTTTGTGTGAGAGAGAGAGAATACGTGTGTGAGAGAAAGAATGCGCGTGTGAGAGAGAGAATACGTGTGTGCGTGAGAGAGAGAATGTGTGTGTGTGAGAATGTGTGTGTGCGAGAGAATGTGTGTGTGACAGAGAGAGAATGTGTGTGTGGAGAGAATGTGTGTGTGAGAGAGAGAATGTGTGTGTGAGAGAGAATACGTGTGTGTGAGAGAGAATGTGTGCGTGAAAGAGAGAGAATGAGTGGGTGTGAGATAGAGAATGTGTGCGCATGAGAGAATGCATGTGTGTGAGAGAGAATGTGTGCGGGAGATAGAGAGGGAGAGAATGTGAGTGCGTGAGAGAATACGTGTGTGAAAGAGAATGCGTGTGTAAGAGAGAGAATGTGTGTGTGTGAGAGCGAATACGTGTGTGTGAGAAGAATGTGTGTGTATGATAGAGAATGTGTGTGTGTGAGAGAGAATATGTGTGTGTGTGAGAGAATAGGTGAGTCTGTGAGAGAGAATATGTGTGTGTGAGAGAGAAAGTGTGTGTGAGAGAGAATGTGTGTGTGTGAGAGAGAATGCGTGTGTGAGAGGGAGAATGTGTGTGTGAGAGAGAGAATACGTGTGTGTGAGAGAGAATGCGTGCGTGTGAGAGAGAGAGAATGAGTGTGTGTGTGAGAGAGAATGTGTGTGCATGGGAGAATGCATGTGTGTGAGAGAGAATGTGTGCGGGAGAGAGAATGTGTTCTTGTATGAGAGAGAATGTGTGTGTGAGAGAGAGAATGTGTGTGAGAGAGAGAATACGTGTGTGTGAGAGAGAATGTGTGTGTGAAAGAGAGAGAATGAGTGGGTGTGAGATAGAGAATGTGTGCGCATGAGAGAATGCATGTGTGTGAGGGAGAATGTGTGCGGGAGAGAGAGAGAATGAGTGTATGAGAGAGAGAGAATGTGAGTGCGTGAGAGAATACGTGTGTGAAAGAGAATGCGTGTGTGAGAGAGAGAATGTGTGTGTGAGAGAGCGAATGCGTGTGTGAGAGAATGTGCGTGTGACAGAGAGAGAATGTGTGTGTGAGAGAGAATGTGTGTGTGTGTGAGAGAGAATGTGTGTGTGAGAGAGAGAATGTGTGTGAGAGAGAGAATACGTGTGTGTGAGAAAGAATGTGTGTGTGAAAGAGAGAGAATGAGTGGGTGTGAGATAGAGAATGTGTGCGCATGAGAGAATGCATGTGTGTGAGAGTGAATGTGTGCGGGAGAGAGAGAGAATGAGTGTATGAGAGAGAGAGAATGTGAGTGCGTGAGAGAATACGTGTGTGAAAGAGAATGCGTGTGTGAGAGAGAGAATGTGTGTGTGAGAGAGCCAATGCGTATGTGTGTGAGAGAGAGTGTGTGTGTGAGAGAGAGAATGTGTGTGTGAGAGAGAATACGTGTGCGTGAGAGAGAATGTGTGTGTGAAAGTGAGAGAATGAGTGCGTGTGAGATAGAGAATGTGTGCGCATGAGAGAATGCATGTGTGTGAGAGAGAATGTGTGCGGGAGAGAGAGCGAATGAGTGTATGAGAGAGAGAGAATGTGAGTGCGTGAGAAAATACGTGTGTGAAATAGAATGCGTGTGTGAGAGAGAGAATGTGTGTGTGAGAGAGCGAATGCGTGTGTGTGAGAGAGATTGCGTATGTGTGAGAGCGAATACGTGTGTGTGAGAAGAATGTGTGTTTGAGAGAGAGAATGTGTGTGTGAGAGGGAAAATGAGTGTGTGTGTGAGAGAGAATGTGTGTTAGAGAGAGAGAATGTGTGTGTGTGAGAGAGAATGTGTGTTTGAGAGAGAGAATGTGTGTGAAAGAGAGAATGTTTGTGTGTGAGAGAGAGAGAATACGTGTGTGAGAGAAAGAATGCGCGTGTGAGAGAGAGAATACGTGTGTGCGTGAGAGAGAGAATGTGTGTGTGTGAGAGAGAATGTGTGTGTGGGAGAGAATGTGTGTGTGACAGAGAGAGAATGTGTGTGTGAGAGAGAATGTGTGTGTGTGTGAGAGAGAGTGTGTGTGTGAGAGAGAGAATGTGTGTGAGAGAGAGAATACGTGTGTGTGAGAGTGAATGTGTGTGTGAAAGTGAGAGAATGAGTGCGTGTGAGATAGAGAATGTGTGCGCATGAGAGAATGCATGTGTGTGAGAGAGAATGTGTGCGGGAGAGAGAGCGAATGAGTGTATGAGAGAGAGAGAATGTGAGTGCGTGAGAAAATACGTGTGTGAAAGAGAATGCGTGTGTGAGAGAGAGAATGTGTGTGTGAGAGAGCGAATGCGTGTGTGTGAGAGCGAATACGTGTGTGTGAGAAGAATGTGTGTTTGAGAGAGAGAATGTGCGTGTGAAAGAGAGAATGTTTGTGTGAGAGAGAGAGAATACGTGTGTGAGAGAAAGAATGCACGTGTGAGAGAGAGAATACGTGTGTGCGTGAGAGAGAGAATGTGTGTGTGTGAGAGAGAATGTGTGTGTGCGAGAGAATGTGTGTGTGACAGAGAGAGAATGTGTGTGTGGAGAGAATGTGTGTGTGAGAGAGAGAATGTGTGTGAGAGAGAGAATACGTGTGTGTGAGAGAGATTGTGTGCGTGAAAGAGAGAGAATGAGTGGGTGTGAGATAGAGAATGTGTGCGCATGAGAGAATGCATGTGTGTGAGAGAGAATGTGTGCGGGAGATAGAGAGAGAGAGAATGTGAGTGCGTGAGAGAATACGTGTGTGAAAGAGAATGCGTGTGTAAGAGAGAGAATGTGTGTGTGTGAGAGCGAATACGTGTGTGTGAGAAGAATGTGTGTGTATGATAGAGAATGTGTGTGTGTGAGAGAGAATATGTGTGTGTGTGAGAGAATAGGTGAGTCTGTGAGAGAGAATATGTGTGTGTGAGAGAGAAAGTGTGTGTGAGAGAGAATGTGTGTGTGTGAGAGAGAATGCGTGTGTGAGATGGAGAATGTGAGTGTGAGAGAGAGAATACGTGTGTGTGAGAGAGAATGCGTGCGTGTGAGAGAGAGAGAATGAGTGTGTGTGTGAGAGAGAATGTGTGTGCATGGGAGAATGCATGTGTGTGAGAGAGAATGTGTGCGGGAGAGAGAATGTGTTCTTGTATGAGAGAGAATGTGTGTGTGAGAGAGAGAATGTGTGTGAGAGAGAGAATACGTGTGTGTGAGAGAGAATGTGTGTGTGAAAGAGAGAGAATGAGTGGGTGTGAGATAGAGAATGTGTGCGCATGAGAGAATGCATGTGTGTGAGAGAGAATGTGTGCGGGAGAGAGAGAGAATGAGTGTATGAGAGAGAGAGAATGTGAGTGCGTGAGAGAATACGTGTGTGAAAGAGAATGCGTGTGTGAGAGAGAGAATGTGTGTGTGAGAGAGCCAATGCGTGTGTGTGTGAGAGAGAGTGTGTGTGTGAGAGAGAGAATGTGTGTGAGAGAGAGAATACGTGTGTGTGAGAGTGAATGTGTGTGTGAAAGTGAGAGAATGGGTGCGTGTGAGATAGAGAATGTGTGCGCATGAGAGAATGCATGTGTGTGAGAGAGAATGTGTGCGGGAGAGAGAGCGAATGAGTGTATGAGAGAGAGAGAATGTGAGTGCGTGTGAAAATACGTGTGTGAAAGAGAATGCGTGTGTGAGAGAGAGAATGCGTGTGTGTGAGAAGAATGTGTGTGTATGATAGAGAATGTGTGTGTGTGAGAGAGAATATGTGTGTGTGTGAGAGAATAGGTGAGTCTGTGAGAGAGAATATGTGTGTGTGAGAGAGAAAGTGTGTGTGAGAGAGAATGTGTGTGTGTGAGAGAGAATGCGTGTGTGAGAGGGAGAATGTGTGTGTGAGAGAGAGAATACGTGTGTGTGAGAGAGAATGCGTGCGTGTGAGAGAGAGAGAATGAGTGTGTGTGTGAGAGAGAATGTGTGTGCATGGGAGAATGCATGTGTGTGAGAGAGAATGTGTGCGGGAGAGAGAATGTGTTCTTGTATGAGAGAGAATGTGTGTGTGAGAGAGAGAATGTGTGTGAGAGAGAGAATACGTGTGTGTGAGAGAGAATGTGTGTGTGAAAGAGAGAGAATGAGTGGGTGTGAGATAGAGAATGTGTGCGCATGAGAGAATGCATGTGTGTGAGGGAGAATGTGTGCGGGAGAGAGAGAGAATGAGTGTATGAGAGAGAGAGAATGTGAGTGCGTGAGAGAATACGTGTGTGAAAGAGAATGCGTGTGTGAGAGAGAGAATGTGTGTGTGAGAGAGCGAATGCGTGTGTGAGAGAATGTGCGTGTGACAGAGAGAGAATGTGTGTGTGAGAGAGAATGTGTGTGTGTGTGAGAGAGAATGTGTGTGTGAGAGAGAGAATGTGTGTGAGAGAGAGAATACGTGTGTGTGAGAAAGAATGTGTGTGTGAAAGAGAGAGAATGAGTGGGTGTGAGATAGAGAATGTGTGCGCATGAGAGAATGCATGTGTGTGAGAGTGAATGTGTGCGGGAGAGAGAGAGAATGAGTGTATGAGAGAGAGAGAATGTGAGTGCGTGAGAGAATACGTGTGTGAAAGAGAATGCGTGTGTGAGAGAGAGAATGTGTGTGTGAGAGAGCCAATGCGTATGTGTGTGAGAGAGAGTGTGTGTGTGAGAGAGAGAATGTGTGTGAGAGAGAGAATACGTGTGCGTGAGAGAGAATGTGTGTGTGAAAGTGAGAGAATGAGTGCGTGTGAGATAGAGAATGTGTGCGCATGAGAGAATGCATGTGTGTGAGAGAGAATGTGTGCGGGAGAGAGAGCGAATGAGTGTATGAGAGAGAGAGAATGTGAGTGCGTGAGAAAATACGTGTGTGAAATAGAATGCGTGTGTGAGAGAGAGAATGTGTGTGTGAGAGAGCGAATGCGTGTGTGTGAGAGAGATTGCGTATGTGTGAGAGCGAATACGTGTGTGTGAGAAGAATGTGTGTTTGAGAGAGAGAATGTGTGTGTGAAAGAGAGAATGTTTGTGTGAGAGAGAGAGTATACGTGTGTGAGAGAAAGAATGCGCGTGTGAGAGAGAGAATACGTGTGTGCGTGAGAGAGAGAATGTGTGTGTGAGAGAGAGAATGTGTGTGTGCGAGAGAATGTGTGTGTGACAGAGAGAGAATGTGTGTGTGGAGAGAATGTGTGTGTGAGAGAGAGAATGCGTGTGTGAGAGAGAATACGTGTGCGTGAAAGAGAGAGAATGAGTGGGTGTGAGATAGAGAATGTGTGCGCATGAGAGAATGCATGTGTGTGAGAGAGAATGTGTGCGGGAGATAGAGAGAGAGAGAATGTGAGTGCGTGAGAGAATACGTGTGTGAAAGAGAATGCGTGTGTAAGAGAGAGAATGTGTGTGTGTGAGAGCGAATACGTGTGTGTGAGAAGAATGTGTGTGTATGATAGAGAATGTGTGTGTGTGAGAGAGAATATGTGTGTGTGTGAGAGAATAGGTGAGTCTGTGAGAGAGAATATGTGTGTGTGAGTGAGAAAGTGTGTGTGAGAGAGAATGTGTGTGTGTGAGAGAGAATGCGTGTGTGAGAGGGAGAATGTGTGTGTGAGAGAGAGAATACGTGTGTGTGAGAGAGAATGCGTGCGTGTGAGAGAGAGAGAATGAGTGTGTGTTAGAGAGAGAATGTGTGTGCATGGGAGAATGCATGTGTGTGAGAGAGAATGTGTGCGGGAGAGAGAATGTGTTCTTGTATGAGAGAGAATGTGTGTGTGTGAGAGAGAATGTGTGTGAGAGAGAGAATACGTGTGTGTGAGAGAGAATGTGTGTGTGAAAGAGAGAGAATGAGTGGGTGTGAGATAGAGAATGTGTGCGCATGAGAGAATGCATGTGTGTGAGAGAGAATGTGTGCGGGAGAGAGAGAGAATGAGTGTATGAGAGAGAGAGAATGTGAGTGCGTGAGAGAATACGTGTGTGAAAGAGAATGCGTGTGTGAGAGAGAGAATGTGTGTGTGAGAGAGCGAATCCGTGTGTGAGAGAATGTGCGTGTGACAGAGAGAGAATGTGTGTGTGAGAGAGAATGTGTGTGTGTGTGAGAGAGAATGTGTGTGTGAGAGAGAGAATGTGTGTGAGAGAGAGAATACGTGTGTGTGAGAAAGAATGTGTGTGTGAAAGAGAGAGAATGAGTGGGTGTGAGATAGAGAATGTGTGCGCATGAGAGAATGCATGTGTGTGAGAGTGAATGTGTGCGGGAGAGAGAGAGAATGAGTGTATGAGAGAGAGAGAATGTGAGTGCGTGAGAGAATACGTGTGTGAAAGAGAATGCGTGTGTGAGAGATAGAATGTGTGTGTGAGAGAGCCAATGCGTGTGTGTGAGAGAGAATGCGTATGTGTGAGAGTGAATACGTGTGTGTGAGAAGAATGTGTGTGTATGAGAGAGAATGTGTGTGTGAGAAAGAGAATACGTGCGTGTGTGAGAGAATAGGTGAGTCCGTGAGAGAGAATATGTGTGTGTGAGAGAGAAAGTGTGTGTGAGAGAATGCGTGTGTGAGAGGGAGAACGTGTGTGAGAGAGAGAATACCTGTGTGAGAGAGAGAATGCGTGTGTGTGAGAGAGAGAGAATGAGTGTGTGTGAGAGAGAGAATGTGTGTGCATGAGAGAATGCGTGTGTGTGAGAGAGAATGCGTTCGTGAGAGAGAGAATGAGTGTGTGTGAGAGAGAGAATGTGTGTGTGTGTGAATGTGTGCGTGAGAGAGAGAATGTGTGTGAGACAGAATGTGTGTGTGAGAGACTATGTGCGTGTGTGAGAGAATGTGTGTGTGAGAGAATGTGTGTGTGAGAGAATGTGTGTGTGTGTGAGAGAGGACGTGTGTGTGAGAGAGAGAATGTGTGTGTGTGAGAGAGAATGTGTGCGTGAGAGAGAGAATACGTGTGTGAGAGAGAATACATGTGTGTGAGAGAGAATGTGTGTGCATGAGAGAGAGAATGCGTGTGAGAGAGAGAATACGTGTGTAAGAGAGAGAATGTGTGTGAGCGAGAATGTGTACGTGTGAGAGAGAATGCGTGTGTGTGTGTGAGAGAGAATGCGTGTGTGAGAGAGAAATCGTGTGAGAGTGAGAATACGTGCGGGAGAGAGAGAATGTGTGCGTGTGAGAGAATGCGTGTGTGTGAGAGAGAAAGCGTGTGTGAGAGAGAGAATGCGTGTGTGTGTGTGAGAGAGAGAATGCGTGTTGGTGAGAGAGAGAGAGAATGCGTGTGTGAGAGAGAGAATACGTGTGTGAGAGAGAGAATGTGTGTGAGAGAGAGAATGCGTGTGTGGGAGAGAGAGAGAATGGGGCGGCACGGTGGCACAGTTGTTAGCACTGCTGCCTCACAGTGCCAGAGACCCGGGTTCATTTCCCGCCTCAGGCGACTGACTGTGTGGAGTTTGCACATTCTCCCCGTGTCTGCGTGGGTTTCCGCCGGGTGCTCCGGTTTCCTCCCACAGTCCAAAGATGTGCAGGGTCAGGTGAATTGGCCACACTAAATTCCCCGTAGTGTTAGGTAAGGGGTAAATATAGGAGAATGGGTGGGTTTCGCTTCGGCGGGTCGGTGTGGACTGGTTGGGCCGAAGGGCCTGTTTCCACATTGTAATCTAATCTAATCTAAAAAAAAAGAATGCGTCTGTGAGAGAGAGAATGCGTGTGTGTGTGAGAGAATGCGTGTCTGTGAGAGATAATACGTGTGTGTGAGAGAGAATGTGTGTGTGTGAGAGAGAGAATGTGTGTGAGAGAGAGAGAATGTGTGTGTGTGAGAGAGAGAGAATGTGTGTGTGAGAAAGAATGTGTGTGTGAGAGAGAATGTGTGTGTGAGAGAATACGTGGGTGAGAGAGAGAATGTGTCTGTGAGAGAGAATGTGTGAGTGTGAGAGAGAGAAAATGTGTGCGTGTGAGAGAGAGTGTGTGTGTGAGCGAGAGAATGTGTGTGTGAGAGAGAGAATACTTGCGTGTGAGAGAGAATGTGTATGTGTGAGAGAGAATGCGTGTGTGTGTGAGAGAGAGAATGCGTGTGTGAGAGAGAAATCGTGTGAGAGAGAGAATACGTGCGTGAGAGAGAGAATGTGTGTGAGAGAGAGAAAGCGTGTGTGAGAGAGAGAATGCGTGTGTGTGAGAGAGAAAACGTGTGTGTGAGAGAGAATGTGTGTGAGAGAGAGAATGCGTGTGTGGGAGAGAGGGAGAATGTGTGTGTGAGAGAGGGAATGCGTTTGTGTGAGAGAGATGACGTGGGTGTGAGAGAGAATGTGTGTGTGAGAGAGAGAATGTGTGTGTGTGAGAGAGAATGTGTGTGTGAGAGATAATGTGTGAATGTGAGAGAGAGAATGTGCGTGTGGGAGAGAGAATGTGTATATGAGAGAGAGAATACGTGTGTGTGAGAGAGAATACGTGTGCGTGTGAGAGAGAATATGTGAGTGTGTGAGAGAAAGTGTGTGTGAGAGAGAATGTGTGTGTGAGAGAGAGAATGTGTGTGAGAGAGAGAGAATGCGTGTGTGAGAGAGAGAATGTGTGTGTGAGAGAGCCAATACGTGCGTGTGAAAGAGAATGCGTATGTGTGAGAAAGAATACGTGTGTGTGAGAAGAATGTGTGTGTATGAGAGAGAATGTGTGTTTGAGAGAGAGAATACGTGCGTGTGTGAGAGAATAGGTGAGCCCGTGAGAGAGAATATGTGTGTGTGAGAGAGAAAGTGTGTGTGAGAGAGAATGTGTGTGTGAGAGGGAGAATGTGTGTGTGAGAGAGAGAATACGTGTGTGTGAGAGAGAATGCGTGTGTGAGAGAGAGAGAGAATGAGTGTGTGTGAGAGAGAGAATGTGTGTGCATGAGAGAATGCGTGTGTGTGAGAGAGAATGCGTTCGTGAGAGAGAGAATGAGTGTGTGTGAGAGAGAGAATGTGTGTGCATGAGAGAATACGTGTGTGTGAGAGAGAATGTGTGTGTGTGTGAGAGAGAATGTGTGTGTGAGAGAGAATGTGTGTGTGAGAGAATACGTGGGTGAGAGAGAGAATGTGTCTGTGAGAGAGAATGTGTGAGTGTGAGAGAGAGAAAATGTGTGCGTGTGAGAGAGAGTGTGTGTGTGAGCGAGAGAATGTGTGTGTGTGTGAGAGAGAATACGTGTGTGTGAGAGAGAATGTGTATGTGTGAGAGAGAATGCGTGTGTGTGTGTGAGAGAGAATGCGTGTGTGAGAGAGAAATCGTGTTTGAGAGAGAATACGTGCGTGAGAGAGAGAATGTGTGTGAGAGAGAGAATGCGTGTGTGAGAGAGAGAAAGCGTGTGTGAGAGAGAGAATGCGTGTGTGTGTGAGAGAGAGAATGCGTGTGGGTGAGAGAGAGAGAATGCGTGTGTGTGAGAGAGAATACGTGTGTGAAAGAGAATGCGTGTGTGAGAGAGAGAATGTGTGTGTGAGAGAGCCAATGCGTATGTGTGTGAGAGAGAGTGTGTGTGTGAGAGAGAGAATGTGTGTGAGAGAGAGAATACGTGTGCGTGAGAGAGAATGTGTGTGTGAAAGTGAGAGAATGAGTGCGTGTGAGATAGAGAATGTGTGCGCATGAGAGAATGCATGTGTGTGAGAGAGAATGTGTGCGGGAGAGAGAGCGAATGAGTGTATGAGAGAGAGAGAATGTGAGTGCGTGAGAAAATACGTGTGTGAAAGAGAATGCGTGTGTGAGAGAGAGAATGTGTGTGTGAGAGAGCGAATGCGTGTGTGTGAGAGAGATTGCGTATGTGTGAGAGCGAATACGTGTGTGTGAGAAGAATGTGTGTTTGAGAGAGAGAATGTGTGTGTGAAAGAGAGAATGTTTGTGTGAGAGAGAGAGTATACGTGTGTGAGAGAAAGAATGCGCGTGTGAGAGAGAGAATACGTGTGTGCGTGAGAGAGAGAATGTGTGTGTGAGAGAGAGAATGTGTGTGTGCGAGAGAATGTGTGTGTGACAGAGAGAGAATGTGTGTGTGGAGAGAATGTGTGTGTGAGAGAGAGAATGCGTGTGTGAGAGAGAATACGTGTGCGTGAAAGAGAGAGAATGAGTGGGTGTGAGATAGAGAATGTGTGCGCATGAGAGAATGCATGTGTGTGAGAGAGAATGTGTGCGGGAGATAGAGAGAGAGAGAATGTGAGTGCGTGAGAGAATACGTGTGTGAAAGAGAATGCGTGTGTAAGAGAGAGAATGTGTGTGTGTGAGAGCGAATACGTGTGTGTGAGAAGAATGTGTGTGTATGATAGAGAATGTGTGTGTGTGAGAGAGAATATGTGTGTGTGTGAGAGAATAGGTGAGTCTGTGAGAGAGAATATGTGTGTGTGAGTGAGAAAGTGTGTGTGAGAGAGAATGTGTGTGTGTGAGAGAGAATGCGTGTGTGAGAGGGAGAATGTGTGTGTGAGAGAGAGAATACGTGTGTGTGAGAGAGAATGCGTGCGTGTGAGAGAGAGAGAATGAGTGTGTGTTAGAGAGAGAATGTGTGTGCATGGGAGAATGCATGTGTGTGAGAGAGAATGTGTGCGGGAGAGAGAATGTGTTCTTGTATGAGAGAGAATGTGTGTGTGTGAGAGAGAATGTGTGTGAGAGAGAGAATACGTGTGTGTGAGAGAGAATGTGTGTGTGAAAGAGAGAGAATGAGTGGGTGTGAGATAGAGAATGTGTGCGCATGAGAGAATGCATGTGTGTGAGAGAGAATGTGTGCGGGAGAGAGAGAGAATGAGTGTATGAGAGAGAGAGAATGTGAGTGCGTGAGAGAATACGTGTGTGAAAGAGAATGCGTGTGTGAGAGAGAGAATGTGTGTGTGAGAGAGCGAATCCGTGTGTGAGAGAATGTGCGTGTGACAGAGAGAGAATGTGTGTGTGAGAGAGAATGTGTGTGTGTGTGAGAGAGAATGTGTGTGTGAGAGAGAGAATGTGTGTGAGAGAGAGAATACGTGTGTGTGAGAAAGAATGTGTGTGTGAAAGAGAGAGAATGAGTGGGTGTGAGATAGAGAATGTGTGCGCATGAGAGAATGCATGTGTGTGAGAGTGAATGTGTGCGGGAGAGAGAGAGAATGAGTGTATGAGAGAGAGAGAATGTGAGTGCGTGAGAGAATACGTGTGTGAAAGAGAATGCGTGTGTGAGAGATAGAATGTGTGTGTGAGAGAGCCAATGCGTGTGTGTGAGAGAGAATGCGTATGTGTGAGAGTGAATACGTGTGTGTGAGAAGAATGTGTGTGTATGAGAGAGAATGTGTGTGTGAGAAAGAGAATACGTGCGTGTGTGAGAGAATAGGTGAGTCCGTGAGAGAGAATATGTGTGTGTGAGAGAGAAAGTGTGTGTGAGAGAATGCGTGTGTGAGAGGGAGAACGTGTGTGAGAGAGAGAATACCTGTGTGAGAGAGAGAATGCGTGTGTGTGAGAGAGAGAGAATGAGTGTGTGTGAGAGAGAGAATGTGTGTGCATGAGAGAATGCGTGTGTGTGAGAGAGAATGCGTTCGTGAGAGAGAGAATGAGTGTGTGTGAGAGAGAGAATGTGTGTGTGTGTGAATGTGTGCGTGAGAGAGAGAATGTGTGTGAGACAGAATGTGTGTGTGAGAGACTATGTGCGTGTGTGAGAGAATGTGTGTGTGAGAGAATGTGTGTGTGAGAGAATGTGTGTGTGTGTGAGAGAGGACGTGTGTGTGAGAGAGAGAATGTGTGTGTGTGAGAGAGAATGTGTGCGTGAGAGAGAGAATACGTGTGTGAGAGAGAATACATGTGTGTGAGAGAGAATGTGTGTGCATGAGAGAGAGAATGCGTGTGAGAGAGAGAATACGTGTGTAAGAGAGAGAATGTGTGTGAGCGAGAATGTGTACGTGTGAGAGAGAATGCGTGTGTGTGTGTGAGAGAGAATGCGTGTGTGAGAGAGAAATCGTGTGAGAGTGAGAATACGTGCGGGAGAGAGAGAATGTGTGCGTGTGAGAGAATGCGTGTGTGTGAGAGAGAAAGCGTGTGTGAGAGAGAGAATGCGTGTGTGTGTGTGAGAGAGAGAATGCGTGTTGGTGAGAGAGAGAGAGAATGCGTGTGTGAGAGAGAGAATACGTGTGTGAGAGAGAGAATGTGTGTGAGAGAGAGAATGCGTGTGTGGGAGAGAGAGAGAATGGGGCGGCACGGTGGCACAGTTGTTAGCACTGCTGCCTCACAGTGCCAGAGACCCGGGTTCATTTCCCGCCTCAGGCGACTGACTGTGTGGAGTTTGCACATTCTCCCCGTGTCTGCGTGGGTTTCCGCCGGGTGCTCCGGTTTCCTCCCACAGTCCAAAGATGTGCAGGGTCAGGTGAATTGGCCACACTAAATTCCCCGTAGTGTTAGGTAAGGGGTAAATATAGGAGAATGGGTGGGTTTCGCTTCGGCGGGTCGGTGTGGACTGGTTGGGCCGAAGGGCCTGTTTCCACATTGTAATCTAATCTAATCTAAAAAAAAAGAATGCGTCTGTGAGAGAGAGAATGCGTGTGTGTGTGAGAGAATGCGTGTCTGTGAGAGATAATACGTGTGTGTGAGAGAGAATGTGTGTGTGTGAGAGAGAGAATGTGTGTGAGAGAGAGAGAATGTGTGTGTGTGAGAGAGAGAGAATGTGTGTGTGAGAAAGAATGTGTGTGTGAGAGAGAATGTGTGTGTGAGAGAATACGTGGGTGAGAGAGAGAATGTGTCTGTGAGAGAGAATGTGTGAGTGTGAGAGAGAGAAAATGTGTGCGTGTGAGAGAGAGTGTGTGTGTGAGCGAGAGAATGTGTGTGTGAGAGAGAGAATACTTGCGTGTGAGAGAGAATGTGTATGTGTGAGAGAGAATGCGTGTGTGTGTGAGAGAGAGAATGCGTGTGTGAGAGAGAAATCGTGTGAGAGAGAGAATACGTGCGTGAGAGAGAGAATGTGTGTGAGAGAGAGAAAGCGTGTGTGAGAGAGAGAATGCGTGTGTGTGAGAGAGAAAACGTGTGTGTGAGAGAGAATGTGTGTGAGAGAGAGAATGCGTGTGTGGGAGAGAGGGAGAATGCGTGTGTGAGAGAGGGAATGCGTTTGTGTGAGAGAGATGACGTGGGTGTGAGAGAGAATGTGTGTGTGAGAGAGAGAATGTGTGTGTGTGAGAGAGAATGTGTGTGTGAGAGATAATGTGTGAATGTGAGAGAGAGAATGTGCGTGTGGGAGAGAGAATGTGTATATGAGAGAGAGAATACGTGTGTGTGAGAGAGAATACGTGTGCGTGTGAGAGAGAATATGTGAGTGTGTGAGAGAAAGTGTGTGTGAGAGAGAATGTGTGTGTGAGAGAGAGAATGTGTGTGAGAGAGAGAGAATGCGTGTGTGAGAGAGAGAATGTGTGTGTGAGAGAGCCAATACGTGCGTGTGAAAGAGAATGCGTATGTGTGAGAAAGAATACGTGTGTGTGAGAAGAATGTGTGTGTATGAGAGAGAATGTGTGTTTGAGAGAGAGAATACGTGCGTGTGTGAGAGAATAGGTGAGCCCGTGAGAGAGAATATGTGTGTGTGAGAGAGAAAGTGTGTGTGAGAGAGAATGTGTGTGTGAGAGGGAGAATGTGTGTGTGAGAGAGAGAATACGTGTGTGTGAGAGAGAATGCGTGTGTGAGAGAGAGAGAGAATGAGTGTGTGTGAGAGAGAGAATGTGTGTGCATGAGAGAATGCGTGTGTGTGAGAGAGAATGCGTTCGTGAGAGAGAGAATGAGTGTGTGTGAGAGAGAGAATGTGTGTGCATGAGAGAATACGTGTGTGTGAGAGAGAATGTGTGTGTGTGAGAGAGAGAATGTGTGTGTGAGAGAGAATGTGTGTGTGAGAGAATACGTGGGTGAGAGAGAGAATGTGTCTGTGAGAGAGAATGTGTGAGTGTGAGAGAGAGAAAATGTGTGCGTGTGAGAGAGAGTGTGTGTGTGAACGAGAGAATGTGTGTGTGTGTGAGAGAGAATACGTGTGTGTGAGAGAGAATGTGTATGTGTGAGAGAGAATGCGTGTGTGTGTGTGAGAGAGAATGCGTGTGTGAGAGAGAAATCGTGTTTGAGAGAGAATACGTGCGTGAGAGAGAGAATGTGTGTGAGAGAGAGAATGCGTGTGTGAGAGAGAGAAAGCGTGTGTGAGAGAGAGAATGCGTGTGTGTGTGAGAGAGAGAATGCGTGTGGGTGAGAGAGAGAGAATGCGTGTGTGTGAGAGAGAATACGTGTGTGAGAGAGAGAATGTGTGTGAGAGAGAGAGAATGCGTGTGTGGGAGAGAGAGAGAATGCGTCTGTGAGAGGGAGAATGCGTGTGTGAGAGAGGTAATGCGTGTGTGTGAGAGAGAAGACGTGGGTGTGAGAGAGAATGTGTGTGTGAGAGAGAGAATGTGTGTGTGTGAGAGAGAATGTGTGTGTGAGAGAGAATGTGTGTGTGAGAGAGAATACGTGTGCGTGAGAGAGAATGTGTGTGTGAGAGATAATGTGTGAATGTGAGAGAGAGAATGTGTGTGTGGGAGAGAGAATGTGTATATGAGAGAGAGAATACGTGTGTGTGAGAGAGAATGCGTGTGTGCGAGAGAGAATGCGTTTGTGTGAGAGAGAATGCCTGTGTGAGAGAGAATGTGTGTGTGAGAGAGAGAATGTGTGTGAGAGAGAGAGAATGCGTGTGTGAGAGAGAGAATGCGTGTGTGTGAGAGAGAGAGATTGCGTCTGTGAGAGGGAATACGTGTGTGAGAGGGATAATACGTGTGCGTGAGAGGGAATGCGTGTGTGCGAGAGAGAATGCGTTTGTGTGAGAGAGAATGCGTGTGTGGGAGAGAGAATGCGTGTGTGCGAGAGAGAATGTGTGTGAGAGAGAGAGAATGCGTGTGTGAGAGAGAGAATGCGTGTGTGTGAGAGAGAGAGATTGCGTCTGTGAGAGGGAATACGTGTGTGAGAGGGATAATACGTGTGCGTGAGAGGGAATGCGTGTGTGCGAGAGAGAATGCGTTTGTGTGAGAGAGAATGCGTGTGTGGGAGAGCGAATACGTGTGTGAAAAGAATGTGTTTGTATAGAGAGAATGTGTCTGTGAGAGAGAGAATATGTGTGCGTGAGAGAGAATGTGCGTGTGAGAGAGAATGTTTTTGTGTGAGAGAGAGAATGCGTGTGTGTGAGAGAGAATACGTGTGTGTGTGTGAGAATGTGTATGTGAGATACATAATGTGTGTGGGGGAGAGAAAACGTGTGTGTGAGAGAGAATACGTGAGTGTGTGAGAGAGAATATGTGTGTGTGAGCGAGAAAGTGTGTGTGAGAGAGAATGTGTGTGTGTGAGAGTGAATGCGTGTGTGAGAGGGAAAATGAGTGTGTGTGAGAGAGAGAATGTGTGTTAGAGAGAGAGAATGTGTGTGTGAGAGAGAGAATGTGTGTTTGAGAGAGAGAATGTGTGTGTGAAAGAGAGAATGTTTGTGTGTGAGAGAGAGAGAATACGTGTGTGAGAGAAAGAATGCGCGTGTGAGAGAGAGAATACGTGTGTGCGTGAGAGAGAGAATGTGTGTGTGTGAGAGAGAATGTGTGTGTGGGAGAGAATGTGTGTGTGACAGAGAGAGAATGTGTGTGTGAGAGAGAATGTGTGTGTGTGTGAGAGAGAGTGTGTGTGTGAGAGAGAGAATGTGTGTGAGAGAGAGAATACGTGTGTGTGAGAGAGAATGTGTGTGTGAAAGTGAGAGAATGAGTGCGTGTGAGATAGAGAATGTGTGCGCATGAGAGAATGCATGTGTGTGAGAGAGAATGTGTGCGGGAGAGAGAGCGAATGAGTGTATGAGAGAGAGTGAATGTGAGTGCGTGAGAAAATACGTGTGTGAAAGAGAATGCGTGTGTGAGAGAGAGAATGTGTGTGTGAGAGAGCGAATGCGTGTGTGTGAGAGAGATTGCGTATGTGTGAGAGCGAATACGTGTGTGTGAGAAGAATGTGTGTGTATGAGAGAGAATGTGTGTGTGAGAGAGAGAATACGTGTGTGTGTGAGAGAATAGGTGAGTCTGTGAGAGAGAATATGTGTCTGTGAGAGAGAAAGTGTGTTTGAGAGAGCATGTGTGTGTGTGAGAGAGAATGCGTGTGTGAGAGGGAGAATGTGCGTGTGAGAGAGAGAATGTGTGTGAGAGAGAGAATACTTGTGTGTGTGAGAGAATGTATGTGTGAAAGAGAGAGAATGAGTGTGTATGAGAGAGAGAATGTGTGTGCATGAGAGAATGCATGTGTGTGAGAGAGAATGTGTGCGGGAGAGAGAATGTGTGTGTGAGAGAGAGAATGTGTGTGCGAGAGAGAGAATGTGTGTGTGAGAGAGAATACGTGTGTGTGAGAGAGAATGTGTGTGTGAAAGATACAGAATGAGTGGGTGTGAGATAGAGAACGTGTGCGCATGAGAGAATGCATGTGTGTGAGAGAGAATGTGTGAAAGAGAGAATGCGTGAGTCTGTGAGAGATAATATGTGTGTGTGAGAGAGAAAGTGTGTGTGAGAGAGAATGTGTGTGTGTGAGAGAGAATGCGTGTGTGAGAGGGAGAATGTGTGTGTGTGAGAGAGAATACGTGTTTCTGTGAGAGAGCATGTATGTGTGAAAAGAGAGAATGAGTGTGTGTGAGAGAGAGAATATGTGTGCATGACAGAATGCATGTGTATGAGAGAGAATGTGTGCACGAGAGAGAGAGAATACGTGTGTGAGAGAGAGAATGTGTGTGTGAGAAAGAGAACTAGTGTGTGTGTGAGAGAATGTGTGTGAAAGAGAGAATGTGTGTGTGAGAGAGAGAATGTGTGTGAGAGAGAATACGTGAGTCTGTGAGAGAGAATATGTGTGTGTGTGAGAGAAAGTGTGTGTGAGAGAGAGAATGTTTGTGTGAGAGGGAAAGAATACGTGTGTGAGAGAAAGAATGTGTGTGTGTGAGAGAGATTGTGTGTGTGAGAGAGAATGCGTGTGTGTCAGAGAGAATGCGTGTGTGAGAGAGAGAATGCTTGTGTGTGAGAGAGAGAATGTGTGTGTGAGAGAGAGAATACGTGTGTGTGAAAGAATGTGTGTGTGTGAGAGAGATTGTGTGTGTGAGAGAGAATGCGTGTGTGTCAGAGAATGTGTGTGAGAGAGAGAATGTGTGTGTGAGAGAGAATGTGTGTGTGTGTGAGAGAGAGAATGTGTGTGTGAGAGAGAATGTGTGTGAGAGGGAAGAATGCGTGTGTGAGAGAGAGAATGCGACTGTGAGAGAATGTGTGTGTGTGAGAGAGAGCAGGTTGTTAGTGTGAAAGTTAGAATGTTTGTGTGTGTGAGAGAGAATACGTGAGTGAGAGAAAGAATGTATGTGTGAGAGAGCAGAATACGTGCGTGTGAGAGAGAGAGAATACGTGTGTGTGAGAGAGGATGTGCGTGCGTGTGAGAATGTGTGTGTGTGAGAGAGAATGTGTGTGTGAGAGAGAATGTGTGTGTGAGAGAGAATGCGTGTGTGAGAGAGAGAATGCTTGTGTGTGAGAGAGAGAATGTGTGTGTGAGAGAGAGAATACGTGTGTGTGAAAGAGAGAATGTTCGTGTGAGAGAGAGAATACGCGTGTGAGAGAAAGAATGTGTATGTGAGAGAGAGAATACGTGCGTGTATGATAGAGAGAATGTGTGTGTGAGAGAGAATGCGAGTGTGAGAGAGAGAATACGTGTGGGAGAGAAAATGTGTGTGAGAGAGAGAGAATACGTGTGTGCGTGAGAGAATGTGTGTGTGAGATAGAGAATGTGTGTGTGTGAGAGAATGTGTGTGTGTGAGAGAGAGAATGTATGTGTGAGAGAGAATGCGTGTGCGTTTGAGAGAGAATGCATGTGTGTGAGAGAGAGAGAGAGAATGCGTGTGTGCGAGAGGGAGAGAATGCCTGTGTGTGGGAGAATGTGTGTGTGAGAGACAGAATATGTGTGAGAGAGAGAATGAGTGTGCGTGAGAGAGAGAATGCATGTGTGTGTGTGTGAGAGAGAGAGAGAATGCGTGTGTGCGAGAGAGAGAGAATGTGTGTGTGTGAGAGAGAGAGAGAATGCGTGAGTGAGAGAGTGAGAGAATGCGTGAGTGAGGGAGAGAATGTGGGTGTGCCTGAGAGAGAATGCGTGTGTGAGAGAGAGAGAGAATGCATGTGTGTGAGAGAGAATGCGTGTGTGCGTGAGAGAGAGAATGTGTGTGTGAGTGAGAGAGAGAGAATGCGTGTGTGAGTGAGTGAGAATGCGTGTGTGCGAGAGTGAGAATGTGTGTGTGCGAGAGAGAGAGAGAGAATGCATGTGCGAGAGAGTGAGAGAATGTGTGCATGTGAGAGAGAGAATGCGTGTGCGCGTGAGATAGAGAGCGTGTGTGTGTGAGAGAGAGAATGTGTGCGTGCGAGAGAGAGAGAATGCATGTGTGCGAGAGAGAAAATGCGTGTGAGTGAGAGAGAGAATGCGTGTGTGCGAGAGAGAGACTGCGCCTATGTGAGAGAGAGAACGTATGTGCGAGAAAGAGAGAATGCGTTAGTGAGAGAGAATGCGTGTGAGAGAGAGAGAATGCGTGAGAGAGAGAGAATGCGTGAGAGAGAGAATGCGTGAGAGAGAGAATTCATGACAGAGAGAGAGAATGAGTGAGTGAGAGAGAGAATGAGTGTGCATGAGAGAGAATGCCTGTGTGAGAGAGAGAATGCGTGTGTTAGAGAGAGATAACGCGCGAGAACATGAGAGAGAATGAATGTGTGCGAGAGAGAGAATGCATGTGTGAGAGAGAATGAGTGTGCATGAGAGAGAATACGTGTGTGTGAGAGAAAGAATGCGTGTGTGAGAGAGAGAATGCGTGTTTGAGAGAGAATGCATGCGCGAGAGAGAGCGAGAACGCATGTGCGCGAGAGAGAGAATGCATGTGCGCGAGAGAGAAATTGCATGTGTGAGAGAGAGAATGAGTGTGCATGAGAGAGAATACGTGCGTGAGAGAGAAAATGCATGTGTGAGAGAGAGGATGAGTGTTCACGAGAGAGATTGAGTGTGCGAGAGAGATAATGCGTGCAAGAGAGAGAGAGAATGAATGTGTGAGAGAGAGAATGCATGCATGAGAGAGAGAGAATCCGTGTGTGTGTGAGAGAGAATTCGTGTGTGTGAGAGATAATGTGTGTGTGAGAGAGAATGTGTGTGTGTGAGAGAGAATGCGTGTGTGAGAGAGAAAATGCGTGTGTGAGAGAGAGAATGCGTGTGTGAGAGAGAGGGAATGTGTGTGTGAGAGAGCGAATACGTGTGTGTGAGAGAGAATATGTGTGTGAGAGACAGAATGTGTGTGTGAGAGAGAATGTGTGTGTGAGAGAGAGAATGCGTGTGTGAGAGAGAGAATGAGTGTGTGAGAGAAAGAATGTGTGTGAGAGAGAGAGAATACGTGCGTGTGTTAGTGAGAGAATGTGTGTGTGAGAGAGAATGCGTGTGTGAGAGAGAGAATACGTGTGTGTGAGAGAGATTGTGTGTGTGAGAGAGAATACGTGTGTGAGAGAGAATGTGTGTGTGAGAGAGAATGTGTGTGTAAGAGAGAGAATGCGTGTGTGTGAGAGAGATTGTGTGTGTGAGAGAGAATGCGTGTGTGTCAGAGAATGTGTGTGAGAGAGAGAATGTGTGTGTGAGAGAGAATGTGTGTGTGAGAGAGAGAATGTTTGTGTGAGAGGGAAAGAATACGTGTGTGAGAGAAAGAATGTGTGTGTGTGAGAGAGATTGTGTGTGTGAGAGAGAATGCGTGTGTGTCAGAGAATGTGTGTGAGAGAGAGAATGTGTGTGTGAGAGAGAATGTGTGTGTGTGTGAGAGAGAGAATGTGTGTGTGAGAGAGAATGTGTGTGAGAGGGAAGAATGCGTGTGTGAGAGAGAGAATGCGAGTGTGAGAGAATGTGTGTGTGTGAGAGAGCAGGTTGTTAGTGTGAAAGTTAGAATGTTTGTGTGTGTGAGAGAGAATACGTGAGTGAGAGAAAGAATGTATGTGTGAGAGAGCAGAATACGTGCGTGTGAGAGAGAGAGAGAATACGTGTGTGTGAGAGAGGATGTGCGTGCGTGTGAGAATGTGTGTGTGTGAGAGAGAATGTGTGTGTGAGAGAGAATGTGTGTGTGAGAGAGAATGCGTGTGTGAGAGAGAGAATGCTTGTGTGTGAGAGAGAGAATGTGTGTGTGAGAGAGAGAATACGTGTGTGTGAAAGAGAGAATGTTCGTGTGAGAGAGAGAATACGCGTGTGAGAGAAAGAATGTGTATGTGAGAGAGAGAATACGTGCGTGTATGATAGAGAGAATGTGTGTGTGAGAGAGAATGCGAGTGTGAGAGAGAGAATACGTGTGGGAGAGAAAATGTGTGTGAGAGAGAGAGAATACGTGTGTGCGTGAGAGAATGTGTGTGTGAGATAGAGAATGTGTGTGTGTGAGAGAATGTGTGTGTGAGAGAGAGAGAATGTATGTGTGAGAGAGAATGCGTGTGCGTTTGAGAGAGAATGCATGTGTGTGAGAGAGAGAGAGAATGCGTGTGTGCGAGAGGGAGAGAATGCCTGTGTGTGAGAGAATGTGTGTGTGAGAGACAGAATATGTGTGAGAGAGAGAATGAGTGTGCGTGAGAGAGAGAATGCATGTGTGTGTGTGTGTGAGAGAGAGAGAATGCGTGTGTGCGAGAGAGAGAGAATGTGTGTGTGTGAGAGAGAGAGAGAATGCGTGAGTGAGAGAGTGAGAGAATGCGTGAGTGAGGGAGAGAATGTGGGTGTGCCTGAGAGAGAATGCGTGTGTGAGAGAGAGAGAGAATGCATGTGTGTGAGAGAGAATGCGTGTGTGCGTGAGAGAGAGAATGTGTGTGTGAGTGAGAGAGAGAGAATGCGTGTGTGAGTGAGTGAGAATGCGTGTGTGCGAGAGTGAGAATGTGTGTGTGCGAGAGAGAGAGAGAGAATGCATGTGCGAGAGAGTGAGAGAATGTGTGCATGTGAGAGAGAGAATGCGTGTGCGCGTGAGATAGAGAGCGTGTGTGTGTGAGAGAGAGAATGTGTGTGTGCGAGAGAGAGAGAATGCATGTGTGCGAGAGAGAAAATGCGTGTGAGTGAGAGAGAGAATGCGTGTGTGCGAGAGAGAGACTGCGCCTATGTGAGAGAGAGAACGTATGTGCGAGAAAGAGAGAATGCGTGTGAGAGAGAGAGAATGCGTGAGAGAGAGAGAATGCGTGAGAGAGAGAATGCGTGAGAGAGAGAATTCATGACAGAGAGAGAGAATGAGTGAGTGAGAGAGAGAATGAGTGTGCATGAGAGAGAATGCCTGTGTGAGAGAGAGAATGCGTGTGTTAGAGAGAGATAACGCGCGAGAACATGAGAGAGAATGAATGTGTGCGAGAGAGAGAATGCATGTGTGAGAGAGAATGAGTGTGCATGAGAGAGAATACGTGTGTGAGAGAGAAAGAATGCGTGTGTGAGAGAGAGAATGCGTGTTTGAGAGAGAATGCATGCGCGAGAGAGAGCGAGAACGCATGTGCGCGAGAGAGAGAATGCATGTGCGCGAGAGAGAAATTGCATGTGTGAGAGAGAGAATGAGTGTGCATGAGAGAGAATACGTGCGTGAGAGAGAAAATGCATGTGTGAGAGAGAGGATGAGTGTTCACGAGAGAGATTGAGTGTGCGAGAGAGATAATGCGTGCAAGAGAGAGAGAGAATGAATGTGTGAGAGAGAGAATGCATGCATGAGAGAGAGAGAATCCGTGTGTGTGTGAGAGAGAATTCGTGTGTGTGAGAGATAATGTGTGTGTGAGAGAGAATGTGTGTGTGAGAGAGAGAATGCGTGTGTGAGAGAGAAAATGCGTGTGTGAGAGAGAGAATGCGTGTGTGAGAGAGAGGGAATGTGTGTGTGAGAGAGCGAATACGTGTGTGTGAGAGAGAATATGTGTGTGAGAGACAGAATGTGTGTGTGAGAGAGAATGTGTGTGTGAGAGAGAGAATGCGTGTGTGAGAGAGAGAATGAGTGTGTGAGAGAAAGAATGTGTGTGAGAGAGAGAGAATACGTGCGTGTGTTAGTGAGAGAATGTGTGTGTGAGAGAGAATGCGTGTGTGAGAGAGAGAATACGTGTGTGTGAGAGAGATTGTGTGTGTGAGAGAGAATACGTGTGTGAGAGAGAATGTGTGTGTGAGAGAGAATGTGTGTGTAAGAGAGAGAATGCGTGTGTGTGAGAGAGAATGCGTAAGAGAGAAAGAATGCGTGAGAGAGAGAATGCATGAGAGAGAGAATTCGTGAGAGAGAGAGAGAATGAGTGAGTGAGAGAGAGAATGAGTGTGCATGAGAGAGAATGCGTGTGTGTGAGACAGAGAAAATGCGTGTGTGAGAGAGAGATAATGCGTGTGTGCGAGAGAGAGAATGCATGTGTGCGAGAGAAAAAATGTGTGTGTGAGAGAGAGAATGCTTGTGTGAGAGAGAATGAGTGTGCATAAGAGAGAATACGTGTGTGTGAGAGAAAGAATGCGTGTGTGAGAGAGAAAATGCATGTGTGAGACAGCCAATGAGTGTGTATGAGAGAGAATGTGTGTGCGAGAGAGAGGATGTGTGTGTGCGAGAGAGAGAATGAGTGTGTGCGTGAGGGAGAGAATGCGTGTGAGAGAGAATGCATTGCGAGAGAGAACATGCATGTGCGAGAGATAGAGAGAAGGAGTGTGAGAGAGAATGCGTCAGTGAGAGAGAGAGAATGCGTAAGTGAGAGAGAGAGAATGAGCGTGCGAGAGGATGAGTGTGGCAGAGAGAGAGCGAATGCGTGCGTGAGAGAGCGAATACGTGTGCAAGAGAGAATGCGTGTGTGAGAGAGAGAATGCGTGCATGAGAGAGAGAATGAGTGTGCGAGAGAGAGAATGCGTGCGTGAGAGAGAGAATGAGTATGTGATAGAGAGAATGCGTGCGTGAGAGAGAGAATGCGTGCGTGAGAGAGAGAGAATAAGTGTACAAGAGAGCGAATGCGTGCATGAGAGAGGAGAATGAGTGTGCGAGAGAAAGAATGCGTGCATGGGAAAGAGAGTATGAGTGTGTGAGAGAGAGAAAACATGCATGAGAGAGAGAATGAGTGTGTGAGAGAGAGAATACGTGTGTGTGAGAGAGATTGTGTGTGTGAGAGAGAATACGTGTGTGAGAGAGAATGTGTGTGTGAGAGAGAATGTGTGTGTAAGAGAGAGAATGCGTGTGTGTGAGAGAGACAATGTGTGTGCGAGAGAGAGAGAATGCGTTAGTGAGAGAGAATGCGTGTGAGTGAGAGAATGCGTGAGAGAGAGAATGCGTGAGAGAGCGAGAGAATGAGTGAGTGAGAGAGAGAATGAGTGTGCATGAGAGAGAATGCGTGTGTGTGAGAGCGAGAATGCGTGTGTGAGTGAGAGAGAATGCGTGTGTGAGAGAGAGAAAATGCGTGTATGAGAGAGAGAGAATGCATGTGTGCGAGAGAGAAAGTATGTGTTTGAGAGAGAGAATGCATGTATGAGAGAGAATGAGTGTGCATGAGAGAGAATGCGTGTGTGTGAGAGAAAGAATGTGTGTGTGAGAGAGAGAATGCGTGTGTGAGAGAGAATGCATGTGCGAGAGAGAGCGAGAATGCATGTGCGCGAGAGGGAGAATGCATGTGCGCGAGAGAGAAAATGCATGTGTGAGAGAGAGAATGATTGTGCATGAGAGAGAATGCGTGTGTGAGAGAGAAAATGCATGTGTGAGAGAGCCAATGAGTGTGTATGAGAGAGAATGTGTGTGCGAGAGAGAGGATGTGTGTGTGCGAGAGAGAGAATGAGTGGGTGCGTGAGGGAGAGAATGCGTGTGAGAGAGAATGCATGTGCGAGAGAGAGAGAGAATGAGTGTGAGAGAGAATGCGTCGGTGAGAGAGAGAGAATGCGTGAGTGAGAGAGAGAATGCGTGCGAGAGAGAGGATGAGTGTGGGAGAGAGAGAGCGAATGCGTGCGTGAGGGAGAGAATGAGTGTGCAAGAGAGAGTGCGTGCGTGAGAGAAAGAATGCGTGCGTGAGAGTGAGAACGAGTGTGCGAGAGAGAGAATGCGTGAGTGAGAGACAGAATGAGTATGTGAGAGAGAGAATGCGTGCGTGAGAGAGAGAATGCGTGCGTGAGAGAGAGAATGAGTGTGCAAGAGAGTGAATGCGTGCATGAGAGAGAGAATGAGTGTGCGAGAGAGAGAATGCGTGCATGAGAAAGAGAGAATGAGTGTGTGAGAGAGAGTAAGCGTGCATGAGAGAGAGAATGAGTGTGTTAGAGAGAGAATGCGTGTGTCAGAGAGAGAGAATGCCTGTGTTAAAGAGAGAATGCGTGTGTGAGATAGAGAGAATGTGTGTGTGTGTGTGAGAGAATACGTGTGTGTGAGAGAGGATGCGTGTGTGAGAGAGAGAATGCTTGTGTGTGAGAGAAAGAATGTGTGTGTGTGAGAGAGAATACGTGTGTGTGAAAGAGAGAATGTTTGTGTGAGAGAGAATACGCGTGTGAGAGAAAGAATGTGTGTGTGAGAGAGAGAATACGTGCGTGTATGATAGAGAGAATGTGTGTGTGAGAGAGAGAATGCGAGTGTGAGAGAGAGAATACGTGTGAGAGAGAAAATGTGTGTGAGAGAGAGAGAATACATGTTTGCGTGAGAGACTGTGTGTGAGAGAGAGAATGTGTGTGTTAGAGAGATTGTGTGTGTGAGAGCGAGAATGTGTGCATGTGAGAGAGAGAATGCGTGTGCGCGTGAGAGAGAGAGCCTGTGTGTGTGAGAGAGAGAATGTGTGTGTGTGTGAGAGAGAATGTGTGTGTGCGAGAGAGAGAGAGAATGCATGTGTGCGAGAGAGAAAATGCGTGCGAGTGAGAGAGAGAATGCGTGTGTGCGAGAGAGAGAATGCCCGTGTGTGAGAGAGAGAACATATGTGCGAGAAAAAGAGAATGCGTTAGTGATAGAGAATGCGCGAGAGAGAGAGAGAATGCGTGAGAGAGAGAATGCGTGAGAGAGAGAATGCATGAGAGAGAGAATTCGTGAAAGAGAGAGAGAATGAGTGAGTGAGAGAGAGAAAGAGTGTGCATGAGAGAGAATGCGTGTGTGTGAGAGAGAGAATGCGTGTGTGAGAGAGAGATAATGCGTGTGTGCGAGAGAGAGAATGCATGTGTGCGAGAGAGAAAATGTGTGTGTGAGAGAGAGAATGCTTGTGTGAGAGAGAATGAGTGTGCATAAGAGAGAATACGTGTGTGTGAGAGGAAGAATGCGTGTGTGAGAGAGAAAATGCATGTGTGAGACAGCCAATGAGTGTGTATGAGAGAGAATGTGTGTGCGAGAGAGAGGATGTGTGTGTGCGAGAGAGAGAATGAGTGTGTGCGTGAGGGAGAGAATGCTTGTGAGAGAGAATGCATTGCGAGAGAGAACATGCATGTGCGAGAGATAGAGAGAAGGAGTGTGAGAGAGAATGCGTCAGTGAGAGAGAGAGAATGCGTAAGTGAGAGAGAGAATGAGCGTGCGAGAGAATGAGTGTGGCAGAGAGAGAGCGAATGCGTGCGTGAGAGAGCGAATGCGTGTGCAAGAGAGAACGCGTGCGTGAGAGAGAGAATGCGTGCATGAGAGAGAGAATGAGTGTGCGAGAGAGAGAATGCGTGCGTGAGAGAGAGAATGAGTATGTGAGAGAGAGAATGCGTGCGTGAGAGAGAGAATGCGTGCGTGAGAGAGAGAGAATAAGTGTACAAGAGAGCGAATGCGCGCATGAGAGAGGAGAATGAGTGTGCGAGAGAAAGAATGCGTGCATGAGAAAGAGAGAATGAGTGTGTGAGAGAGTGAAAACATGCATGAGAGAGAGAATGAGTGTGTTAGAGAGAGAATGCGTGTGTCAGAGAGAGAGAATGCGTGTGTGAAAGAGAGAATGCATGCGTGTGAAAGAGAGAATGCATGCGTGAGATAGAGAGAATGTGTGTGTGTGAGAGAGAGAATACGTGTGTGTGAGAGAGAATGTGCGTGTGTGAGAGAATGTGTGTGTGTGAGAGAGAATGTGTGTGTGAGAGAGAATGTGTGTGTGTGAGAGAGAATGCGTGTGTGAGAGAGAGAATGCTTGTGTGTGAGAGAGAGAATGTGTGCGTGAGAGAGAGAATACGGGTGTGTGAAAGAGAGAATGTTTGTGTGAGAGAGAGAATACGTGTGTGAGAGAAAGAATGTGTGTGTGAGAGAGAGAATACGTGCGTGTGTGATAGAGACAATGTGTGTGTGAGAGAGAATACGTGTGTGAGAGAAAATGTGTCTGAGGGAGAGAGAATACGTGTGTGAGAGAGAGAATGTGTGTGTGAGAGAGAATGTGTGTGTGAGAGCGAGAAGGCGTGTGTGTGAGAGAGAATGTGTGTGTGGAGAGAGAATGTGTGTGTGAGAGAGAATGTGTGTGTGTGAGAGAGAGAATGTATGTGTGAGAGAGAGTGCGTGTGTGTGAGAGAGAATGTGTGTGAGAGAGAGAATGTGTGTGTGTGAGAGAGAGAATGTGTGTGAGAGAGAATGCGTGTTTGTGAGAGAGAGAATGTGTGTGTGAGAGAGAGAATGTGTGTGTGTGAGAGAGAGAGAATACGTGTGTGAGAGAGAGAATGTGAGTGTGAGAGAGAGAATGTGTGTGAGAGAGAATGCGTGTGTGTGAGACAGAGAATGTGTGTGTGTATGAGAGAATGTGTGTGAGAGAGAATGCGTGTGTGAGAGAGAGAATGAGTGTGATAGAGAATACTTGTGTGCGAGAGAGAATGCATGTGTGAGAGAGAATGCATGTGCATGAGAGAGAATGAGTGTGCATGACGGAGAATGTGTGTGTGTGAGAGAGAGAATGTGTGTGTGTGAGAGAGAATGTGTGTCAGAGAAAATGCATGTGTGTGAGGGAGAGAATTTGTGTGTGTGAGAGAGAATGTGTGTGTGTGGGAGAGAGAATACGTGTGTGAGAGCGAGAATGCGTGTGTGAGAGAGAGAATGTGTGTGAGAGAGAATCCGTGTGTGTGAGAGATAGAATGTGTGTGTGAGAGAGAGAAAATGTGTGTGTGTGAGAGAGAGAATACGAGTGTGAGAGAGAGAATGTTTGTGTGAGAGAGAATGTGTGTGTGTGAGAGAGAATGTGTGTGTGAGAGAGAATGTGCGTGTGTGAGAGAGAGAATGTGTCTGTGAGAGAGAGAATGTGTGAGAGATAAAATGCATGTGTGTGAGAGAGAGAATGTGTGTGTGTGAGAGAGACAATGTGTGTGTGAGAGAGAGAGAATGTGCGTGTGTGAGAGAGAGAATGTGTGTGAGAGAGAATGCGTGTGTGAGAGAGAGAATGAGTGTGAGAGAGAATGCATGTGTGAGAGAGAATGAGTGTGCATGACGGAGAATGCGTGTGTGTGAGAGAGAGAATGCGTGTGTGAGAGAGAGAGAATGCGTCTGTGCGTGTGAGAGAGAATGCGTGTGAGAGAGAGAGAATGCGTCAGAGAGAGAGAATGCAGTGTACGTGTGAGAGAGAGAATAAGTGTGCATAAGCGACTGCGTGTGTGTGAGAAAGAGAATGCGTGTGTGAGCCAGAGAATGCATGTGTGCGAGAGAGAATGCGTGTGTGCGAGAGAGAATGCATGTGTGAGAGAGAGAATGCGTGTGTGAGAGGGAATGTGTGTGTGTGTGAGAGAGAGAATGCGTGTGTGAGAGAGAATGAGTGTGCATGAGAGAGAATGTGTGTGTGAGAGACAGAATATGTGTGAGAGAGAGAATGAGTGTGTGCGAGAGAGAGAATTCATGTGTGTGAGAGAGAGAATGCGTGTGTGCGAGAGAGAGAGAATGCGTGTGTGCGAGAGAGAGAGAATGCGTGAGTGAGAGAGTGAGAGAATGCGTGAGTGAGGGAGAGAATGTGTGTGTGCCTGAGAGAGAATGCGTGAGTGAGAGAGAGAGAGAATGTGTGTGTGTGAGACAGAATGCGTGTGTGTGTGAGAGAGAGAATGCGTGTGTGGGTGAGAGAGAAAGATTGCGTGTGTGAGAGAGTGATAATGCGTGTGTGCGAGTGTGAGAATGCGTCTGTGCGAGAGAGAGATAGAGCGAGAATGCGTGTGCGAGAGAGTAAGAGAATGTGTGCAAGTGAAAGAGAGAATGCGTGTGTGCGTGAGAGAGAGAGCCTGTGTGTGTGTGAGAGAGAATGCGTGTTTGTGAGGGAGAGAATGCGTGTGTGCGAGAGAGAGAGAGAGAGAGAATGCATGTGTGCGACAGAGAAAATTCGTGTGTGTGAGAGAGAGAGAATGCGTGTGTGGAAGAGAGCGAATGCGTGTGTGTGAGAGAAAGAATGCGTGTGTGAGAGAGAGAATGCGTGAGAGAGAGAATGCGTGAGAGAGAGAGAGAATGAGTGAGTGAGAGAGAGAATGAGTATGCATGAGAGAGAATGCGTGTGAGTGAGAGAGAGAATATGTGTGTGAGAGAGAGATAATGCGTGTGTGCATGAGAGAGAATGCGTGCATGTGAGAGAGAGAATGCATGTGCGCGTGAGAGAGAGAGCCTGTGTGTGTGAGAGAGAACGTCTGTGTGTGAGAGAGAATGTGTGTGTGTGTGAGAGAGAATGTGTGTGTGCGAGAGAGAGAGAGAATGCATGTGTGCGAGAGAGATAATGCGTGTGAGTGAGAGAGAGAATGCGTGTGTGCGAGAGAGAGAATGCACGTGTGTGAGAGAGAGAACGTTTGTGCGAGAAAGAGAGAATGCGTTAGTGAGAGAGAATGCGTGTGCGAGAGAGAATGCGTGAGAGAGAGAGAATGCATTTGAGAGAGAGAATGCGTGAGAGAGAGAATTTGTGAGAGAGAGAGAGAATGAGTGAGTGAGAGAGAGAATAAGTGTGCATGAGAGAGAATGTGTGTGTGTGACAGAGAGAATGCGTGTGTGAGAGAGAGATAATGCGTGTGTGCATGAGAGAGAAGGCGTGTGTGCGAGAGAGAGAATGCATGTGTGCGAGAGAGAAAATGTGTGTGTGTGAGAGAGAATGCGTGTGTGAGAGAGAAAGAATGCGTGTGTGAGAATGAGAATGCGTGTTTGAGAGAGAATGCATGTGCGAGAGATAGAGAGAACGCGTGTGCGTGAGAGAGAAAATGCATGTGCGCGAGAGAAATTGCATGTGTGAGAGAGAGAATGAGTGTGCATGAGAGAGAATACGTGTGTGAGAGAGAAAATGCATGTGTGAGAGAGAGGATGAGTGTGCACGAGAGAGAATGAGTGTGCGAGAGAGAGAATGCGTGCAAGGGAGAGAGAGAATGAATGTGCGAGAGAGAGAATGCGTGCATGAGAGAGAGAGAATCCGTGTGTGTGTGACAGAGAGAATGCGTGTGTGAGAGAGAGATAATGCGTGTGTGCATGAGAGAGAATGCGTGTGTGCGAGAGAGAGAATGCATGTGTGCGAGAGAGAAAATGTGTGTGTGTGAGAGAGAATGCGTGTGTGAGAGAGAAAGAATGTGTGTGTGAGAATGAGAATGCGTGTTTGAGAGAGAATGCATGTGCGAGAGATAGAGAGAACGCGTGTGCGTGAGAGAGAAAATGCATGTGCGCGAGAGAAATTGCATGTGTGAGAGAGAGAATGAGTGTGCATGAGAGAGAATACGTGTGTGAGAGAGAAAATGCATGTGTGAGAGAGAGGATGAGTGTGCACGAGAGAGAATGAGTGTGCGAGAGAGAGAATGCGTGCAAGAGAGAGAGAGAATGAATGTGCGAGAGAGAGAATGCGTGCATGAGAGAGAGAGAATCCGTGTGTGTGTGAGAGAGAATTCGTGTGTGTGAGAGATAATGTGTGTGTGAGAGAGAATGTGTGTGTGTGAGAGAGAAAGCGTGCGTGAGAGAGAAAATTCGTGTGTGAGAGAGAGAATGCGTGTGTGAGAGAGAGGGAATGTGTGTGTGAGAGAGCGAATACGTGTGTGTGTGAGAGAATGTGCGTGTGAGAGACAGAATGTGAGTGTGAGAGAGAATGTGTGTGTGAGAGAGAGAATGCGTGTGTGAGAGAGAGAATGAGTGTGTGAGAGAGAATACGTGTGTGTGAAAGAGAAAATGTTTGTGTGAGAGAGAGAGAATACGTGTGTGAGAGAAAGAATGTGTGTGAGAGAGAAAAATACGTGCGTGTGTTAGAGAGAGAATGTTTGTGTGAGAGAATACGTGTGTGTGAAAGAGAAAATGTTTGTGTGTGAGAGAGAGAATAGGTGTGTATGAGAGAGAGTGTGTGTGTGAGAGAGAATACGTGTGATAGAGAGAGAGAATGTGTGTGTGAGAGAGAGAATGTGTGTGTGAGAAAGAGAATGCGTGTGTGAGAGAGACAATGTGTGTGCGAGAGAGAGAGAATGCGTTAGTGAGAGAGAATGCGTGTGAGAGAGAGAATGCGTGAGAGAGAGAATGCGTGAGAGAGCGAGAGAATGAGTGAATGAGAGAGAGAATGAGTATGCATGAGAGAGAATGCGTGTGTGTGAGAGCGAGAATGCGTGTGTGAGTGAGAGAGAATGCGTGTTTGAGAGAGAGAATGTGTGTGTGAGAGTAAGATAATGAATGTGCGCGAGAGAGAAAATATGTGTTTGAGAGAGAGAATGCGTTTATGAGAGAGAATGAGTGTGCATGAGAGAGAATGCGTGTGTGTGAGAGAAAGAATGCGTGTGTGTGAGAGAGAATGCATGTGTGAGAGAGAATGCATGTGCGAGAGAGAGAGAATGCGTGTGTGTGAGAGCGAGAATGCGTGTGTGTGAGAGAGAGAATGCGTGTGTGAGAGAGAGAGAATGCATGTGTGCGAGAGAGAAAATATGTGTTTGAGAGAGAGAATGCGTTTCTGAGAGTGAATGAGTGTGCATGAGAGAGAATGCGTGTGTGTGAGAGAAAGAATGCGTGTGTGAGAGAGAGAATGCGTGTGTGAGAGAGAATGCATGTGCGAGAGAGAGCGAGAATGCGTGTGCGCGAGAGGGAGAATGCATGTGCGCGAGAGAGAAAATATATGTGTGTGAGAGAGAATGAGTGTGTATGAGAGAGAATGTGTGTGCGAGAGAGAGGATGTGTGTGTGCGAGAGAGAGAATGAGTGTGTGCGTGAGGGCGCGAATGCGTGTGAGAGAGAATGCGTTGCGGGGGAGAACATGCATGTGCAAGAGAGAGAGAGAATGAGTGTGAGAGAAAATGCGTCTGTGAGAGAGAGAGAATGCGTAAGTGAGAGAGAGAATGATCGTGCGAGAGAGAGAATGCGTGCGAGAGAGAGAATGAGTGTTGGAGAGAGAGAGCGAATGCGTGCGTGAGGGAGAGAATGAGTGTGCAAGAGAGAATGCGTGCGTGAGAGAGAGAATGTGTGCGTGAGAGAGAGAATGAGTGTGCGAGAGAGAGAACGCGTGCGTGAGAGAGAATGAGTATGTGAGAGAGTAGAATGCGTGCGTGAGAGGGAGAATGCGTGCAAAAGAGAGGGAATGAGTGTGCAAGAGAGCGAATGCGTGCATGAGAGAGAGAGAAAATGAGTGTGCGAGAGAAAGAATGCGTGCATGAGAAAGAGAGAATGAGTGTGTGTGAGAGAGAAAGCGTGCATGAGAGAGAGAATGAGTGTGTTAGAGAGAGAATGCGTGTGTCAGAGAGAGAGGATGCGTGTGTGAAAGAGATAATGCGTGTGTGAGATAATGAGAATGTGTGCGTGTGAGAGAGAGAATACGTGTGTGTGAGAGAGAATGTGCGTGTGTGAGAGAATGTGTGTGTGTGAGAGAGAATGTGTGTGTGAGAGAGAATGTGTGTGTGTGAGAGAGGATGCGTGTGTGAGAGAGAGAATGCGTGTGTGTGTGAGAGAGAATGTGTTTGTCAGAGAGAGAGTACGTGTGCGTGAAAGAGAGAATGTTTGTGTGAGAGAGACAATACCTGTGTGAGAGAAAGAATGTGTGTGTGAAAGAGAGAATACGTGCGTGTATGATAGAGAGAATATGTGTGTGAGAGAGAATGCATGTGTGAGGGAGAGAATTCGTGTGAGAGAGAAAATGTGTGTAAGAGAGAGAGAATACGTGTGTGCGTGAGAGAATGTGTGTGAGAGTGAGAATGTGTGTGTGAGAGAGAGAATGTGTGTGTGAGAGAGAGAATGCGTGTGTGAGAGAGAGAATGTGTGTGTGTGAGAGAGAATGTGTGTGTGTGAGAGAATGTATGTGTGAGAGAGAGAGAATGTATGTGTGAGAGAGAATGCATGTGTGTGAGAGAGAATGTCTGTGTGAGAGTGAGAATGTGTGTGTGTGAGAGAGAGAATGTGTGTGTGAGAGAGACAATGTGTGTGAGAGAGAATGTGTGTGTGTGAGAGACGGAATGTGTGCATGTGAGAAAGAATGTGTGAGAGAGAGAGAATACGTGTGAGAGAGAGAATGTGTGTGAGAGAGGGAATGTCTGAGTGAGAGAATGCGTGTGTGTGAGAGAGAGAATGTGTGTGTGTGTGAGAGAGAGAATATGTGTCTGAGAGAGAATGTATGTGTAAGAGAGAATGCGTGTGTGTGAGAAAGAATGTGTGTGTGAGAGAAAGAATGTGTTTGTGTGAGAGAATGTGTGTGTGATAGAGAATGTGTGTGTGAGAGAGAATGTGTGTGTGTGAGAGAGGATGCGTGTGTGAGAGAGAGAATGCGTGTGTGTGAGAGAGAGAATGTGTGTGTCAGAGAGAGAATACATGTGTGTGAAAGAGAGAATGTTTGTGAGAGAGAGAATGTGTGTGTGAGAGTAAGAATGTGTGTGTGAAAGAGAGAATACGTGCGTGTATGATAGAGAGAATGTGTGTGTGAGAGAGAATGCATGTGTGAGAGAGAGAATTCGTGAGAGAGAGAAAATGTGTGTAAGAGAGAGAGAATACGTGTGTGCATGAGAGAATGTGTGTGAGAGTGAGAATGTGTGTGAGAGAGAGAATGTGTGTGTGAGAGAGAGAATGCGTGTGTGAGAGAGAGAATGTGTGTGTGTGAGAGAGAATGTGTGTGTGTGAGAGAATGTGTGTGCGTGAGAGAGAGAATGTATGTGTGAGAGAGAATGCATGTGTGTGAGAGAGAATGTCTGTGCGAGAGAGAGAGTGTGTGTGTGTGAGAGAGAGAATGTGTGTGAGAGAGAGAATGTGTGTGAGAGAGAATGCGTGTGTGTGAGAGAGGGAATGTGTGCGTGTGAGAGAGAATGTGTGTGTGTGTGAGAGAGAACACGTGTGTGAGAGAGAGAATGTGTGTGTGAGAGAGGGAATGTGTGTTAGAGAGAATGCGTGTGTGTGAGAGATATAATGTGTGTGTGGGTGAGAGAGAGAATGTGTGTGTGAGAGAGAGAGAATACGTGTGTGAGAGAGAGAATGTATGTGTGAGAGAGAATGCGTGTGTGTGAGAAAGAATGTGTGTGTGAGAGAGAGAATGTGTTTGTGTGAGAGGGAGAATGTGTGTGTGAGAGGGAGAATGTGTGTGAGAGAGAATGCGTGTGTGTGTGAAAGAGAATGTGTGTGTGTGAGAGAGAGAATGTGTGTGTGAGAGAGACAGAATACATGTGTGTGTGGAGAATGTGTGTGGGAGAGAATGCGTGTGTGAGAGAGAGAATGAGTGTGAGAGAGAATGCGTGTGTGCGAGAGAGAATGCATGTGTGAGAGAGAATGTTTGTGCATGAGAGAGAATGCGTGTGTTGGAGCCAGACAATGCGTGTGTTCGAGAGGCAGAATGCGTGTGTGCAAGAGAGAATGCATGTGTGAGAGAGAATGAGTGTGCATGACGGAGAATGCATGTGTTTGAGAGAGAGAATGTGTCTGTGTGAGAGAGAGAATACGTGCGTGTGTTAGAGAGAGAATGTGTGTGAGAGAGAATGCATGTGTGAGAGAGAGAATACCTGTGTGAGAGAGAGAATGTGTGTGTAAGAAAGAGAATGCGTGTGTGAGAGAGAGAATGCGTGTGTGAGAGAGAATGCATGTGCGAGAGAGAGCGAGAATGTGTGTGCGCGAGAGGGAGAATGCATGTGCGCGAGAGAGACAATGCATGTGTGTGAGAGAGAATGAGTGTGTACGAGAGAGAAGATGTGTGCGAGAGAGAGGATGTGTGTGTGCGAGAGAGAGAATGAGTGTGTGCGTGAGGGAGCGAATGCGTGTGAGAGAGAATGCGTTGCGAGAGAGAACATGCATGTGCGAGAGAGAGAGAGAATGAGTGTGAGAGAAAATGCGTCTGTGAGAGAGAGAGAATGCGTAAGTGAGAGAGAGAATGATCGTGCGAGAGAGAGAATGCGTGCGAGAGAGAGAATGAGTGTTGGAGAGAGAGAGCGAATGCGTGCATGAGGGAGAGAATGAGTGTGCAAGAGAGAATGCGTGCGTGAGAGAGAGAATGCGTGCGTATGAGAGAGAATGAGTGTGCGAGAGAGTGAACGCGTGCGTGAGAGAGAATGAGTATGTGAGAGAGTAGAATGCGTGCGTGAGAGGGAGAATGCGTGCAAAAGAGAGAGAATGAGTGTGCAAGAGAGCGAATGCGTGCATGAGAGAGAGAGAAAATGAGTGTGCGAGAGAGAGAATACGTGCATGAGAAAGAGAGAATGAGTGTGTGTGAGAGAGAAAGCGTGCATGAGAGAGAGAATGAGTGTGTTAGAGAGAGAATGCGTGTGTCAGAGAGAGAGGATGCGTGTGTGAAAGAGAGAATGCGTGTGTGAGATAGTGAGAATGTGTGTGTGTGAGAGAGAGAATACGTGTGTGTGAGAGAGAATGTGCGTGTGTGAGAGAATGTGTGTGTGTGAGAGAGAATGTGTGTGTGAGAGAGAATGTGTGTGTGTGAGAGAGGATGCGTGTGGGAGAGAGAGAATGCGTGTGTGTGTGAGAGAGAATGTGTTTGTCAGAGAGAGAGTACGTGTGTGTGAAAGAGAGAATGTTTGTGTGAGAGAGACAATACCTGTGTGAGAGAAAGAATGTGTGTGTGAAAGAGAGAATACTTGCTTGTATGATAGAGAGAATGTGTGTGTGAGAGAGAATGCATGTGTGAGGGAGAGAATTCGTGTGAGAGAGAAAATGTGTGTAAGAGAGAGAGAATACGTGTGTGCGTGAGAGAATGTTTGTGAGAGTGAGAATGTGTGTGAGAGAGAGAGAATGTGTGTGTGAGAGAGAGAATGCGTGTGTGAGAGAGAGAATGTGTGTGTGTGAGAGAGAATGTGTGTGTGTGAGAGAATATATGTGTGAGAGAGAGAGAATGTATGTGTGAGAGAGAATGCATGTGTGTGAGAGAGAATGTCTGTGTGAGAGTGAGAATGTGTATGTGTGAGAGAGAGAATGTGTGTGTGAGAGAGACAATGTGTGTGAGAGAGAATGCGTGTGTGTGAGAGACGGCATGTGTGCATGTGAGAGAGAATGTGTGTGTGAGAGAGAGAGAATACGTGTGAGAGAGAGAGAATGTGTGTGAGAGAGGGAATGTCTGAGTGAGAGAATGCGTGTGTGTGAGAGAGAGAATGTGTGTTTGTGAGAGAGAGACAATACGTGTCTGAGAGAGAGAATGTACGTGTGAGAGAGAATGCGTGTGTGTGAGAAAGAATGTGTGTGTGAGAGAAAGAATGTGTTTGTGTGAGAGAATGTGTGTGTGATAGAGAATGTATGTGTGAGAGAGAATGTGTGTGTGTGAGAGAGGATGCGTGTGTGAGAGAGAGAATGCGTGTGTGTGAGAGAGAGAATGTGTGTGTCAGAGAGAGAATACATGTGTGTGAAAGAGAGAATGTTTGTGAGAGAGAGAATGTGTGTGTGAGAGTAAGAATGTGTGTGTGAAAGAGAGAATACGTGCGTGTATGATAGAGAGAATGTGTGTGTGAGAGAGAATGCATGTGTGAGAGAGAGAATTCGTGTGAGAGAGAAAATGTGTGTAAGAGAGAGAGAATACGTGTGTGCGTGAGAGAATGTGTGTGAGAGTGAGAATGTGTGTGAGAGAGAGATTGTGTGTGTGAGAGAGAGAATGCGTGTGTGTGAGAGAGAATGTGTGTGTGTGAGAGAATGTGTGTGTGTGAGAGAATGTGTGTGTGTGAGAAAGAGAATGTATGTGTGAGAGAGAATGCATGTGTGTGAGAGAGAATGTCTGTGTGAGAGAGAGAATGTGTGTGTGTGAGAGAGAGAATGTGTGTGTGAGAGAGAGAGAATGTGTGTGAGAGAGAATGCGTGTGTGAGAGAGGGAATGTGTGCGTATGAGAGAGAATGTGTGTGTGTGTGAGAGAGAATACGTGTGTGAGAGAGAGAATGTGTGTGTGAGAGAGGGAATGTGTGTTAGAGAGAATGCTTGCGTGTGAGAGATATGATGTGTGTGTGGGTGAGAGAGAGAATGTGTGTGTGAGAGAGAGAGAATACGTGTGTGAGAGAGAGAATGTATGTGTGAGAGAGAATGCGTGTGTGTGAGAAAGAATGTGTGTGTGAGAGAGAGAATGTGTTTGTGTGAGAGGGAGAATGTGTGTGTGAGAGGGAGAATGTGTGTGAGAGAGAATGCGTGTGTGTGAGAGAGAATGTGTGTGTGTGAGAGAGAGAGAATGTGTGTGTGAGAGAGACAGAATACGTGTGTGAGAGAGAGAATGCGTGTGTGCGAGAGAGAATGCATGTGTGAGAGAGAATGTTTGTGCATGAGAGAGAATGCGTGTGTTGGAGACAGACAATGCGTGTGTTCGAGAGACAGAATGCGTGTGTGCAAGAGAGAATGCATGTGTGAGAGAGAATGAGTGTGCATGACGGAGAATGCATGTGTTTGAGAGAGAGAATGTGTGTGTGAGAGAGAGAATACGTGCGTGTGTTAGAGAGAGAATGTGTGTGAGAGAGAATGCGTGTGTGAGAGAGAGAATACCTGTGTGAGAGAGAGAATGTGTGTGTGAGAAAGAGAATGCGTGTGTGAGAGAGACAATGTGTGTGCGAGAGAGAGAGAATGCGTTAGTGAGAAGGAATCCGTGTGAGAGAGAGAATGCGTGAGAGAGAATGCGTGAGAGAGCGAGAGAATGAGTAAATGAGAGAGAGAATGAGTATGCATGAGAGAGAATGCGTGTGTGTGAGAGCGAGAATGCGTGTGTGTGAGAGAGAGAATGCGTGTGTGAGAGAGAGATAATGCATGTGTGCGAGAGAGAAAATATGTTTTCGAGAGAGAGAATGCGTTTATGAGAGAGAATGAGTGTGCATGAGAGAGAATACGTGTGTGTGAGAGACAGAATGCGTGTGTGAGGGAGAGAATGCATGTGTGAGAGAGTATACATGTGCGACAGAGAGTGAGAATGCGTGTGCGCGAGAGGGAGAATGCATGTATGTGAGAGAGAAAATGCATGTGTGAGAGAGAGAATGATTGTGCATGAGAGAGAATACGTGTGTGAGAGAGATAATGCATGTGTGAGAGAGAGAATGAGTGTGTATGAGAGAGAATGTGTGCGCGAGAGAGAGGATGTGTGTTTGCGAGAGAGAGAATGAGTGTGTGCGTGAGGGAGCGAATGCGTGTTAGAGAGAATGCGTTGCGAGAGAGAACGTGCATGTGCGAGAGAGAGAGAATGAGTGTGAGAGAAAATGCGTCTGTGAGAGAGAGAGAATGCGAAAGTGAGAGAGAGAATGATCGTGCGAGAGAGAGAATGCGTGCGAGAGAGAGAATGAGTGTTGGAGAGAGAGAGCGAATGCGTGCGTGAGGGAGAGAATGAGTGTGCAAGAGAGAATGCGTGCGTGAGAGAGAGAATGCGTGCGTGTGAGAGAGAATGAGTGTGCAAGAGAGAGAATGCGTGCGTGAGAGAGAATGAGTATGTGCGAGAGAGAGAATGCGTGCTTGAGAAAGAGAGAATGAGTGTGTGAGAGAGAAAGCGTGCATGAGAGAGAGAATTAGTGTGTTAGAGAGAGAATGCATATGTGAAAGAGAGAATGCGTGTGTGAGATAGTGAGAATGTGTGTGTGTGAGAGAGAGAATACGTGTGTGAGAGAGAGAATGCGTGTGTGTGAGAGAGAGGATGCGTGTGTGAGAGAGAGAATGCGTGTGTGTGAGAGAGAGAATGTGTATGTCAGAGAGAGAATACGTGTGTGTGAAAGAGAGAATGTTTGTGTGAGAGAGAGAATACGTGTGTGAGAGAAAGAATGTGTGTGTGAAAGAGAGAATACGTGCGTGTATGATAGAGAGAATGTGTGTGTGAGAGAGAATGCATGTGTGAGAGAGAGAATTCGTGTGAGAGAGAAAATGTGTGTAAGAGAGAGAGAATACGTGTGTGCGTGAGAGAATGTGTGTGAGAGTGAGAATGTGTGTGAGAGAGCGAATGTGTGCGTGTGAGAGAGAATGCGTGTGTGAGAGAGAGAATGTGTGTGTGAAAAGAGAATGTGTGTGTGTGAGAGAATGTGTGTGTGAGAGAGAGAGAATGTCTGTGTGAGAGAGAATGCATGTGTGTGAGAGAGAATGTCTATGTGAGAGAGAGAATGTGTGTGTGTGAGAGAGAGAATGTGTGTGTGTGAGAGAGAATGTGTGTGAGAGAGAATGCGTGTGTGTGAGAGAGGGAATATGTGCGTGTGAGAGAGTATGTGTGTTTGAGAGAGAGAGAATACGTGTGTGTGAGAGAGAATGTGTGTGTGAGAGAGGGAATGTGTGTTAGAGAGAATGCGTGTGTGTGAGAGAGAATGTGTGTGTGTGAGAGAGAGAGAATGTGTGTGTGAGAGAGAGAGAATACGTGTGTGAGAGAGAGAATGTGTGTTTGCGAGAGAATGCGTCTGTGTGAGAAAGAATGTGTGTGTGAGAGAGAGAATGTGTTTGTGTGAGAGGGAGAATGTGTGTGTGAGAGGGCGAATGTGTGTGAGAGAGAATGCGTGTGTGTGTGTGAGAGAACGTGTGTGTGTATGAGAGAGAGAATGTGTGTGTGAGAGAGACAGAATACGTGTGTGTGGAGAATGTGTGTGGGAGAGAATGCATGTGTGAGAGAGAGAATGAGTGTGAGAGAGAATGCGTGTGTGCGAGAGAGAATGCATGTGTGAGAGAAAATGTTTGTGCATGAGAGAGAATGCGTGTGTTGGAGACAGACAATGCGCGTGTTCGAGAGACAGAATGCGTGTGTGCAAGAGAGAATGCATGTGTGAGAGAGAATGAGTGTGCATGACGGATAATGCGTGTGTTTGAGAGAGAGAATGCGTGTGAGAGAGAGAGAGAATGCATGTGTGCGTGTGAGAGAGAATGCGTGTGAGAGAGAGAGAATGCGTCAGAGAGAGAGAATGCGTGTGCGTGTGAGAGAGAGAATAAGTGTGCATGAGTGACTGCGTGTGTGTGAGCAAGAGAATGCGTGTGTGAGGCAGAGAATGCATGTGTGCGAGAGATAATGTGTGTGTGCGAGAGAGAAAATGTGTGTGTGAGAGAGAGAATGCGTGTGTGAGAGAGAGAATGCGTGTATGAGAGAGAATGCGTGTGTGAGAGAGAGGGAATGCGTGTGTGAGAGAGAGAATGCGTGTGTGAGAGAGAGAATGTGTGTGTGAGAGAGAGAATGTTTGTGTGAGAGAGAATGTATGTGGGAGAGAGAGAGAATGTTTTTGTGAGAGAGTGAATACGTGTGTGAGAGAAAGAATGTGTGTGTGAAATAGAGAATACGTGCGTGTATGATAGAGAGAATGTGTGTGTGAGAGAGAGAATTCGTGTGAGAGAGAAAATGTGTGTAAGAGAGAGAGAATACGTGTGTGCGTGAGAGAATGTGTGTGAGAGAGAGAATGTGTGAGAGAGAATGCATGTGTGTGAGAGAGAATGTCTGTGTGAGAGAGAGAATGTGTGTGTGTGTGAGAGAGAGAGAATGTGTGTGTGAGAGAGAGAATGTGTGTGAGAGAGAATGCGTGTTTGTGAGAGAGAGAATGTGTGCGTGTGAGAGAGAATGTGTGTTTGAGAGAGAGAGAGAATACGTGTGTGAGAGAGAGAATGTGTGTGTGAGAGAGGGAATGTGTGTTAGAGAGAATGCATGTGTGTGAGAGAGAATGTGTGTGTGTGAGAGAGAGAATGTGTGTGTGAGAGAGAGAATACGTGTGTGAGAGAATGTATGTGTGAGAGAGAATGCGTGTGTGTGAGAAAGAATGTGCGTGTGAGAGAGAGAATGTGTTTGTGTGAGAGGGAGAATGTGTGTGAGAGAGAATGCGTGTGTGTGTGTGTGAGAGAATGTGTGTTTGTATGAGAGAGAGAATGTGTGTGTGAGAGAGACAGAATACGTGTTTGTGTGGAGAATGTGTGTGGGAGAGAATGCGTTTGTGAGAGAGAGAATGTGTGTGAGAGAGAATGCGTGTGTGCGAGAGAGAATGCATGTGTGAGAGAGAATGTTTGTGCATGAGAGAGAATGCGTGTGTTGGAGACAGACAATGCGCGTGTTCGAGAGACAGAATGCGTGTGTGCAAGACAGAATGCATGTGTGAGATAGAATGAGTGTGCATGACGGATAATGCGTGTGTTTGAGAGAGAGAATGCGTGTGTGAGAGAGAGAGAATGCATGTGTGCGTGTGAGAGAGAATGCGTGTGAGAGAGAGAGAATGCGTCAGAGAGAGAGAATGCGTGTGCGTGTGAGAGAGAGAATAAGTGTGCATGAGAGACTGCGTGTGTGTGAGCAAGAGAATGCGTGTGTGAGGCAGAGAATGCATGTGTGCGAGAGAGAATGCGTGTGTGCGAGAGAGAAAATGTGTGTGTGAGAGAGAGAATGCGTGTGTGAGAGAGAGAATGCGTGTATGAGAGAGAATGCGTGTGTGTGAGAGAGGGAATGCGTGTGTGGCAGAGAGAATGCGTGTGTGAGAGAGAGAATGTGTGTGTGAGAGAGAGAATGTATGTGTGAGAGAGATGCATGTGTGTGAGAGCGAATGTCTGTGTGTGAGAGAGAATGTGTGTGTGTGAAAGAGTGAATGTGTGTGTGAGAGAGGGAATGTGTGCGTGTGAGAGAGAATGTGTGTGTGAGAGACAGAGAGAATACGTGTGTGTGAGAGAGAATGTGTGTGTGAGAGAGGGAATGTGTGTTAGAGAGAATGCGTTTGTGTGAGAGAGAGAATGTGTGTGTGTGAGAGAGAGAATGTGTGTGTGTGAGAGAGAGAATACGTGTGTGAGAGAGAGAATGTATGTGTGAGAGAGAATGCATGTGTGTGAGAAAGAATGTGTGTGTGAGAGAGCGAATGTGTTTGTGTGAGAGGGAGAATGTGTGTGAGAGGGAGAATGTGTGTGAGAGAGAATGCGTGTGTATGTGTGAGAGAGAATGTGTGTGTGTTTGAGAGAGAGAATGTGTGTGTGAGAGAGACAGAATACGTGCGTGTGGAGAATGTGTGTGGGAGAGAATGCGTGTGTGAGAGAGAGAATGAGTGTGAGAGAGAATGCGTGTGTGCAAGAGAGAATGCATGTGTGAGAGAGAATGTTTGTGCTTGAGAGAGAATGCGTGTGTTGGAGACAGACAATGCGTGTGTTCGAGAGACAGAATGCGTGTGTGCAAGAGAGAATGCATGTGTGAGAGAGAATGAGTGTGCATGACGGAGAATGCATGTGTTTGAGAGAGAGAATGTGTGTGTGTGAGAGAGAGAATACGTGTGTGTGAAAGAGAAAATGTTTGTGTGAGAGAGAGAGAATACGTGTGTAAGAGAAAGAATGTGTGTGTGAGAGAGAGAATACGTGCGTGTGTTAGAGAGAGAATGTGTGTGAGAGAGAATGCGTGTGTCAGAGAGAGAATACCTGTGTGAGAGAGAGAGTGTGTGTGTGAGGAAGAAAACGTGTGATAGAGAGAGAGAATGTGTGTGTGAGAGAGACAATGTGTGTGCGAGAGAGAGAGAGAATGCTTTAGTGAGAGAGAATGGGTGTGAGAGAGAGAATGCGTGAGAGAGAGAATGCGTGAGAGAGCGAGAGAATGAGTAAATGAGAGAGAGAGAATGAGTATGCATGAGAGAGAATGCGTGTGTGTGAGAGCGAGAATGCGTGTGTGTGAGAGAGAGAATGCGTGTGTGAGAGAGAGATAATGCATGTGTGCGAGAGAGAAAATATGTTTTCGAGAGAGAGAATGCGTTTATGAGAGAGAATGAGTGTGCATGAGAGAGAATGCGTGTGTGTGAGAGAAAGAATGCGTGTGTGAGAGAGAGAATGCATGTGTGAGAGAGAGAATGATTGTGCATGAGAGAGAATACGTGTGTGAGAGAGAGCGAGAATGCGTGTGCGCGAGAGGGAGAATGCATGTACGCGAGAGAGAAAATGCATGTGTGAGAGAGAGAATGATTGTGCATGAGAGAGAATACGTGTGTGAGAGATAAAATGCATGTGTGAGAGAGAGAATGAGTGTGTATGAGAGAGAATGTGTGTGCGAGAGAGAGGATGTGTGTTTGCAAGAGAGAGAATGAGTGTGTGCGTGAGGGAGCGAATGCGTGTGAGAGAGAATGCGTTGCGAGAGAGAACATGCATGTGCGAGAGAGAGAGAGAGAATGAGTGTGAGAGAAAATGCGACTGTGAGAGAGAGAGAATGCGTAAGTGAGAGAGAGAATGATCGTGCGAGAGAGAGCGAATGCGTGCGTGAGGGAGAGAATGAGTGTGCAAGAGAGAATGCGTGCGTGAGAGAGAGAATGCGTGCGTGAGAGAGAGAATGATTGTGCGAGAGAGAGAATGCGTGCGTGAGAGAGAATGAATATGTGAGAGAGAGAATGCGTGCAATAGAGGGAGAATGCGTGCGTGAGAGAATGAGTGTGCAAGAGAGCGAATGCGTGCATGAGAGAGAGAGAAAATAAGTGTGCGAGAGAGAGAATGCGTGCAAGAGAAAGAGAGAATGAGTGGGTGTGAGAGAGAAAGCGTGTATGAGAGAGAGAATGAGTGTGTTAGAGAGAGAATGCGTGTGTCAGAGAGAGAGAATGCGTGTGTGAAAGAGAGAATGCGTGTGTGAGATAGTGAGAATGTGTGTGTGTGAGAGAAAGAATACGTGTGTGTGAGAGAGAATGTGTGTATGTGAGAGAATGTGTGTGTGTGTGAGAGAATGTGTGTGTGAGAGAGAATGTGTGTGTGTGAGAGAGGATGCGTGTGTGAGAGAGAGAATGCGTGTGTGTGAGAGAGAGAATGTGTGTGTCAGAGAGAGAATACGTGTGTGTGAAAGAGAGAATGTTTGTGTGAGAGAGAGAATACGTGTGTGAGAGAAAGAATGTGTGTGTGAAAGAGAGAATACGTGCGTGTATGATAGAGAGAATGTGTGTGTGAGAGAGAATGCATGTGTGAGAGAGAGAATTCGTGTGAGAGAGAAAATGTGTGTAAGATATAGAGAATACGTGTGTGCGTGAGAGAATGTGTGTGACTGAGAATGTGTGTGTGAGAGAGAATGTGTGTGTGAGAGAGAGAATGCGTGTGTGAGAGAGAGAATGTGTGTGTGAGAGAATGTGTGTGTGTGAGAGAATGTGTGTGTGAGAGATAGAGAATGTATGTGTGAGAGAGAATTAGTGTGTGTGAGACAGAATGTCTATCTGAGAGAGAGAATGTGTGTGTGTGAGAGAGAGAATGTGTGTGTGAGAGAGAGAATGTGTGTGAGAGAGAATGTGTGTGTGAGAGAGAGGGAATGTGTGCGTGTGAGAGAGAATGTGTGTTTGAGAGAGAGAGAATACGTGTGTGAGAGAGAATGTGTGTGTGTGAGAGAGGATGCGTGTGTGAGAGTGAGAATACGTGTGTGAGAGAAAGAATGTGTGTGTGAAAGAGAGAATACGTGCGTGTATGATAGAGAGAATGTGTGTGTGAGAGAGAATGCATGTGTGAGAGAGAGAATTCGTGTGAGAGAGAAAATGTGTGTAAGAGAGAGAGAATACATGTGTGCGTGAGAGAATGTGTGTGAGAGTGAGAATGTGTGTGAGAGAGCGAATATGTGTGTGTGAGAGAGAATGCGTGTGTGAGAGAGAGAATGTGTGTGTGAGAGAGAGAGAATGTGTGTGTCACAGAGAGAATACATGTGTGTGAAAGAGAGAATGTTTGTGAGAGAGAGAATGTGTGTGTGAGAGAAAGAATGTGTGTGTGAAAGAGAGAATACGTGCGTGTATGATAGAGAGAATGTGTGTGTGAGAGAGAATGCATGTGTGAGAGAGAGAATTCGTGTGAGAGAGAAAATGTGTGTAAGATATAGAGAATACGTGTGTGCGTGAGAGAATGTGTGTGACTGAGAATGTGTGTGAGAGAGAGAATGTGTGTGTGAGAGAGAGAATGCGTGTGTGAGAGAGAGAATGTGTGTGTGAGAGAGAGAATATGTGTGTGTGAGAGAGAATGTGTGTGTGAGAGAGAGAGAATGTATGTGTGAGAGAGAATGCATGTGTGTGAGAGAGAATGTCTGTCTGAGAGAGAGAATGTGTGTGTGAGAGAGAGAGAATGTGTGTGTGTGAGAGAGAATGTGTGTGAGAGAGAATGCGTGTGTGTGAGAGAGGGAATGTGTGCGTGTGAGAGAGAATGTGTGTTTGAGAGAGAGAATACGTGTGTGAGAGAGAATGTGTGTGTGAGAGAGGGAATGTGTGTTAGAGAGAATGCGTGTGTGTGAGAGAGACTGTGTGTGTGTGACAGAGAGAATGTGTGTGTGAGAGAGAGAGAATACGTGTGTGAGAGAGAGAATGTATGTGCGAGAGAGAATGCGTGTGTGTGAGAAAGAATGTGCGTGTGTGAGAGAGAATGTGTTTGTGTGAGAGGGCGAATGTGTGTGTGAGAGGGAGAAGGTGTGTGAGAGAAAATGCGTGTGTGTGTGTGAGAGACAGAATGTGTGTGTGAGAGAGACAGAATACGTGTGTGTGTGGAGAATGTGTGTGGGAGAGAATGCGTGTGTGAGAGAGAGAATGAGTGTGAGAGAGAATGCGTGTGTGCGAGAGAGAATGCATGTGTGAGAGAGAATGTTAGTGCATGAGAGAGAATGCGTGTGTTGGAGACAGACAATGCTTGTGTTCGAGAGACAGAATGCGTGTGTGCAAGAGAGAATGCATGTGTGAGAGAGAATGAGTGTGCATGACGGAGAATGCGTGTGTTTGAGAGAGAGAATGCGTGTGTGAGAGAGAGAGAATGCATGTGTGCGTGTGAGAGAGAATGCGTGTGAGAGAGAGAGAATGTGTCAGAGAGAGAGAATGCGTGTGCGTGTGAGAGAGAGAATAAGTGTGCATGAGAGACTGCGTGTGTGTGAGCAAGAGAATGCGTGTGTGAGCCAGAGAATGCATGTGTGCGAGAGAGAATGCGTGTGTGTGAGAGAGAAAATGTGTGTGTGAGAGAGAGAATGCGTGTGTGTGAGAGAGAATGCGTGTATGAGAGAGAATGCGTGTGTGTGAGAAAGAGAATGCGTGTGTGAGAGAGAATGAGTGTGCATGAGAGACAATGTGTTTGTGAGAGACAGAATATGTGTGTGTGAGAGAGAATGAGTGCGTGTGAGAGAGAGAATGCATGTGTGTGTGAGAGAGAGAATGCGTGTGTGCGAGAGAGAGAGAGAATGCGTGTGTGCAAGAGAGAGAGAGAGAGAATGCGTGAGTGAGAGAGTGACAGAATGCGTGAGTGAGGGAGAGAATGTGTGTGTGCCTGAGAGAGAATGCGTGTGTGAGAGAGAGAGAGAATGCGTGTGTGTGAGAGAGAATGCGTGTGTGCGTGAGAGAGAGAATGCGTGTGTGGGTGAGAGAGAGAGAATGCGTGTGTGAGTGAGTGAGAATGCGTGTGTGCGAGAGAGATAGAGAGAGAATGCGTGTGCGACTGAGAGAATGTGTGCATGTGAGAGAGAGAATGCGTGTGTGCGTGAGAGAGAGAGCCTGTGTGAATGAGTGAGAGAATGCGTGTGTGAGAGAGAGAGAATGCGTGTGTGCGAGAGAGAGAGAGAGAATGCATGTGTGCGAGAGAGAAAATGTGTGTGGGTGAGAAAGAGAGAATGCGTGTGTGCATGAGGGAGAATGCGGTGTGTGAGAGAGAGAACGCGTGTGTGAGAAAGAGAGAATGCGTTAGTGAGAAAGAATGCGTGTGTGAGAGAGAATGCGTGTGAGAGAGCGAATGCGTGAGAGAGAGAATGCGTGAGAGAGAGAGAATGAGTGAGTGAGAGAGAGAATGAGTGTGCATGAGAGAGAATGCGTGTGTGTGTGAGAGAATGCGTGTGTGACAGAGAGAAAATGCGTGTGTGAAAGAGAGAGAATGCATGTGTGCGAGAGAGAGAATGCATGCGTGCGAGAGAGAAAATGTGTGTGAGAGAGAGAGAATGCGTGTATGAGAGAGAATGAGTATGCATGAGAGAGAATGCGTGTGTGAGCGAGAGAATGCGGGTGTGAGAGAGAGAATGAGTGTGTGCGTGAGAGAGACAATGCGTGTGAGTGAGAGAGAATGCGTGAGAGAGAGAGAATGCGTGTGCGTGTGAGAGAGAGAATAAGTGTGCATGAGAGACTGCGTGTGTGTGAGCAAGAGAATGCGTGTGTGCGAGAGAGAATGCGTGTGCGCGAGAGATAAAATGTGTGTGTGAGAGAGAGAATGAATGTGTGTGAGAGAGAGAATGCGTGTTTGAGAGAGAATGCGTGATTGAGAGAGAGAGAATTCGTGGGTGAGAGAGAATGAGTGTGCATGAGAGAGAATGTGTGTGTGAGAGGGAGAATGCGTGTGTGAGACAGAGAATGAGTGTGCGTGAGAGAGAGAATGCATGTGTGTGTGAGAGAGAGAGAATGCTTGTGTGTGTGTGAGAGAGAGAAAATGCGTGAGTGAGAGAGAAGGAGAATGCGTTTGTGAGAGAGAGAGAGAATGCGTTTTTGTGAGAGAGAATGCGTGTGTGCGTGAGAGAGACAATGCGTGTGTGCGTGAGAGAAAGAGAATGCGTGTGTGAGAGAATGAGAATGCGTGTGTGCGAGAGTGAGAATGCGTGTGTGCGAGAGAGAGAGAGAGAAGGCATTTGCGAGAGAGTGAGAGAATGTGTGCACGTGAGAGAGAGAATGCATGTGTGCGTGAGAGAGAGAATGTGTGTGTGGGTGAGAGAGAGAGAATGCGTGTGTGAGTGAGTGAGAATGCGTGTGTGCGAGAGAGATAGAGAGAGAATGCGTGTGCGAGTGAGAGAATGTGTGCATGTGAGAGAGAGAATGCGTGTGTGCGTGAGAGAGAGAGCCTGTGTGAATGAGTGAGAGAATGCGTGTGTGAGAGAGAGAGAATGCGTGTGTGCGAGAGAGAGAGAGAGAGAATGCATGTGTGCGAGAGAGAAAATGTGTGTGGGTGAGAAAGAGAGAATGCATGTGTGCATGAGGGAGAATGCGCGTGTGTGAGAGAGAGAACGCGTGTGTGAGAAAGAGAGAATGCGTTAGTGAGAAAGGATGCGTGTGTGAGAGAGAATGCGTGAGAGAGAGCGAATGCGTGAGAGAGAGAATGCGTGAGAGAGAGAGAATGAGTGAGTGAGAGAGAGAATGAGTGTGCATGAGAGAGAATGCGTGTGTGTGAGAGAGAATGCGTGTGTGACAGAGAGAAAATGCGTGTGTGAAAGAGAGAGAATGCATGTGTGCGAGAGAGAGAATGCATGCGTGCGAGAGAGAAAATGTGTGTGAGAGAGAGAATGCGGGTGTGAGAGAGAGAATGAGCGTGTGCGTGAGAGAGACAATGCGTGTGAGTGAGAGAGAATGCGTGAGAGAGAGAGAATGCGTGTGCGTGTGAGAGAGAGAATAAGTGTGCATGAGAGACTGCGTGTGTGTGAGCAAGAGAATGCGTGTGTGCGAGAGAGAATGCGTGTGCGCGAGAGATAAAATGTGTGTGTGAGAGAGAGAATGAATGTGTGTGAGAGAGAGAATGCGTGTTTGAGAGAGAATGCGTGATTGAGAGAGAGAGAATTCGTGGGTGAGAGAGAATGAGTGTGCATGAGAGAGAATGTGTGCGTGAGAGAGAGAATGCATGTGTGTGTGTGAGAGAGAGAGAAAATGCGTGAGTGAGAGAGAAGGAGAATGCGTTTGTGTGAGAGAGAGAGAATGCGTTTTTGTGAGAGAGAATGCGTGTGTGCGTGAGAGAGACAATGCGTGTGTGCGTGAGAGAAAGAGAATGCGTGTGTGAGAGAATGAGAATGCGTGTGTGCGAGAGTGAGAATGCGTGTGTGCGAGAGAGAGAGAGAAGGCATTTGCGAGAGAGTGAGAGAATGTGTGCACGTGAGATAGAGAATGCGTGTGCGTGAGAGAGGGAGCCTGTGTGTGAGAGAGAGAGAATGTGTGTGTGTGAGAGAGAGAATGCGTGTGTGCGAGAGAGAGAATGCATGAGTGGCTACTAAGGATGGCTGGTCATGTCATTTCGTGGCTAATTGGTGTTCATGGATGCGGATCGTTAGCTGTCTTCCTGTTTGTCCGATGTACTGTTTTGTGCAGCCCTTGCATGGGATTTTGTACACGACATTGGTTTTGCTCATGTCGGGTATCGGGTCCTTCGTCTTGGTGAGTTGCTGTTAATTTCAAAATCGTTAATTTCAAAAACCACCAATCAGCAATGGACCTGGAACATCGAACAGGCCGTCACCATAGTACAGAACAGGACCACACACCGCAAAAAAAAACACTAAAAGAAAAAAATGGCCAAACTAACACACAACAGAGAGGACACCACAACACACTCCTGGGTTAGAAACCTCTCCCACAGACAGCTCACAGACACGGAAAAAACAATACTGGCCAAGGGAATCAACTACAATCACAGGGACGCCAAGGCAGCAAACCTCCTAGTAGGACTAGAATGCACACTCAGAAACAATGGACTGACAGAACAGACACAACAAATAGTGAGACAAAGCATCGTACCCCTGATAACAAGGATAAGACAACCACATAACCTCAACACCAAGGAGAGGGAAGCACTAAAAGCTCTAAGAAACGATAAGAACATAATCATACTACCAGCAGACAGAGGCAGAATGACGGTCATCATGGGCAAAGCAGAGTACATCCAAAAAGCGCAAGAACTACTTGCAGATACCAACACCTACCAAAAGAGGGAATTTGACCCCACCCCACAGCTCACCAGTAGGATAAACAACACACTAAGGAACCTACAAGAAAAAGGGACAGATAACCAGGTTTGACCTTCAGAAAATGAAACCCGAAAACAACAACACGGCAGATTCTATGGACGACCTAAAGTGCACAAACCAGATATCCCACTCAGACCCATAGTATCACTACCAGGGACACCATCACAAAAATTGGCTAAAGAACTACAGCAGAAACTGAAACACCTGATCAGCGGATCCAGACACTCTATAGAGTCAACACAGGAATTCTTGGACATCATCAGAAATGTACACATAGACAAGGAAGAAACTATGGTCTTATTCGATGTAACGGCACTGTTCACCTCTATCGACAAAACCTAGCCAGAGAAACAATAGCCAACCTGCTGGACATACAGAACAGACAACAAGACCGGGAACCTATCAACAAAGACTGCATACTCAAACTACTGGACCTGTGCCTCACAGCACACTTCACATTCAACAACCAAATATATGAATAAATCAACGGCACACTCATGGGCTCACTCATCTCTGGACCCATAGAAGAAGCAGTAATGCAAAGGTTAGAACAAACAGTCTTTCAGCAAATTCAACCCAACCTCTGGATCAGATATGTGGATGATACCTTTGTAATCATTAAAAACACAGAAATAGAGAACACACACCAGATCATCAACGCCACACTCACAGGAATCCGATTCACTAGAGAGGAAGAAAAGGACAACCAACTCCCATTCCTAGTCGTGATGGTACAGAGAACATCGAATGGAGAATTCACCACAAAGGTATACAGGAAAGCCACACACACAGACCAAGTTCTGAACGACGAAAGCAACCACCCCAACACACACAAAAGAAGTTGCATCAAGACACTGTTCAAAAGGGCCGCAACACACTGTAGTACACCGGAACTGCAAAAAGAGGTAGAAGAACACCTATGCAATGTACTCGCCAAAAACGGATACACCCGCCATTTCATCAACAGTTGCCTAAGGGAAAGACAACGGAATGAGGACATGCCACAACCCAAAGGACTAGCCACAATACCATACACCAAAAACATTACTGAACTGACAGCCAGCCTACTGCGATCACTAAGACTCATAAAAGCACACAAACCAACAGCCACTCTCAGACAACAACTCACCAGGACGAAGGACCCGATACTCATCATGAGCAAAACAAATGTAGTGTACAAAGTCCCATGCAAGGACTGCACAAAACACTACATAGGACAAACAGGAAGACAGCTAACGATCCGTATCCATGAACAACAACTAGCCACGAAACGACATGACCAGCCATCCTTAGTAGCCACACAATCAGATGACCAGCAACATGAGTTCGACTGTGACAACACTACTATTGTAGGACAAGCCAAACAGAGAACAGCCAGGGAATTCCTAGAGCCATGGTACTCATCCACAGATTCAACCAATAAAAACATCGACCTGGACCTAATTTACCGACCATTGCAGCGGACAGATGGAAGTGACAACCGGAAGTGGCAGATTCAAACCACTACAAATGCCGGAAGAAAGATCACAGAAGCGCTTCACAGGAGGCTCCCAGGCACTGAGGATGTCACCTAGACAGGGGACGAAACGTCTGCAACACAAATTCCCAGCTCGGCGAACAGAACCACAACAATGAGCACCCGAGCTACAAATCTTCTCCCAAACTTTGTATTAGATCAACCTCTTCGCGGAGTTTGTTGTCAGTAAATCTGGTAAAGGCATAACAAGTAGTTTTGGTGTTGGGATGAACAGAGGGTTCAAACTGGAATAAGATCGAGTCTTGTCGCAGGATTTTCCAAGCGGAGATCAGTGAGTATTAAATGGACTCACTCCCCTTTTTGGTGATTGTGACGAAATGTTCAAGGCAACAGACGTCAATGATAATGATGTTTTACATCGACGAGCCAAATCTTACACACCAGAGGCACCATAGTATTACAGATCGGAGAGCGGGGGAGATAATGCTCCTTATGTTTACCTGAGACAATGAGAGAATTAATCCCATGCTGTTGGTCTCAATTTTCTCATAAACCAGTTAGACAGCAGACTGAGCTAACCGACTTCCACTCAATGTAGAACTAAATCAAACAGCTCAGTGCATTTACAACCTGTAATGTCTCATGTAGAATGAGTTGCTGCATGTTTCAACGCCAGCAGCTCTTCTTATACTTAACATTTTCAGTTACAGGTGGATTGAAATTTCTTTCCGAAAATGTTAACGAAATCGAGAGTATGTCCCTTTTACCTCGCCATCCAGGCAGCCCAGAATCCCTTTCGCTCTTAAATTCACTCCCTGTGTCTCTGGAATCAGCTCCTAAAATGTTTTTATTTCTGAATCATCTCCAATTTCAATAACTCTCAGAATAAAGAAATGATTGCTCCAAACATCTTTATCGTTCCCCGGTGGCTTTGCAGTTCTAACCTCTAGCTTACAGTCACCTACGAGGGAATTGCCCTCATATCTACTCTTACCAAGTTCACATCAGCTGGATAACCTCCTTTCGGACGCAATTAAGTCTTTCCTTATTTCTCCCTCATGATTCTTTATCTATCCCACCATCCCATTAAAACCCCTCTTTTCTTTACTAGTGGTTTTATCTCCCAGTAAAACTCATTTCCATCGCTTGTATCGATTTCGTATCAAGTGAAATCTGGCCGTGTCATTCCTCATGTATTTATATTCCAGTAAATGTTGACCGTGTTTTTCATCGTGTATTCAAATCCCAGTAAGTTTCAACCTGAGAAAGGATGCTGGCTCCAATTCAACACGTGCAAATTCGCGACTCAGCTATGCAATCCTATTACTGACACAGGAAAGATGGAAGCAATTTCAATTCAGCTGAGTCGATTGGCTGCAGAAGCATCGGGTCAAATCCCAGTCACTTCAGTGACTATTGTTATTATATTTATTTCTTCTCTACGTGTGCTGAAGTAAAACGTAGAGGGATCAATCACTATTGTCAGCCATGTATACATGGGCTATGAAATGCTGAAGTTGTGAGATCAGCGCAGGTTTTATTAACATAGAACATGCACTGTTCGAATCTCAGACTCAGGAATTTGACAGAGAGCGATTTTGAGCGAAATTTGAGCGCGGGGGAGGGGTTGTTTACCCCATGATGTAACAGGAGTTTCTGTAGTTGCTTTGTTGTTTACCTCATTTGTGCGTTTTTCCCCATTGAGGATTTTGAAGTTCTTCCATCTATACATAAGGTCCGTGCTTTTGCACCATTGTACAATAGATGCAGTACAATAACACCCAGCGCTGATTCAGTCTACTTACCCAGATATTAACCCCTGGAAACATCACTGTGCACTCTCCTCGAATCTGGAAAACAGTTTCCTCACAGGTAATGCTACATTCCCACTCTCCTGCCTCTTTTCATTCAATCGGTTTCTGTTCTTCACTGCATTCGATTCAGCAGATCTTGCCACTGAGTCATTTCTTTGTATGTGTTCAGACCAGATGAGCAGAATATCACAGTGGGGGTACCCTGGGCCCATAACCCAGAAGTCAGACCATACTCAGAGAACCATACTCTGCTCTTCATCATTTCATGAACACTAGGGAGAAATTTCTATGCTCTTCAAAATGTACTCACCTGTTTTAAGAAGCAAAATAAACAGTTCCTGGTTCTTTTTTTGTTGTCACACGGGCCAGGATTGTAAATGCTGGAACCAGTTGAGACTGTCCGCTCTCCCATTCCATTTTCTCTCCAAGAGGTGTTAAGATGACGGTCTTCTGTTCCCTGTCACTCTGGAATGATGTGAGTTGGGAAATCTACTCTTTGAAGTGGATGCAACGTGGCAAAATGTATGCACATCAAGTGGAGTGTGTGTGAGTGACAGGACTCACTGCAGTAACATACAATGCTGATTCAGACTGCAGAGGCCTCCCGTGACTTCGACAAGGACACAGACACTATTCCCGATGACTGGGAGAGATTTTCTCTTTACAGGAAGTTCTACGCAATTCTATCTGTCTCAGATGGTGTTATTTGCACAATATTCCCAAAAGAAGATGAATTCCTGTGCATGCGCGATCTCCCTTTTCTGCACATTTCCAGAATTCCCATACCTCGCTCTTCCACCAGCCTCCTCCCCCGCTCCACAACCCTGTGTTTAATAGGGAGCCGAAGAGCGCGTTCATGCTACTCTCCACCAGCACTGCCTGCCAATGGAAGATGAGTTTGACCAGTCATCAACGGAGAGCGCCCGGGGGAAGCAGCTAGCACAGCTTCCTGGGAGAAGCGCGTCAGAATGGAAAGGAGCTGTTATTAAAACTCTGTTCTGCTTTCACTCTGAAACAGCAGAAATAACCTTAGCTTCCAAGAAAAATCACCGGATTTATGGTGACCATGTCTGGCGCCGTTCTGGCTCGTTTGTCTCGGGTGTGTTATCACCTCAGGCGGGTGACTTACGAGTGCGAGGTCTTGGGTTAACATCCCGGATGAGCGTTGGAATTTTGCTCACTGCCTCATTATTGACTACGAAGGTATGATTTTGATGAGATCAAGGTCAGTTCAAGATGCAAAGCTTGAAAACACGCACCAGCAAGTTCAAAACCAGCTTCTTCTAGGCTGTTACTGCTCTGAGAAATGGATTGTCTGACTGGAAATAATGCTGATCCTGCCAATACAGATCTTGCTGAGTGCACGTCCTGTATGGAGTAACCTGAATTCCTGACTATATCCAAATTTTGCTTTTCTCACGCTGTGATCTGCATGTCCTTATTTCAAATAATCTGCCTTTACCCATTGAGAACAAAGCTTTCCACTACTTGCATCCATGTGACAATCAATCAATCACAGTCATTTTGTCATTGTGTGGAGCTAGCACAGCGAAGGTGGGCTGCATGGCTTCAATCTGCAGTGTGGCATATTTTGTCATTCTGAGGGAAATCACAGTTAAATCAACAGAATTTGGGAAGTTACAGAGTGGTTATATTGACACAGCCGGGACACATCGGTGCCCCAGTGTATCACATAATAACAGTGATGATCTCGTGACGTCATCCTCGAAGTTACATGCTCCAAAAAGCTGAAGACTGCAGGACACCGCTGTGGTCAGCGCTAACACAGCGGCCCAGCAGAAGCCTGGTAGGCCCTGAAACCAGAAATTAATGGATAAAACGCATCCTCTGCTCACTGACAATTCCAGCTTTCAGTGTGTGTACTGTCCCTGGCAGTGTTCCTTTATAACAGTGCTCCGTTCTTCACATTACATATTGATAAGCCTTCTGCGTCCTGTCACTCAATGGCATCTGAAATAAATATCTCGTATTGATACACCCGCCAAATGTACACATTTAAGGAAACACACTTATGAAGGTATGGAAGATATTTTCCTGTTCTCTGTCGGTCTGCTATGATCTGATTCGCAAAATTACTTGCCTGAACTGGGAGTACACTGGTGAAGGTGAGAGATATCAGTTGTGATGTGTACCATGCACATGATGCCTTGCAGCTATTCCCCACACTGTGTCACACAGCAGGGTCCTCCGGTGAAATGAAAAGCCGTGAATGACATGTGGATCAGCATATTGGAGACAGCACTTCGACACAAACACAGTTCCCCATTATTAGAACAAACACCATCGATGATGAATAACTTCAGAGAGAAGCAAGCAATAAGAGAGTTGCAGTGGACTCGATAGGCTGAACGGCTTCTATCGGCACGTGACTGACGTCCCACGTCGCTGCTCTTCGTCTCCATGTCTCTGGGAGAGAGCGGCTGAGGGAGAAACAATGTATCATTTTTAATCCTCCCTTCCTCTTTTCACTGCATGCAGCTCCGCAGCTCAGAGCTGTGGGACGGCTCTCATTGAATGAAGGTTTCACTCTTCATCTGGGACTGCTGGGGTTCAGATGTTAACTGCTGCCAGATTGGAGCAAAGAAACCGACGCCTCTGACACAAAATCCTTTCTGCAAGATTGCTGTGTGAAGATGGATTCTGAACACAAAACGGTCGACACAAAAATGCACTTACTTGAATTTTACTGAGGGAAGACAGTCTGCAGCCCATTTATCCCTTTTCCACCAGGTCAGCATCATTCTCTCTGTATCAGATAAATGATATTTGGAGGAATTTCGCAATCAAAGTTGCTAAGTTCCAGCGTCTGATGCACTTGGCTGTGCCAGTGAAAGGAAGCTTCAGAGCCCATCCGTGCTTCCATCCCCTGACACTGCCTGTAAGTGGAGGGATATGTCTGAATACTCTGCCAACTGAGGCAGCTCAGTCTGCGGGGATGGGATAAACAGCACCGTCCTGCGTGGGGAAATTCTGCATTGTGTCCTGCGGATCAGACACAGTGAACTTTATCATTCAGATCGTGAGAACGCTCGAGATGGCCAATCGGTCACTCGTACCTGTGACGGCTCAGGAATTACAAAAGATGGGTTAAAGAGGAAACGCTGGTGATTAGTTCAGGTTTCAAGTGTTTATGTGAAACAGGAAGCAGAAGAAGATACACTTTGAAGCGATTGAGATCTGACTGGAGGAGCAGCAAATAGGTTGTACAGCGCAGAAAAGAGCTTTGAAATATTGAATTCTGGTTGATGGGCCGATCATGCTTTCACTAGGCCACGCTGCTACAGAAGATAATATGTCAATGTCTCTTGGAATTGTGTTGTTGCAGGCAAATATCGCCGTTACACTGCAGGAAATTCCTTTTTCCAATGTGAGTGCAGTTTGTATGTAAAATAACTTATATATCGAACCCTTTCATATAAATAATTCCACTCCATCTCAGTGTGTTCTATTGTCTCCTTTCCACTTTACCTGTCATTGTTCCTGCACTGAAGGTGCTTTGCTCCTTCTGCGTGTCTTTTACAGTCTGGGTGATGTTATGCAGTTGTACTGACCCACATTCTGACAGAATTTTCCACTTCACTTCAGCCCGCCCCAACTTCGCTATCTGAGACCATTCCCGTTGTTTAGGTGCTAAGCGCTCGTCTCAGATCCAGCCTACCCTCACCCAAAATAAACGCAAAACTTAGTCACATTGTGATCACTGCGATCCCGGGGCACCTTCACTCTGAGGTCATTGATTATTCTTCGGCCAAATTTAGGACTGCAGGTGCTGGAGATCAGTGTCGGGAATGTAGGGTTGGAAGAGCACAGCAGGTCAGGCAGCATCCGAGGAGCAGGAGCATTCACATTTCAGGCATAAGCCCTTCTTCAGGAATAAGGCTTGTGAGTCGGCGCTGAAAGATAAATGGTAGGGAGTTGCGGTTGTGCGGAGGTTCCTGGGCAAGCGATAGGTGGATGAAGGTGAGGGAGAATATGATAGGCCAGAGGGTGGTGCCGAGTTGAAGGCTTTGGCTTAGGGGGAGGGGAAATGAGGAAGCTGTTCAAATCCACAGTTTCCCGTGTGGCGTAAGGGTCCCAAGGCGGAATATGTGGCGTTCCTCCTCCAGGCGTTGGGTAGTAAGGGTTTGGAAGTGAAGGGGGCCCACGACCTGTGTGTCTTTGAGGCAGTGGGGAGGGGATTTGAAGTATTCAACCACGGGGCGATGGGGTTGGTGCGTGCAGGTGTCACAGAGATGTTCTCTGAAATGATCTGCAAGAAGAAGTTCTGTGTACCTGATGGAGAGGAGAGCACACTGGATGCAACGAATGCAGTTCATGACGTTTGTAGCGATACAGGTGAATTTCCAACGGATGTGGAACGGTCCCTTGGGGCTTTGGACGGAGATGAGGGGACTGGTGTGCGCTGGTTTTATCCTTCATGCAGTGGCAGGGAACGGTGCCAGGAGTGGTGTGTGGGCTGGTTGGTGGCGGGGGGAGGGCTGGGTGGAGGGTGGACCTGACGAGGGCGTCATGGATGGAATGGCCTTTTCAGGATGCTGATAGAGGTGGGAAGGGAAATATACGTTTGGTGGTGGGGTCTGTATGGAGGTGGCAGAAGTGGCGGGATATGTTGCATTTTATGCGGAGGTTGGTGTGGTGGAAGGTGAGTACCAGAGGGTTATGTGCTTGTTGCATTGGGGGATAGAGTTCAAGGGTGGTGGTGGTGAAGTGGAGTAGATGCACTGGAAGACATCGTCAACCACGTGAGAAGGTTTACGTTGCAATTGTAAAAAAAGGGAGACCAGCTTGGACTTTCTGAGGTGAAATTGGTCATCCTGGGAACAGATGTGGTGGAGGAGGAGGAATTGGGAATAAGCAATGGCGTTATTCACACGAGGTACGGTGGGGGACGGTTGCTGTGGGAGTCGGTGGGCTTATAAGATATGTCTGTGATTATTCAGTCGCCAGAGAAGGTGATGGAGAGGTCCAGGAAAGGGAGGGAAATTGCCAAGATGATCCAGGTGAATTTGAGGTCTGGGTGGAATGTGTTGGTCAAGTGGATGAACTGTTCATCCTCCTCTTGGGAACACAAGGTGGCACCAAAAGATTCATCAATGTTGTGGTTCTGTTCGCCGAGCTGGAAGTTTTTGTTGCAAACGTTTCGTCCCCTGGCTAGGCGACATCATCAGTGCTTGGGAGCCTCCTGCGAAGCGCTTCTTTGATGTTTCCTCCGGTGTTTATAGTGGTCTGTCCCTACCGCTTCCGGTTGTCAGTTTCAGCTGTCCGCTGTAGTGGTTGGTATATTGGGTCCAGGTCGATGTGTTTGTTGATGGAGTTTATGGATGAATGCCATGCTTCTAGGAATTCCCTGGCTGTTCTCTGTCTGACTTGCCCTATGATAGTAGTGTTGTCGCAATCGAATTCATGTTGCTTGTTGTCTGCGTGTGTGGCTACTAAGGATAGCTGGTCGTGTCGTTTCGTGGCTAGTTGATGTTCATGTATGCGGATTGTTAGCTGTCTTCCTGTTTGTCCTATATAGTGTTTAGTGCAGTCCTTGCATGGTATTTTGTACACTACATTCGTCTTGCTCATGTTAGGTATCGGGTCCTTTGTTCTGGTGAATTGTTGTCTGAGCGTGGCTGTTGGTTTGTGTGCCGTTATGAGTCCTAGGGGTCTCAGTAGTTTGGCAGTCAGTTCCGAGATGCTCCTGATGTATTGTAGTGTGGCTAGTCCTTTTGGTTGTGGTATGTCCTCGTTGTGTGGTCTTTCTCTTAGGCATCTGCTGATGAAGTTGCGCGGGTATCCGTTTTTGGCGAATACCTTGTACAGGTGTTCCTCTTCTTCTTTTTGCAGTTCTGGTGTACTGCAGTGTGTTGTGGCCCTTTTGAATAGTGTCCTGATGCAGCTTCGTTTGTGTGTGTTGGGGTGGTTACTTTCATAGTTTAGGACTTGGTCTGTATGTGTGGCTTTCCTGTATACTCTTGTAGTGAATTCTCCGTCTGCTGTTCTCTGTACCATCACATCTAGGAATGGGAGTTGGCTATCCTTTTCTTCTTCTCTTGTGAATCGGATTCCTGTGAGTGTGGCGTTGATGATCCGGTGTGTTTTTTCTATTTCCGTGTTTTTAATGATTACGAACGTGTCATCGTCATATCTGACCCAGAGTTTGGGTTGAATTTGTGGTAGGACTTTTTGTTCTAACCTTTGCATAACTGCCTCTTCTATGAGTCCCGAGATTGGTGATCCCATGGGTGTTCCGTTGATTTGTTCGTATATCTGGTTGTTGAATGTGAAGTATGTTGTGAGGCACAAGTCCAGTAGTTTAAGTATACCGTCTTTGTTGATAGGTTCAGCGTCCCGTTTTCTGTTCTGTATGTCCAGTAGGTTGGCTATTGTTTCTCTGGCTAGGGTTTTGTCAATCGAAGTGAACAGTGCCGTCACGTCGAATGATATCATGGTTTCTTCTTTGTCTATGTGTATATTTCCGATGATGTCCAAGAATTCCTGTGTTGATTGTATCGCGTGTTTGGATCCGCTGACCAGGTGTTTCAGTTTCTGTTGCAGTTCCTTGGCCAGTTTGTGTGATGGTGTCCCTGGTAGTGATACAATGGGTCTGAGTGGGATGTCTGGTTTGTGTACTTTAGGTAATCCATAGAATCTGGGGGTGTTGTTGCTTTCCGGTTTCATTCTTTGTAGATCAGCTCTGGTTATCTGTCCGTTTTTTTTGTAGATTCCTAAGTGTGTTATTTATCCTATTGGTGAACTGTGGGGTGGTGTCAAACTCTTTCTTTTGATAGGCAAGCCAGACAGAGAACAGCCAGGGAATTCATAGAAGCATGGCCTTCATCCACAAACTCCATCAACAAACACATCGACCTGGACCCAATATACCAACCACTACAGCGGACAGCTGAAACTGACCACCGGAAGCGGCAGGGACAGACCACTATAAACACCGGAGGAAGCATCAAAAAAGCGCTTCCCAGGAGGCTCCCAAGGACTGATGATGTCGCCTAGCCAGGGGACGAAACGTTTGCAACAAAAACTTCCAGCTCGGCGAACAGAACCACAGCAAGATTCATCAATGTAATGGAAGAACAGGTGGAGTATGGTGCCTGTGTAACTGCAGAAGATGGACATTTCCACATATCTGACAAATAGGCAGGCATAGCTGGATGCCATGCGGGTGCCCATGGCTACCCCTTTGGTTTGGAGGAAGTGGGAGAATTGGAAGGAGAATTTGTTGAGGGTGAGGACCCGTTCAGCCAGGTGGATGAGGGTGTCAGTGGAAGGGTACTGGTTGGGATGGAGTGAGATGAAGAAATGGAGGGCTTGGAGACCTTCGTCTTGGCAGATGGAGTTTTACTGGGTCTGGATGTCCATGGTGAGGAGGACGCGTTTGTGTGAAGGGAAACGGAAATCTAGGAGGAGGTGAAGTGCATAGGGGGTGTCACGAACGCAGACGGGGATTTCCTGGACGGGGGAGACATGATGGTGTTGAGGTAGGAAGAGATGGGGTGGAACAGGCGCAGGCTGAGGTAATGGGCCGACTGGGGCAGTCAGTTTTGTGAATCTTAGGAAGGAGGTAGAATCGATCAGTGCGGGGTTCACAGACAATGAGGTTGGAGGCTGTGGATGGGAGATCCTCAGGGGTTATGAGCTTGTGGATGGTCTGGGAAATGATGGCTTGGTGATGGGAGGTGAAGTTGTGATTGGAGGCATTAGGAGGGGGTGTCTGGGAGTTGGCGCTTGGCTTCAGCATGTTCCACAGCCCGACACACAAGGATCATTCCTGATGAAGGGCTTAAGCCTGAAACGTCGATTCTCCTGCTCCTCGGATGCTGCCTGACCTCCTGTGCATTTCTAACATCACACTCGCGACTCATTCATTATTGCTGTCTCATTTCACACTACCAGGTCCATGCTGTCTGTTTTCTTCTAGAAAGCATTGTTCTCATAACCTGCCGCAACATCTGCCTATCTCAAACAAAAACAGAAATTGCTGTCAAACCTCAGCAGGGCTGGCAGCATCTGTGCAGATGAATCACAGTTAACGTTTCAGATCCACTGGGTCCATCCGTCCACACATGCTTCCAGACTTTCTGTACCTTCCCAACACCTCTGTTTTTGTTTGGATTTCAATATCGGCACTTCTTTCGGGTTTTTCTCCTTATGTTCTGCCAATATGATTTGGCTGAAGATTATCTTAAATGTTTTAAATGTGACTGCAATAGAACTGCAAGATTCCACCAACCTGCTACTGCTACTTGGTTCTTGCCTTTCCATTTGGTCACTGCGCCCTACAGCTGCACTGCATATAAATTGACAAAATTATGGCATTCTCTCAGATTGGTAATCAGGAGCGAGATTGATTGAAGTAGATGAAAAAGTAAAAGAAACTGCGAAAATACGGGATATTAAACGGGGAACTGTAAGGGAAAGAGAGAACAGCGAATAGTAGTTTTCTGACAATATTGAAATGTCATTGCTTAAGATTCAGAAAATGCTATCATTCACAAACAAACCACAATGTGGAATGTAATTTTTGGGACAACCAATGCAAGCAGATTGCAAACTCTTAGTCTGAATGTCTTGCTGCATCTGTTTTGGTTTTAATGAAGGCACGCATGGGGTTCAGTGCTGTAATGGTCTCCTAAACTTGAGAAGACAATCCTTGCCTTCGTGGTTACATGGCGAATGTTCACTGATTCATTCCAGTAATGGCAGGACTGTCCTCTGGAAGCATTCGAGTACAATTATTCAATGCTGCAAGCAGTTTCGAATGAGGGGTGAAGGGAATGTCTCTATTCATAAATTAATCATGCAGGAGAACTCAGTACAGGGACACATGAATTGATGAACAAGTGGACAAAAACACGGAAATAAGATACACAATAGCTACGACAATTACTATGAAGAAAGTTTTGATTTCAGATCCAAGGTGGCCTTTGGTGATGGTATTTACTGTCCAGGACCAGTCTGCACTGGAATGACTGTAGACCCACTATGAGGTATTTGAACTTCAGCTACCTTTAGAAATAACTGAGACTCACTCAGGGCACGGGGATTTAGAGATGTTGGCCTTACAAACTTTTCGAACATTCCATGGAAGAATAAAGGAAGTTATAGATAATTTTCATCTCCATAGATACGATGTTCACGAACTGGATAGATAATAGTTTACCTAATTGGAGTTTATAAATAGAGAAATCATATTTAAAAAGCAAAGAGTTCATAGTGTAACTATACGATCTTTAGGTCACCTTCAGTGGGAGAATTGTCTGTAATCCTTGTCCTCATTCTCCACCAAAAACATGTGAAGAGGTTAGAAAGGACGCTGCTTCCTGGATAGCAAGATATTACAAAGCCCAGGGATGGGGTTTACTGAGACAAAAAAAAAACATCAGAAAGGATACAAACCGTTTCATTGGAATGATAGAGAGAATTAATGAGGTTATTTACGAGATTTGGAAATGCTGGACCAGAACCAGGCATGTTTAAAAGTGAACAAAAGAGATATTCACATAACATGAGGTTTGAAGTGACTAAATCAGGGAAATTCTCTCTTTCGAGTGAATCAATAACTTTAGTTAGAGCTTCAAAACCATTCGTGAATAATTAAGAAAAGATTGGATGAGAGTTTCTTCCACCAAATAGATTTATTGAAATCTTGAACCACCTTCCAGGAATAAAACGTAGAAACTGATTTCAGAGTGAGATGGAGACCACTTCAGAAGAAGGTCAGTTGCTTTTGAGATATGATATCGACTTGTTTGCCATGCATTTAACAAAAACTTGATCAATATTGGTTTTGTCTCCAAACGATAACCAGACTGACAGTATTTCCAAACATCATCAGAAACAAACCCCAGAATGCATAGTTTGGAATTGATATCAATGACTTCAAAATCCAACTCTTGCCGTCACTCAATGAAGTCCTGGGTATTTAACCATTCCTAATGAACCAGACAATCCATGTTCACACACTGTGTAGATTGATTGCCTTTACCCAATAAGAATGTGTCTGTGCTGCGCTCTTCCAGTAACACATTTTTAAGTTAACATTTTAACTGCCAAAGATCATTTTCAATTACTTGGTTTAAATAAAAGAAAACAAAACACTACACCATGCCCATTTATGAATTCGCTGGCATCTCAGCAGTTTGGGTGACAAAGTGAATGCTTTCCTACAATCACAGCCAGTAAATGGTCTCTCTCCAGTGTGAACTTGCTGGTGTGGTAGCAGGTTGAATGCCTGACTGAATCCCTTTATACACACAGAAGAGGTGAATAATGCATTCCCAGTGTGAACTCACCGTTGCATTCATACGTGGATTAACTGAGAGAATCCTCTCCCACACAAGGAGCAAGTGAATGGTTTCTCTCTCATGAGAATTCCTTGGTGTATCCTCAGGTTGGGTCCCTAACTTAATTCTTTCCAACACAGAGAGCAGAAATGTTGGTTTCTCCGCAGTGTGAACTCAATAGTGGTCTCTGTAGGCTGGGTGACAGGATGAATCCCTGGAAGCAGGTGAACAATATCCCACCTGCTCCCCCCCCCCCCCCCCGCCCCACTCCACTTCAACCCAATGTGAATTAGCTGGTGTCTTAGTCTGGAGGATGACTGAGTGAATCCCTTCCCACACATCAAGCAAGGAAATGGTCTTTCTCCAGTGTGATCACATTGGTGTGTTAGATTGGATGAACAGGTTAATTCTTTCCAACATGGGAGGAGTTGAAAATTTTCTCCCCAGTGTGAACATGCTGGTGTCTCTGTAGCTGGGATGAATAAGTCAAATATTTGAAGACATTGAGGTCTGCAGATGCTGGGGAGCAGAGTTGAGAATGTGTTGCTGGAAAAGCGTCAGATAGCATCCGAGAAGCAGGAGAATTTACTTTTCGAGCCTGAGCTCTCTTCAAGAGTGAGGCTGGAAACCTCAGGGATGGAGAGATAAATGGGAGGGTGTGGGGCTGGGGAGAAGTTAGCTGAGAGTGCAATAGATGGTTGGGGGTGGGGGGTAAAGGTGATAGGTCAGAGAGGAGGGTGGAGCGGATACGTGGGAAGGAAGATGGACAGGTGGGACAGGTCATGAGGATGATGCTGAGCTGTAATTTGGAACTCTAGTAAGGTGGGGGCAGGGAAATGTGGAAACTGGTGAAGTCCACATTGATGCCCTGGGGTTGAGAGGTTCTGAGGTGGAAGATGAGGCGTTCTTCCTCCAGGCGGCCGCTGGTAAGGGAGTGGTGATAGAGGTGTCCCAGGATCTGCATGTCCTCAGCAGAGTAGGACGGATAGTTGAAATTTTGGGCCATGGGGTGTTGGAGTTGATTGGTGTGGATGTCCTGGAGATGTTCCCTAAAGCACTCTGCGAGAAGGCGTCTAGTTTCCCCAATATAGAGGAGACCACATCGGGAGCAACAGATACAATAAATGATGTGTGGAAGTGCAGGTGAAACTTTGCTGGATTTGGAAGACTCCTCTGCAACCTTGGACAGAGGTGAGGTGGAGGTGTGGGCACAGGTTTTGCAATTCCTGCGGTGGCAGGGGAAGGTGCCAGGAGGGGAGGGTGGATTGTTGGGGGCTGTGAACCTTATCAAGTGGTTGCAGATGGAACGGTCTTTGCGAGAAGTGGATAGGGGTGGATAGGGACAACCATCTCTGGTGGTGGAGTCCATTTGTTGGTGGCGGAAATGTCGGCAGATGATGTGATTATGGTTGGATGGATGGGGTTCGAGGGCGGATATGCGGGACATGGATGAGATGCATTTGAGGACACACGTCGGAGGGCAAATTTCGGTCTGAAAGAAGGAAGCAATCTGATGTAATCTGTGATGGAATTGGGAGCAGATGCAGCAGAGGCAGATGAATTGGAAATATGGGATAGGATTTTAGTAGAAGGTAGGGGGCGAGGAGGTGTAATCCAAGTAGCTGTGGGAGTGGATGGGTGTGTAAAAAATATCAGTCCTCGTGGATTGAAATGGAGAGGTCTAGGAAGGGGAAGAAAGTGTCTGAGATGGTCCAGATGAATTGAATGTCGGGGTGGAATGTGTTGATGGAGTTGATGAACGGCTCGACCTCCTCACGGGAGCAAGAGGTGGCGCCGCTGTAGTCATAATTATAGCGGAGTAAGAGGTGGGGAGTGTTGCCAGTGGAACTACGGAAGGTAAACTGTTCTTTGTAGCCAACAAAGAGACAGGTATAGCTGGGGGCCATCTGGGTACACCTTTAGTCTGGTGGAAGTGGGAGGGTTCGAAGGAGAAATTGTTGAGGCTGACGACCAGTTCAGCCAGACGAGTAAGTGTGTCAGTGGAAGGGTACTGGTGGGGACGTTGGGACAGGAAGAAACCTAGGGCTTGGAGGCCCTAGTCATGGTGGATGGAATATAGAGGGTCTGGATGTGCATCGTGAAGATGAGATGTTGGGGGCCGGAGAAACAGAAGTATTTTAGGAGGTTGAAGGCGAGGTTAGTGTCCTAAATGTATGCGGGGAATTCCTGGACCGGGGGATAGGACAGTACTGAGGTCGGTGGAGATGACTTCGGTGGGGCAAGAGTAGGCTGAGACAATGGGTTGGCCAGGGTAGTTCGGCTTGTGGATCTTGGTTTAGGAGGTAGAATCAGGCGGTAGGAGGTTTCCTAACAATGAGGTTGAAAGCTGTGGACGGGAGATGCCCTGAGCTGATGAGGTTCTGTATGGTCTGGGAGATGATGGTTTGGGGATGGGGGTTGGGGTCATGGTCGAAAGGCCGGTAAGAGGAGGTGTTTTCGAGTTGGCGCCTGGCTTCAGCGGTGTAGAGGTCAGTGCAACAAACGAGCACAGCACTCCCTTTTTCCGCTGTTTTGATGGTGACCAGTATAACCTCCGCTTAACTGTAAATATCTGTTGGAGTTTACGCTGTGGTTTGTAGCTATTGATAGGAGCAGCATGACCAGCACTGGACTGGAAATAGCTGTCTGAGATTACACTGAGGTTTGTAGTTATTTACATGAGCAATCTATCATCGATTGACCTGTAAACAGCTCGCTGAGGTTACCCTGCAGTTTGGAATTATTTATATGATCAGTTTACCCTGCACTGAACAGTAATAATTGTAGAATAAACTCAGTCATTTATTTACATTTCAGTGTAGGTCCAACTGATCATAGCAATAACTACAAACTGCAGGGTAACCTCAGAGAGCTATTTACAGTTCAGTGCAGGTTATTCTGCTCATGTCAATAACTAAAACTTCAGGGTAAACTCAGAGAGCGATTCAAAACTATTTAAAGTGTGGCCAAGCTGCGGGAATGCGGATTCCGTCTCCACAGAACCGTGGGTTTTGCATCTTCCTGCTGCAGAATGCCAGGTGTACCCGCGCGTGTTATGGTTCAGTGTTCAACACAGCTGTGTCTCAGTTCAACACAACCAACTTGTTTTGTTTCTTGGAAACTTAGTTCTGATGTGGACGAGTTCAGACTCTCGATTGAGTCAGTGTCTGTACTGGAGGGATCACATTCAGCTTTCACACGAAAAGTCCCGCGCTCCGCTGCTGCGTCATGTTCCAGGCAAATTGTGTTGTTCACTGTTTTCACTGAATCCTAGCAGGGATTGGTATTTCATCGCTATTGTGAACCAAAATCCTGCAGTGACTCACTTGTCACTGTTTAATATTCTGGCGAGTCGGAAAACAATTCCAATTAATTGTGAAGTTATATTTTCCTCAATTTCTCTCAGACCTTAATTTCTGTCCTGGAGACGGAGGCTGCTGCTATGCTGCAAGCACCCCTGCATTGGTCATCGAATGGCAACTCTAATCTGATTGAGCCTGTGTTTGGTAATCTTCACTTTTCATGACCCATTCTGATTGTTTTTTTCTTTTCTCTCATTTGAGCACTTGCCGGGATATGTCAGCGCAGTATGTTTGGAAGACCAGTCTAGAGTTGTCCTGCTTCCAGTTTCTGGGAGCCGGTTATGGCTCATTGCCCTCGGATTGTCTCACAGACAGCATTCATCCTTCCGTGTATCTGGAAATGCATTTCACTTGTAATGTTTGATTCTGTTCTGCGTTAAGTGCTGCCTGTTTTGTGATTCACTCAATACATTACGGGCTAACACGATTTGTGAGGTAACTTTCAACAGCAAATATTCTCAACTGAGAATCTAGGACTATTTCACAGAGTATGGCCAGTAGCGGCAAAAGTAATGAGGTCCTTCACTTCTGCAGTGTTTCACCATACTAAATTCACGCGTGATTCAATCTTAGTGTTCGGAGGCATAATTTAAACAGATTGGTTAAATTCGAACTCTTTTCAATACAATAATCAACTCAGGTATCCATTTCACAGCCAAACGCTGCATCGTTTTAAATTTCGAGTTCCTGCTGAGACAGTTAGCTAGTCCTTTCAGGTATTTGTAAGCTCTCAGTTCTGAACACCATTCACTGTCTCTTAAAGGTGTAGTGCACGGATTCAATTTCATAACACTGTTCTTACCACAAAATTATGCAGCTTCCAATGTTGGGGACAGGAGTTTGGTTACAATGTTTGAAAAGATGGGGAGGATCAGCTGCAACCGTTACCACATCTAAAAAAGTGTTTTTTTTAGATTAGATTATTTACAGTGTGGAAACAGGCACTTGTTCCCATTTCACACGGGAAGGGTCCCCCATAAGGAATGAGTTTCCATAAGCTGTGTCCCAGGGTTGGGCAGAAGCTGCAGAGGCCACTTTCTATTGGCATTCAGGATGTGTAGAGAGCAGTGTTCGTCTTTGCCTCATATCATATGGATCTGGGGAATATGTATCATGGATGGTTTGGCTATAATCCAACCTTGCCATGGATTTTCCTGTTTAAATGGAGGTAAGAGATCACTCCAATAGTCTGACCTAAAACAATCAAAGCTGTTTACCTGGACGGTGTTGAACTACCTTTTTTGATCTTGCAGCCCGCTGCTGACAATTTGAGCCACACAGCTTATCATCAACCAGGCCTGCCGATTTCCTAAAATCAGGAAGGTTAGCGGGGATCTGAAGGGCGGTGGAACAGCTGGAGCTCTCACTGTTTTCAGAGTCTTTCACAATTTTTCCCGGTTTCATCACTGACAGTGTCAGAGAGCTTGAGGGTGTCTGCAAACAACCTGAAGAAAAGGAACTATCACAAACTGGAAGTTACCCAGGCCCATCGATGTGACTGCCTGAGGTACTTCACTTGTGGCTCTGGTTCTGGGATAATTCAAGCACACGGCTTGACAGAAACTGGAGCTTAAATACAGCACTTCACGCCAGTCAGCGTTATCTATCGTTAAGATACACTGGGTACAGAATCCCATCTAAGTAACCACCACATCAAATCCTCCATGCCAATCTGTCCACAATCTTCAGTTTTCAATCTCATCATCAATTTCTCTCAGTTAATGTGAACGCCTTATTTTCACCTCCATAGTCTTAGTCAACAGTAAATGGTACACTTCGTCAATTCTCCCGACAGCTTCAGTTAAACCCTCACATTATGAATCTCTCAAATTTGAACTATTCTGGCAAAGGAATCAGTCTGTCCCCTCTCAGGAATCCTGCCATCCTTCCCAATGTGTGGGTGATCTGTCTCCTCTCAGGGACCCTGCTGTCCTTCCAATGTATGGGTGATCTGTCCCCTCTCAGGGAACCTGCCATCCTTCCTAATATATAAGTGATCTCTGGTTTGCACAGACCCAGTTGCTCTGTGTTCCTGAGGGTGATGTTACCATGCAGTGACAGTAGCACAGTGCCATCACCCGCTTCCGGAGAATTTCTTCAACTGTGTGATTTTTCTCTAACTCCAGTACTTCCGATATCTACCCAGCTACAGGTTCGACAGGAGAATTTCAAATTACCAGCAGTGACAACAGCAGTTGTTGAGTATTTGTGACCATTGGCCAACAATTTGCAGTTTTCAGTGTCGTGCCTGTTACCTGTGAGAGGTTCTGTCACTGTAAAGTTGGTGTATCTCCTTTAACGTGGATCCGAATCTATTTCAATATATAGCTATGTTTCGCTTCTGCCTTCCCTCGGTCTCTAATACTGTGAGTATCTGTCTGATTAATCCTTCTCGTCACTTTATCAGATTGTGTCTGGATGATGTTTCTACTGCATTCCTTTGACCATATGCAATAGATTTAGAAGCTTTACCTTTCCACAACATGTTTAATAGTCAGGAATTATTTGTACGACAGTCCTTTACTGTTCTGCTTTGTGCCGATATTAACCAAAAGGCTCAGCACCACGTTTACGCTCTTTCATCCATTTAGCATATCCTGAAACATTAACTTTGGAATTATCTCCTCAAGGATCAGTAAATGTGCTTGATCTTACTGATCCACTGCTGTCTGCGTGGTGAAGGTGCACCTGCAGTGCTGTTAGGTAAGGAGTTATCAAATTAACATGAATGATTAGTTATCTTTGTCCAAATGAACAAAATGTTATATTTTTCATACATTTGATATGATGCAACAGTCTGACATATGACACAAGGTCGTCATATAACAATATTTGACACCAGGCGCACGTGGTCATATTAGGACAACTGACCAGAAACAGTCTCAAAGAGGTAGATTTTTAAAGTGTATTCTCAACAAACAAAGGGATGTTGAAAATTAGCGAGGTTTAGGTAGTAAATTCAAGAGCTTATTGCATTGGAAACTGAAAACATGTAATAAGTTAAAAAGGTGGGAGAGTTAAAATTGGAAATTCACAGCATGTTGCAAGCCAGGGAAGTGCAAATATTTTGGAGGAAAAAAGCAAAAGAACTGAGGATTCTGTAAATCAGAAACACAAACAGAAATTGCTGAAGAGACTCAGCAGGTTTGTCAGCATCAGTGGAGAGAAAGAAAAATGATGCTTCAAGTCCAGTGATCCTTCTTCAGATGTATCTCAGAGGCTTGTGAGGCTGGAGCAGTTTACAAAGAGAGGGTGGTGTGATGGGAAAACTTAAAAATTATAGGAGTGTTAGTATGTTGGTTATGTGTCACCCAGAAATGTATATAGTAGTGAGCACAGGGTGAACAGCACACACGCACAGCAGACATTTGGTTGATCTCAAGATGACAGGGAGGTGGAATGTGGGAGGCCAACCGGGAGTGTACTTATTGAGGTATGTCTAGAGGGAACAAAGGACTGGATGAGAGTTTCAGCAGTAGACTGAGATGTTACTGAAATTCAAATGTATGTGGTCTTTGTAGTGATGGTGGGTACGTGGTTGGAAACTCACTGTGAGTTGTAATATTCCTCCATGGTTGTGACCAGTCTAGTTCAACTTCAGACGGTTACATAGAACGTTACAGAGCAGTACAGGCCATTACACACTCGATGTTGCACCGACCTGTGAAACCAATCTAGAGCCCATCTAACCTATAATATTCCAATCTCATCTACATGCCTATCAAATGACTATTTAAACCCGTAAATTTGGCGAGTCAACTACTGTTAAAGTCATTACTTTCCCCACACCTACTACTATGTGAATACAGATACTACCTCTGACATCTGTCCTTTGTCTATCACCCCTCAACTTAAAGCTGTGTCCCCTCAGCTAGCCATCACCATCCGAGGAAAAAGGCTCTCACTGTTCACCCAATCTAAAGCTCTGATTATCTTATACTTCTCAATTAAGTCACCTCGCAATCTTCGCTCTAACAAAAACAACCTCAAGTTCTTTCTTCATGAGATCTTCCCTCCAAACCAGGCAGCATTCTAGTAACTCTCTACTGAACCCTTTCCAAAGCTTTCACATCCTTCCTATAATGCAGTGACCAGAACTGCACACAATACTCCAAGTGCGGCCACGCAAGTCATAGCTTCATACAGCTGCAGCATGACCTCATGGTTCTGAAACTCGATCCCTCCAATAATAAAAGCTATCTAACCGTATGCCTTCTTAAAAACCCTATCAACGTGGGTGGCAAATTTGAGCGAATTATGCACATGGACACCGAGATCTGTCTGCTTATCTACACTGCGAAGTATCTTCCCATTTGTCCTGTGCACTTTATTCTGTTTAGTCCTTCCAAAGTGAATCACCTCACACCTTTCCGCATTAAACTCCATTTGCCAATTCTTAGCCCAGCTCTGCAGCTTATGTTTGTCCCTTTGTAACCTACAACAACCTTGGGCACTATCCACAACTCTACTGACGTTAGTGTTGTCCGCAAATTTACTAACACATCTCTTGACATCCCTCATCCAGGACATTTATAAAAAATGACTAACAGCAGTGGTCCCAAAACAGATCCTTGCTGTACACCACGAGGAACTGAACTCCAGAATGATAATTTCCTATCAAACATCTCTCTCTCTCATCTTTCAGCTAGCCAATTGCTGATCCAAACCGTTAAATCATCATCAATCCCATGCTTCCATATTTTGCGCTTTAGCCTCCCATGTCAAATGCCTTACTGAAATTGACTACATCAATGACTTTACCCTCATCCACCTGTTTGGTCACATTCTCAGATCACTCAGTAAGATTTACGAGGCACGACCCGCCTTTAACAAAACTGTGTTGACTACCCCTAATCAATTTATTCCTATCACGATGATTACAAATCCTATCTCTTATAAACTTTTCCAAGACTTTAACCAAAACTGAAGTAAGGCTGACTGGTTGATAATTACCAGGATTGCCCCCACCCCTCTTGTTGAACAAGGGAATGACTTTTGCTATCCTTCAGAGATCTGGTACTGCTTCTATAGAGAATGACGACATGAAGATGCCTCCCCGCTTCTCAGCGAATCCTAGGATAAATCCCAACCAGCCCAGGGGATTTACGTTTCTAAGAATTTCGAACACCTCCTCCTTGTGAACCTGAGTCCCATCTAGTCGAGTAGCTTGTTTCTCAGTATTCACCAAAGTGAACAAGTTTCTCAGTTTTCCAAAGTGAACACTGGCGAAAAATATTCATTTCGTGCTTCCCTTTATCAACTCTGACTCCATGCACAACTTCCATACTGTCCTTGACTGGCCCTAATCTTACTCTCGTAATTCGTTTATCCCCTATATACCTATATAAAGCTTTAGGGCTTTTCCTGATCCCATCTGACAAAACTTCTCATCCACGTGCCCCCCTCGCTCGTCTTCGCTCTCTCTTGAGATTTTTCCTGGCTAACTTTTAACTCTCAGTTGCCAGAACTGAGCGTTCACATCTCCTTCTAACATAAGGCTTCTTCTTCCTCTTGTCAGGATATTAAACTTCCTTAGCAAACCATGGCTTCTGTGCTCGTCAACTTCTTCCTTGTTTGACAGGTACATACTTATCAAGGACCTGCAGCAGCTATTTTACCAGCTATTGTACCAGCTGCTGCTTTTCTTCTGACAGCACATCCCAATCTACCAAACACACTTTGTGAAAATAGTTGCCCGTCAGATCCCTTTTATATCTTTCCCCTCACCTTAAATATTATTTACACCGTAGAATTTTTAAGACTGCAAAGTTATTAAATGTTGAGAGGTATTTAGAAGCAGTGTACTAGCATTCACACTTTAATCAGTGACGTGAAGCAAATAAGTTCAAGATATTCGGATTATTATAATGAACAACAGACATGAGAGAGATCAATTTCAAGTTATCAGGTGTATGTTGATTTTAACGAATATAAAGGGTCTATTTTTAGAAACAGTTTTAATTAAGAAATTACTTTTGAGTGTTGTAGCTGACCAAAAAAAAAAAAGCAGCAGGGGCATTTTGGAATAAGCTCATAGTTTGTATGTCCGCTTTTTGGACTATCAAGATAGTAAAGGATGATCTCAGAAGCCAGAAGGTTAGATAAGAAAAGAACCGGACAAAATAACAGGAAGGCTGTAACGAGAAAGGACAGCCAAATAAGGCAGATTTAACGAAAAACAAGAGAGGCAATTAATAAGTATGATAGGCTTAGGCTTGGCTGCAGGGAATTACCAAATGAAGGAAGAACGGGCGCAAGTAATAAGCAAGTAAGGGGATAGAATGAAATAGACACTTATGATAGGTTTATTGCTCAGTGTAGGGGTGTCGAGATACCCCTCAGAAAAGTATAAAAAGCTCTGTATTTTACTGTCGGGTGTGTCTCTCTTCATAGAGCCACCCATCTTGCAAGATTACAATGTGCTGCTTCGGAACTCTTCGACTCGGACTGAATATTATTGATTAACTGGGGTTCGTTTCTCAAAATTGGGGGCTCGTCCGGGATGAACTTCAGCTCCTGAAAAGGCTCCCGCCGTCGATAAATACGAAGGCGCACCCCGTTCCTTGAGAATGGTCTCCTGTTTTTCGGCGGTGGGTGGCTTGAGGGATTCCTGAATTGAATCCGTTAAGAGTCATTCCAAACCAATTGGTAGTGAGTGTGTATTCCTTGAGTTGGACTCAAGGGGACTTTGGGTGGGACTCAAGGGGTAAGGCACAACCGAAAGTAGTCCAATAGCTACAAATTCCGTGCACAGACCAAGGCAAGAAATCTGACATTTAAGTACTACCTTGGTGGCTGGCTTGGGTTTTAGTAGTTATGAGGGACTAATGAAAGTAACCTGGGGTGTTCGGGAGTACAAAGCTCGTACCTCGAGTTGGACTCGAGGTTTCTGGTTCATAGGGGTGGGACCCCTAACTCGATTGCCTTTTCACGATTTACAAGGACACCAGAATCGCTTATCAGGGGTCAGGCTAACCCCTAAAATGTGCCCTACCTTGAGTTGGACTCAAGGATTTACTTGAGTTTTCTGGGGGAAAAGAATCCTCAGATTCTGTAGGGATTGGACCCCTATAGGGAGAGGTGATTGAGGCCACTGGGTGGTGAACCAGGGTGAAATGGGTTGTGCAACAAGTAGTATCTGAAAATCCTCCATTGACAAGGGAGGCGCCCCTGGCAACATTCCTCTAGAAAGTCCGTTCGGTTGGATGTTGGGAAATTGGAAACAAAATGAACACACACGACAAAAAGATAGAAAGAAGATGATAAAATATTGTTGTTGTGTATGGATTAAGGAACCTATTCTTCGTCCTGCTGTCTTCTGGCCAAAGCACGGGTCGGACGAGGATTGGGTTTGTCAATGTTTAAATTTATATGTGAATGAAAAAGAACCCTTCAGTCAGGAGGAGTCTGGCTATGCCTCCTGTTGGAAGGGTGAATCTAAAATGCGGATGTGCATTGTAAAAATAGATGAAAAGAAAATCCCTTGTGCACCACCTCTATCCCCATGGGAGGTATTAGATAATTTACCCCCCGCCATATGGAAGAATCCAACAGCCCATGGCGGTTTCTGGTACGAGTCAGGGGCAGGCAGTGGGACTGGGGCAGGGGGATGAAGGTCCCACCACGTCTGAGACAGAACAGGAAATAGATAAGAGTCAGGTCCCAATTGCAAAACGCACTAGAAGCTCAATGGAAAGATTAGAAGAAAGTGAAGGGGAGGCGGAAGAAATGTTGGTCCAAAACATGCTTCCATGAAGAGAGGACCAGATCGGGGAAAGGGAAATTGGATTTGTTAATGCCCCTTTAACTAGTGGGGAAGTAAGGTCCTTTAAAAAAGAAATGAAAATACTCAAAGAAGACCCGTAAGGTTTGTTAGAACAGATTGATCAATTCCTGGGTCCGCATGTATATACTTGGACAGAATTGCTGTCCATACTAAATATTTTATTTAGTGGTGAAGAAAGAGGGTTGATAAGGAAAGCAGCATTTGGGGTCTTGGACAGAGAACACCCATGGGAACTGAAGGGCAGGTCAGGCAGGGGATAAGTCGGGATCATCAAAAACAAGAAGATAGGGAAAAGATGAAAATTATGAAAACTTTATTAATAAGGGCAATTGGAGAAGCCACACCGAAGTCGCAGAAGTTAACAACGGCATTTGAGGCCTGTCAAGGAAAGGAAGAGAGTCCCTCGGAGTTTGTACAAAGACTGAAGGACTCTGTGTGCAAATATTCTGGGATGGATTTTGAGGGGCCAGTAGAGGCAAGGAATTAGTTCATGAAGGATTAATAAAGCGAATTTTAGTATCCCTAATTTTGCCCCGGGAAATAGCTGTGGTTCATGTGAATGGGCATAAACAGGGGGATACCCTAGAAGTAAGGGGGAATAGATTGGTGGATGAGGCAGCTAGGGAGGGCGCCATGAGTCCACCAGAAACAGTAATATGTCCCCTGATACCTTCGTTCCCAGATCCTGTGAGTACTCCATTATTTAATACTAAGGCGGAGGAGGAGGAACTGAAAGACACAGGTGCAGTTCAAACAGAAGAGGGCGTTGGCTGCTACCTGACGGAAGGGAGATGCTTAATAAAATGATGATTTGAGAAATTATGACCATTTTGCATCAGGGAAGTCATTGGGGATGTAGGCAATGTGCGATTTAGTCCTGTGAAGATATGGATGTGAAAGAGCATATACCATTGCCAAACAGATATGTGAAGGATGTATAAAATGTAAAAAGATAAACAAAAAGGTTTTGAGGAGACATGTTCAGGGAGGACGACCACCTGGGCTACGAAAATTTCAGAGAATTCAGTTAGATTATACCTAGTTACTCCGGGTGGGAAGTTTCAAGTACCTGTTGGTGATCGTTGAGCATTTATCCAGATGGGTTGAAGCATACCCTTTGGCTACAGCCACTGCGAACGGGGTTTCCAAGGTCATTCTTGAACAGATAATTCCCAGGTACGGGGTAGTAGAACATATAGACACAGATCAAGGTACACATTTTACTTCTAAAGTATTACAGGTGATAATGAAGAGTTTAGGAATCTCCGGGGAAGTTCACACCCATTGGCACCCATTCCCCAATAGAAAAAGTTGAAAGAATGAATCAGACGCTGAAAAAGCAATTATCTAAATTAGTACTTGGGACCAACCTCCCGTGGACAAAGTGTCTACCCTTGGCTCTCCTACGGTTGCGAACACCACCTAGAAAGGACTTGGGATTGTCCCCAATGAAATATTGTTCGGCTTACCTTATTTGGGCACAAAAGGGGTGGTTCCAATTAATGAGCAGAAGTTAATGAAATATATACTGGCCCTGTCCAGTTCCATATTTTTTCTTCGAACTCAGGTTCTGCTTGCCCAGACTCCAGCCCTTGACTTTGCAGTGCATCCGCTCAGACCAGGCGATTGGGTCCCAGTCAAATCATGGTCGGAGACGAAACTTCAGCCAGACTGGGAAGGTCCTTATCAAGTACTCCTCACGAAAGAGACGGCAATTACGACGGCGGAAAAGGTTTGGACACATACAAGAATCAAAGGACCAGTGAAACCCCCGAAGGACAAGGGAATTTGGAGAGCAGAAACAACAACGGAACCGCTTAAACTCAAGTTAAAGAGAACTGTTTAATGGACCATTTAATGGACTGATAAGTGATTATTTGTACGGTTGCAACGTGATCGTGTGATAAGTTTCTGTCAAATTGTTGGATTAGTCTCTCGGCACGCCCTTTTCACGAATGGAGAGAATGTATAGTTTAGCCTTTTTGCTCCCCTTCCTTGATTGCATTTTAGGAAGAAAGTCTTATGTGACACTAATGGTCCCCGAGAGTACCAATCCCCGTGTCATAGAAGCCGATATTTGCAGTTGGTAGATTGTGGGAAGTCAGTGGAAGTATAATAACTCAGCAATTCATCTCAAATCCTATGGAGGTTATTCAGTACAAAATGGAAAGAAATTATACCTCAAACCCTCTGACCCCTTGGCCCCCATGGCAGAGATGGCTGCTCTTATGATAGGAATACATTTTGGAATACATTTCACGGTAAGGGCAAACCTTGGGAAAATCCACTCATCCAAGTACACCGAAACCATATTCAGCCTCCCCCTGATTGTCCAGATCAAAGGTGCAACGCAGTGTACATTACAGTAAAGAATACCTAGAGGAAGAAAGGGATATATGACCGGCGGCGTGGGTGGGTGAGGGGGGCGGGGTTTTACCATGTCTAGCACAATGAAACATTTGGCATAGAAATGACAATTAGCAGGCAGAATTTGATTTCTCGGGATGTTGTTTTCGCATACAGGTGAAACATGGGACCGTAGTGGAAAGTACGAATACCATGGTTGGGTGCAGGGGGTCACAATTGTAGAGATAAAAGACTTGAAACAGTCTAAGAAATAGAAACAGTATACGGGGATACAAATGCCTGAGTTGAATGGGTGAACTACACTGTGAAAAGTCTGAATAAAGGCATTTGCTATGCATGTGCCTCAGGTAGAGTGGTGGCTCGCGTGGTTCCCTTTCCGCTTGGGTGGAAGTGGGACAGGGCTGGTATGATATGCATGATAGCCCTGTACCAGGATGAGACGGCGTGGGGTGACCCAGGCTGTCGGTCTTTGCTGTTGTTGTTCCCTCCCCTGACGGAAGATTTTAAAAATCCACCTTCATTTTCGGACGGGATCGGGAATTGTACCTCCTGTGTGTGAACGCAGGTGTCGGACTGGTCCCGATTTCGAGGAGACTTAAAGTCCTGCTCAGAAATTGAATCGGTTCCCGAGACACTGTTGGGAGGAAACTATTCAGCTTTAAAGATACATGAGTGGATTTGTGGTGGTACTGTGGCGGAAAGATTCTAAGACCTACTATACCCTCTGACTGGCGAGGCACTTGTGCAATTGTGTAATTGGCTATCCCATTCAACCTAGCATTAGAAAAAGGTGAGATTCCCCTGGAATGGGGAAAACGAGGTGTGCACAGTCAGTGTTTGCTACCTCCTTTGATGATGATATTTATTTGGACGGGATAGGGTTTCCCAGAGGGGTGCCTGATGAATTTAAGACTCATAACCAGATAGACAATAGACAATAGACAATAGGTGGAAGATCAGGCCATTCTGCCCTTCGGGCCTGCACCACCATTCAATATGATAATGGCTGATCATCCTTAATCAGTATCATGTTTCGGCCTTATCTCCATAACCCTTCATTCCACAATCTTTGAGAGCTCTATCTAACTCTTTCTTAAATGAATCCAGAGACTGGGCCTCCACTGCCCTCTGGGGCAGAGCATTCCACACAGCCACCAATCTCTGCGTGAAGAAGTTTCTCCTCATCTCTGTCCTAAATGGTCTACCCCGTATTTTTAAGCTGTGTCCTCTGGTTTGGCAATCACCCATCAGCAGAAACATGTTTCCTTGCCTCCAGAGTATCCAATCCTTTAATAATCTTATATGTCTCAATTATATCCCCACTCAGTCTTCTAAACTCAAGGGTATACAAGTCCAGTCGCTCCAGTCTTTCAGTGTAATGTAATCCCGCCATTCCACAAATTGACCTCGTGAACCTACGCTGCACTCCCTCAATAGCCAGAATGTCTTTCCTTAACAATTTGGAGACCAGAACTGCACACAGAACTCCAGGTATGGTCTCACCAGGGCCTTGTACAGCTGTAGAAGAACCTTTTTGCTTCTATACTCAGTCCCTCTTGTTATGAAGGCCAGCATGCTATTAGCCTTCTTCACTACCTGCTATACCTGCACGCTTACCTTCATTGCCTGGTGTACAAGAACACCCAGATCTCTTTGTACTGCCCCTTTACCTAAATTGATTCCATTTAGGTAGTAATCTGCGGTCCTGTTCTTGCCACCAAAATGGATAACCATACCTTTATCCACATTAAACTGCATCTGCCATGCATCTGACCACTCACCTAACTTGTCCAGGTTACCCTGTAATCTCCTAACATCCTCATCACATTTCACCCTGCCACCTAGCTTAGTATCATCAGCAAATTTGCTAATGTTATTACTAATACCATCTTCTATATCATTAACATATATTGTAAAAAGCTGCGGTCCCAGCACTGATCCCTGCGGTACTCCATTGGTCACTGCCTGCCATTCCGAAATGGAGCCGTTTATCACTACTCTTTGTTTCCTATCAGCCAACCAACTTTCAATCCATTTTAGTACTTTGCCCCCAATGTCATGCGCGCTAATTTTGCTCACTAACCTCCTATGTCGGACTTTATCAAAAGCTTTCTGAAAGTCCGGATACGCTACATCTACTGGATCTCCCTCGCCCATCTTCAGAGTTACATCCTCAAAAATAGCAGTTGGATTTGAATCTCTTTTCTGGAGGGTTACAATTAATAAAAATGTCGATTGGATTAATTACACTTTTGTAACCAACAAAGATTTACAAATTGCACCGGAAACGCTGTTAAAGTGATAACTGAACAGTTAGATGCCACAAGCCTGGGAAAATAGGATGGCCTTTGATACGATGTTGCCAGAAAAAAGGGGGAGTTTGTGTTATGTTAGGGGGAAGTTGCTGCACCTTTATTCCGAATAGCACGGCCCCTAGATGGCTCGATTACTCGAGCCTTACAAGGATTTTGTGCCTCTCATGTTAATTGGCTGAATATTCTGGAGTAGACACTTCAATAACGGGGTGGTTGGAGTCTTGATTCGGCAAATGGAAAGGAGTTGTGGTTTCCATTCTAACCTCCTTGTTAGTGGTGGTTTGGATTCTGGCAGCACTGGGCTGTTGTATTATTCCTTGTATTCAGGGTCTCGCTCAGAGAATGATCGAGACCGCCTTGACTAAACAAATGCCTCTGAAGGGTATGCAGGGAGGACAGTCTTTACTTGTTAACAACTTATGATGTTGAGAATACCCCCGAAGGCATTTCCAAAGTAGATAAACTTTCAGGTCTGATGCTCTCTAACCTGGAGGGCTCAATGTGCCAGAATGAAGAAAATCAACATACACTGACAAAAAGAAAAGGAGGGATTGAAAGAGAAAAATTTCAGGTTGTCAGGTGTATGTCGATTTTAACGAACAGAGAGGGTCTTTTAAGAAATAGTTTAAAGCTAAGAAATAACTTTGAGTGTTGTAGCTGACCACAAAAGAAAAAAAGAAGTAGGAGGGGCATTTCGCAATAAACTCATAGTTTGTAGGTCCGCTTTTTGGACTATCAAGATAGTATAGGATGATCTCAGAAGTCAAAAGTTAGATAAGAAAAGAGGAACTGGACAAAATAACAGGAAGGCTGTAACGAACAAGGACAGATTTAAAGAAAAACAAGAGAGACAATTAATAAGTATGATAGGCTTAGGTTTGGGTGCAGGCAATTCCCAAATGATGGAATAACGGGCACAAGTAATAATCAAATAAGGTGATAGAATGAAGTAGGCACTTATGATAGGTTTATTGCTCAGTGTAGGGGTGTCTAGAGACCCCTCAGAAAAGTATAAAAAAAAGCTCTGTATTTTACTTTCGGGTGTGTCTCTCTTCATAGAGCCACCATCTTTAAAGTTGTTCGAATAAATGTGCTGCTTCAGAACGCTTTGACTCGGACTGAAAATTATTGATTAAGTGGGTTCGTTTCTCACACAAGCAAAATCATTGAGTCCCATTCAGTTTGGGAACTAAGATAATCGGCGAGTTCCACTCGCTTTGGCTTTGTTTGGTGATGTCCTCATTGAGCATAGCCTCCACCTCCTTCTGGACCTGTCTGGCTTTGAGAGGATTAAGATGATATGGGTGCTGTTTTATAAGAACAGTATTCTCTACGTCTACTTCATGTAAAATAGCATTAGTCCCCCTCCATGTAATTCTTACATATGTCCTCATACTGCAATAACAAACCTTTCAGCTGCGTTCTATGCTCCTGAAACAGATAGCTTACGAACTTAACCCACTGCTCAAGGACTTCTGCATTTTAAACATATTTTGAGGCACATCAAAATCCAAAACAGTAACTGCCATCTGTTTCTCCAATTCTTTCTCTCCTTTTCAGGAGGGGACATATACACTCATTTATAACACACATGAAGGGGACTATGGGAATTGGCAACTAAGGTGTTAGTTTCATTACTGTCCGTGGCCTACCTACTATTTGGCTTGAATGACATGTATGCCAAAAATTAACCACATCTTTGTGCATTCCAGGTCAATAAAAATGTTTTCTCCTTTAGCATTAGCCCGAGTCTTTCATACCCCTAGGTGACCTCTTACAGGTAGTTCATGTGCTACACGTAAAACGTCCTGTCTCTATGATTCTGGCAACACAATATGGTGCACCTCGGCACATGTCTCCTCTGCACTAACCTGATGTGGTCTTAATTTCCGTCTTAAGATCTATCTTTCGGATAATAACTCTCAAGAATCTCCTCTGCCTCCTTTTCAGAGTACTCATCCACATATATATCTTTAATCACCTTGTCTACCTGTTGCAAGTCCCTTTGCCTTTCAGGACAAAACACCTCTGTCTGACGCTCTGCTTGTTCACGTTTTCCCTGCACCATTAAGGCAAACAGCGTACTAGCTAACTGAACGCCAACTCTTTAATTTTTGTCTTTCGCTGTGCTTCATGCTGTGACTTATGATAGTGGGATCTGGCTACTGTACAGTCTGGGAAAATACCAGGATATTTCTGATTTAACTCGTCACTTCCTTGGTCTTCCTTGGGCTTCTCCACAACGAGGGGTGTCCCTCCCAACTTGGACCCTGCTAAATCATTCCCAAGAACAAACTGAATTCGTGAATCTGACACTCTGTCAATCATTCCCACTGTAACTTCTCCAGTCTTGAGTAGGCACTCCAACCTGATCTTACATAGGGGAACGCTAAGTTTCTGTCCATCTTTCCCATAAATTAGTATACTCTCTGGTCACAGATTAGAAAGACTGCAAATTCGTTCATCTCTTTCTATTAGCGACTGGTTAATTCATGTATCTCTCAAAATTATAACTTCTTACCCTTCTACCCTACTTATTTCTGAGTAAACTTTAGTCACAGAAGCGAAGTATTTACAGAGATTAGGTACTAACTCCATATTCAGCCTCTGCCGAGGCTGTGCACTTTCCTACAGCTCCTCGGCTCTTGTTGGGGGTCTCCTTTAAGACTTTCACTGATGCCACTGGCTTACACTCTTTTACTACATCTTTTCCCACCGTCCTTTTCTTAACGATCAGCATTGTGTATCCCTCCTTATCATTGGGTAATGATCAGTCAGGAAGGGGGGGACTGCAGTTTTGCGTAGGGATCAGTCAGGGAGGGGAAGATTGAAGTGTTGGGAAGGAATCAGTCAGGATGGGGGAGATTGAAGTGTTGGGTAGTGATCAGTCAGGGAGGGGGGGACTGCAGTGTTGCGTAGGGATCAGTCAGGGAGGGGGAGATTGAAGTGTTGTGTAGGGATCAGTCAGAGGGGGGGAGATTGAAGTGTTGTGTAGGGATCAGTGAGGGAGGGGGTGATTCAATGTTGGGTAGGAATCAGTCAGGGAGGGGAGATTGAAGTGTTGGATAGGGATCAGACCGGGAGGATTTGATTGCAGTGTTGGGTAGGTATTAGTCAGGGAAGGGGAGATTACAGTGTTGGGTTGTGATCAGTCAGGAAGGAGGAGATTGCAGTGTTGAGTAGGAATCAGTCAAGGAGGGAGAGATTGCAGTCTTGTATTGAGATCAGTCAGGGAGGGAGGATTCCAGTGTTGGGTAGGGATTAGTCCTGGTGGGGAGATTGCAGTGTTGGGTAGGGATCAGTCACGGAGGGGGAGATTGCAGTGTTGAGTCGGGATCAGTCAGGGAGGGGGAGATTGCAGTGTTGGGTAGTGATCAGTCAGGGAGGGGAAGACTGCAGTGTTGGGTAGGGATCAGTCAGGGTGGGGAAATCTGCAGCATTGTGTCAGGATCAGCCAAGGAGGGGGGATTGCAGTGTTGGGTAGTGATCAGTCAGTTTGGGGGGAGACTGCACTGTTGCGCAGGGATCAGTGAAGGAGGGGGTGATTGCAGTTTTGGGTAGGGATCAGTCAGGGAGGGGGAGATTGAAGTGTTTTATAGGGATCAGTGAGGGAGGAGGTGATTGCAGTGTTCAGTAGGGATCAGTCGGGGGAGATTGCATTGTTGGGTAAGGATCAGACCAGGAGGATTTGATTGCAATGTTGGGTTGTAATCAGTCAGGGAGGGGGAGATTGCAGTGTTGGGGAGGGATCAGTCAGGGAGGGGGAGATTGAAGTGTTAGGTAGGGATAAGTCAAGGAGGGGGTTATTGCAGTGTTGGGTAGGGATCAGTCAGGGAGGGGGAGATTGAAGTGTTGGGTAGGGATCAGTCAGGGAGGGGGTGATTGCTGTATTGGGTAGGGATCAGTCAGGGAGGAGGTAATTGCAGTGTTGTGCAGGGTTAGAGGGAAATGATGAGGGCAAAAAGTGGACATGAGATTAGTTTGGCAAATAGGTTTAAGGAGAATCCAAACTGTTTTCACAAGTGCAAAAAGGACAAACGGGTCACTGGGGAGAGAATAGGGCCCCTCAAAGATCAAGACATTCTGCACGTGGAGATGCAGGTGATGGGGGAGATACTGAACAAGTATTTCCCTGTAGAGAAGGACATGGAAGATATAGAACAGGATGATGGTTTGGGAAACTGCATTGGGAAATAGATGATGTCATCCTACAAAATATCGATATTACAGAGGAGGAGGTGCTAGATATCTTCAAACGGTTCAAGGTGGATAAATCCCCAGGAACTGATCAGGTGTACATCGAGAACTCTGTGGGAAGCTGGAGAAGTGATTGCTGGGCCTTGTGCTGAGATATTTGTATCATCGATAGTCGTAGGTGAGTGGCGGAAGTCTGGAGTTTGGCCAACTTGGTGCCACTGTTTAAGAATGCTGTTAAGGATAAGCCAGGGAACTACAGTCTGGTTCACCTGACGTCAGTCGTGGGCACGTTGAAGGACGGATATATGGGGGATAGGAGTTACATGTGTTTAGAAATGCACTGTCTAATTGGGGATCGTCAGCATTTCTTTGTGTGTTGGAAATCATGTCTCAAGATATTGAGGTTTTTGAAGAAGGAACAAAAAGATTGATGAGGGTAGAGCGGTGGAGGTGAGTGATATGGACTTCAATAAGGTATTCGAAATGTTTCCACATGGGAGCTTGGTTAGCAAGGATAGATCTCATGGAATACAGGGAAAACCAGCCATTTGGATACAAAACTGGCTTAAAGGTAGAAGACAGAGGGTGGTTGTGGAGGGTTGCGTTTCAGACTGGAGGCCTGTGACCAGTGGAGTGCCACAAGGATTGGTGCTGTGTCCACTACTTTCCATTAATTATATAAATGATTTGGATGTGAACATAGCAGATATAGTTAGTAATTTTGCAGATGACACCAACATTGGAGGTATAGTGGACAGTAAAATATGTTACTTCATATTACAACGACATCTGGATCAGTTGGGTCAATGGGCTGAAAAGTGGCAGATGGAGTTTAATTTAGATCACTGGGATGTGCTGAATTTTGGAAAAGCAAAGCTTCGCAGGACTGATACATTTAATGTTAAGGTCCCAAGGAGTGTTTCTGAACAACGAGACCTGAGATTGCAGGTTCATTATTCCTTGAAAACAGAATTGTGGGTCGATAGGGTAGTGAAGAAGGTGTTTGCTGTGCTTGTGTTCACTGATCAGAGCATTGAGTAGAGGAGTTGGGAGGTCATTTTCTGGCTGTACAGGACATTGGATAAGCCACTTTTGGAATATTGCGTGCAATTGTTGTCTCCTCACTATCGAAAGGATAATGTGTAAATTGAAAGGGTTCAGAAAAGATTTACAAAGATGCTGCCAAGATTGGAGGATTTGAGCTACAGGGAGAGGTTAAATGGGTTGGGCCTGTTGTCTCTGGAATGTCTGAGGCTGAGGGGGAACCCATAAGGAGGCTTCTAAAACCATGAGAGGCATAGTTAGGATTAACAGACATGGTCCTTTCCCCTGGGGTGGGGTAGTCCAGAACTGGAGGGCCTAGTTTGAGGGTGAGAGGGGCAAGATATCAAAGGAATGTAAGGGACAACGTTTTGATGTAGAGGGTGTTGCGTGTATGGAATGACCTGCCAGAGGAAGTGGTGGAGTCGGGTACAATTACTGCATTTAAAAGGTATCTGGATGGGGATACGAACAGGAAAGGTTGAGAGGAATTTAGGCCCGGTACTGGCAAATGTGACAAAATTATGGTAGGATATGTGGGTGGTGTGGATGAGTTGGACCGAATGGTCTGTTTCTGTGCTGTACATCTCTATAACTGTAAATGTTTTCCACTGTCCATTACCAGCCACACACTTCAATTGTTTCCCCTGTTCACCATGGTCAGTTCTCCCCTCAGCACATGTCAATAGCTTTGGTTGTGATTGGAGGGTGTGCTTTATGGTCACTTTAAAAATCCATCATCTCGCTGAATTCCACTATACTACAATTTCCCAGAGGATATCTCAGTGTGATATTACTCCTTCACTCAGCTTCATCACCCAACGGTCGATCTGAGAGAGTCACGTCCCTGGCCATTTGCACAGTTCAAAGAAACACTGACACAAACAAACAGGAGTTTGGAGAACATCACTTTTGCCGATGTGACTGTCCCAGATTATACAAAGACTGAAATCTCCCAAAATTATCGCAGTGCCTTTGCATTACTCAGGAATTCATTGGAATGTGTAAAAATGTTGAGCAATGAAAAGCTAATAGGCAGCCTCAAAACTGTTCTCCTGCTTGTGGTTTTGTGACATGTTTCCCAGAATCGACATTCAGGCTGATTCAGCTGCATCATCTGAGGCCAACTGCTTTCTCTGTAATGCCTTTGTTACCCATTACTGTCAGGGTTACCTATCCTACACGCCCTGAGACCCCTCAAGCAGGGGTAGTATAGAATAGTCATGTTCCACCATTTGGTCACCGTGTCACTACTAAATCTCATTTATCTCTGTGCCACCGTCCATTCACCTCATTGCAGAGACTTTGTCCAGCACAAAAAAAAGAACATTAAGATTGATTCTTTCCACGATTTCTTCTCACAGTCCAATTCACTGATGTACAGTTTCAGTTAAAGTCTGTCTCTTCCTGTTCCTTTATGTTTGTCTTCAGCTACATTGCCATTTCTGTTTGGATTTTGAAAGCTCCTTTCACCTGAACTCTCTGCATCCTCTCTGTCAGTTTAAAGCCCTGTACGTAAGCCGTGACTGGCCAGGACACTGCCCCCAGCAGGGTTGTTTTTAATTCTCTCGTGAGATATTGCTGTCTCTGGCTGGGCCAGTGTGTATTTCCCACCCCGAGCTGCCCTTGAACTGAGTGGATTCCTGGATCGTTTCAGAATGCTGTTGAGAGTTAACCCCATTGCTCTGGGTCTGGATCATATGTAGGCCAGACCCGCTGCCGAGAAAAGATTTCCTTCCAGAAAGGATATTGGACAGTTAGATGGTTATACTGGACACCGGCAATAACTTCTGGATGAACAGTCGCGTGAGAATAGCACGAGGCCATCACCTGTCCCACTCGTAGCTCATCCGTCAGTGAGTACTCATCCCAGTGCACCATGAATCACAACCTTTTCATCATGATCATTGTGTGATCCTGATATCTTGCTGCACTCTGGTGATATCACTCAGTATCTCTCCATGTGGTATCCCTCACTGTGTGGGTCTAATTGCTGCCTCTGTCCGCGCCTCTCACTCTTGCAGTTACTCCAGGTCCTGAGCCAATAGCATCCTCCACTCCAGAGAGACGCAGCAGCACAGGCCAGGGAGGGAGACTGGGATTGTCCAGGTCTCTGTGGGACTCTGTGCCATCCTCCATGTGTAACCCTCACTGCATCAGTCTAATTTCCCATTCTGTCTATTTCTCTGTCTCCTCTAGGTCATCAGGATGTTCCTGTCTCAGCCGAATTCCTAACTCCTGTCTTGTCCATAACCACATCAAAGACGCTTGGTCAGCCACAGAGAGATGGACAGTGAGATCTGGAGCCTTCAGTAAATCCTGCAGTCGGTAAGATCACTCACAGTAAACAGCACAGGGTAGACGTAGTAGACCTGGAAGACCGGACATAGATACAGAGCTGGGCAAGGAACAGCAACATTCTAGGCTTCATTCCCACCATCTTGTGAGGGTCCTGCTCTCATCTCCACTGTACTGGCCCTCCCTGAGACATCTCTCTCTCTGTCTCTCTCTCTCTCTGTCTCTCTCACTCTCTGACTCTCTGTCTCTCTCTGTCTCTCTGAGACTCTGTCTCTCTTTCTCTATCTCCTCTTTCAACCCCCATCTCTTTCTAATTCACCCCCCCTTTCTCTATCTCTCTTCCCCGCATTCACTCTCGCTCCCACCCCCTCACACACTCTCCACCTCATCCCTCTCTCTCACCTGACGATCTTTCTCGATCTCGTGTGCCTCACCCTCGTGTCCCTCTCCCTGGCTCGCTCTCTATCTCTCCCTATCTCGCTCTCCCCCCTCTCTATCTATATTTCTCTCTCTCTCTCGTCCCCTTCTCACACTCTCTCTCTCGCACTCTCAGATTCTCTCTCTCATTCCCATCCCCTCTCTCACTCACACATGCACCTCTCTCCCTCTCGCTCGCCCCCTCTCTCACACATCTCTCTTGCTCGCACCTCTAACTCCCGCTCTTTCACTCTCTCTCTCCTCTCTCTCCTCTTCTCCCTAATCTCTCTGCCCCCTTTCTCTGCCCCCTCTCTCGACACCCTTCTCTTGACACCCTTCTCTCGACACCTTTCTCTCCAGCCTCCTCTCTCCACCCTCCTCTCTCCATACCCCTCTTTCCACCCTCTCTCTCCATCCCACTCTCTCCACGCCCGTCTGTCCTCACCGCGCTCTCTGTGCCCCCTCTCCCTACCCCAGCTCTCTTCATGCCCCTCACTTCACCCTCTCTTTCCACCTCCCTCTCTTCCACCCCCCTCTCCACTCTCCTCTCTCCACCCTCCTCTCTCCAACTCCTCTCTCTACCCATTCTCTCTCTACGCCCCTCTCTACACCCTCTCTCTCCATCCCCCTCTCTCCACCCCCTCTCTCCACCCTCCTCTCTCCACACCCCCTCCCTCCATACCACTCTCTCCAACCCCTTCTCTCCACCACCCTCTTCCCACCCTCTCTCCCCACGTCCTCTCTCCACCCCCTCTCTCCACCCCCTCTCTCCACACCCCTCTCCCCACCCCCTCTCTCCACCCCCTCTCTCCACCCTCCTCTCTCCACCCCCTCTCTCCACCCTCCTCTCTCCACCCCTTCTCTACACCCTCCTCTCTCCACACCCCCTCTTCCACACACCTATCTCCAAACCCCCTCTCCACTCCCTCTCTCCACCCCCTCTCTCCACCCTCCTCTCTCCACCATCCTCCCACCCCCGTCTCTCCGCCCCTCTCCACCCTTCTCTCTCCACTCTCCTCTCTCCAACCCCCTCTCTCTACCGCCTCTCTCTACCCCCTCTCTCTCCACCCTCTCTCTCCCCACCCTCTCTCCCCACGTCCTCTCTCCACCCCCTCTCTCCACCCCCTCTCTCCACCCCCTCTCTCCACCCTCCTCTCTCCACCCTCTCTCTCCACCCTCCTCTCTCCACCCCTTCTCTACACCCTCCTCTCTCCACACCCCATCTTCCACACACCTATCTCCAAACCCCCTCTCCACTCCCTCTCTCCACCCCCTCTCTCCACCCTCCACTCTCCACCCTCCTCCCACCCCCGTCTCTCCGCCCCTCTCCACCCTTCTCTCTCCACTCTCCTCTCTCCATACCCCTCTCTCCACCCTCTATCCAACCCCCTCTCTCCACACCCCTCTCCCCACCCCCTCTCTCCACCCCCTCTCTCCACTCTCCTCTCTCCACCCCTCTCTCCACCCCTTCTCTACACGCTCCTCTCTCCACACCCCCTCTTCCACACACCTATCTCCAACCCCCCTCTCCACTCCCTCTCTCCACCCCCTCTCTCCACCCTCCTCTCTCCACCCTCCTCTCTCCCCCGTCTCTCCACCCCTCTCCACCCTTCTCTCTCCACTCTCCTCTCTCCATACCCCTCTCTCCACCCTCTATCCAAACCCCTCTCTCTACCGCCTCTCTCTACCCCCTCTCTCTCCACCCCCTCTCTCCACCCCCTCTCTCCAAACCCCTCTCTCCACCCTTTCTCCAACCCCCTCTCTCTACCCCCTCTCTCTACCCCCTCTCTCTCCACCCCCTCTCTCCACCCCTATCTCCAAACCCCTCTCTCCACCCTCTCTCCACCCCTCACTCCACCCCTTCACCCGCCTCTCTCCACCCGCCTCTCTCCACTGTTCTCTCTCCACCCTGCTCTCTCCACACTACTCCACATCCCTCTCTCCACCCCCTCTCTCCACCCGCCTCTCTCCACTCTCCTCTCTCCACCCGCCTTTCTCCACCCCCTCTCTCCAAACCCCTCTCACTCCACCACCCTTTCTCCAACCCCGTCTCTCCACTTTCCTATCTCCACCCGCCTCTCTCCACCCTCCTCTCTCCACACCCCTCTCTCCAATCCCCTCTATCTACTCCCTCTCACTGTACACCCCTCTCTCTCCACCTCTTTTTCCACCCCCCTCCACTCTCCTCTCTCCACCCGCCTCTCTCCACCCTCCTCTCTCCACATCCCTCTGTCCAAACCCCTCTCTCTACTCCATCTCTCTTTACACCTCCTCTTTCCACCCCTCTCCCCAAACCCTCTCTCCGCACCCTCTCTCCACCCGCCTTCTCCACCCTCCTCTCTCTACCCCCTCACTCTATCCCGCTCACTCTACTCCGCTCTCCGTACCCCCTCTTTCTACCCCCTCTCTCTACCCCCTCTCTACCCCGCTCTCTTCCCCCTCTCCCTACACCGCTCTCTCTAGCCCCTCTCTCTACACCCACATCTCTCCACCTCTTTCTCCAACCCCTCTCCCCCCACTCTCTCCCTTCTCTCTCCCCTCTATCTCCCCTATATCACCCCTCTCTCTCCGCCGCTCTCTACACCCCTCTCTCCAACCCGTTTCTCGACCCCCTCACTCGATCCACCTCTCTCCCCTCTATCTCTCTAATCCATCCCTCTTTCCCCCTCCCTCTCCCCGTCTCTCCTCCTACTTCTCCGTTATCTCTCCGTATCTGTCCCTACCTCTCTCCTCTCTCTCCGTACCTCTCCCCCACCTCTCCCCTACCTCTCCCCTAAATCTCCCCTACATCTCCCCCTGTCTATCTCTCCTACCACTCCCCTACCTCTCCCCCTACCTCTGCCCCTACTCTCCCCTCACTCTTTCCCCCTCTCTCTCAACCCCCTCTCTCTTCATATCTCTTTCTCTCCCTTTCTCTCTCCCCGTCTCTCTCTCCATGTCTCTCTTTCCCCCCCTCTCTCCCCATCTCTCTCTGTCTCCATCTCTCTCTCTCCCCGCTAACTCTCCCCCCCTCTCTCCCCACTCTCTCTCGTTCCCTCTCTCTCTACCCATCTCACTCCCCATCTCTCTCCCCGTCACAATCTCCTCTGTTTCTCCGCTCTCATCCCCCTCTCTCTGTCCCCGTCTCTCTGAACTCTATCTCATTCCCCATCTCTCTAACCCACTCGCTCTGTCCTCCTCGCTCTGTTCACCCGCTCTCTGCCAATCTTTCTCTGTGCCCCTCGCTCTGTCCCATCTCTTTGACCCACATCTCTCCACCTCTCTCTCCAACCCCTCTCCCCCACTCTCTCCCTTCTCTCTCCCTTCTTTCTGTTCCCCTCTCTCTGTTCCCCCACTCTCTGTTCCCCCACTGTCTGACCCCCTCTCTGTTCAACCTCTATCTGCACCTCTCTCTCTCCACCTCTCTCTCCCCATCCATCTGCCCATCTCTCTGCACCCATCTCTCTATCCACCTTCTCAATCCCCCTCTCTCTGTTCCCCCACTCTCTGTTCCCCCACTCTCTGTTCCCCCACTCTCTGTCCCCCACCCTCTCCCCCCACCCTCTATCCCTCGCCCACTGTCCCCGCCCTCTGTCGCCCACCCTCTGTTCTCTCTCTCTGTCCTCCTCACACTGTCCCCCTCTCTCTGTACCCCTCGCTCTGTCCCCCGCTCTCTGCCCAGCTCTGACTGTCTCCCTCACTCTGTCCCATCTCTCTGACCCCTTCTTTCTATCCCCCTCTCTCTGTCCCGCCACTCTCTGTTCCCCCACTCTCTGTTCCCCCACTCTCTGCCCCCCTTCTGTCCCACCTCTATCTGCACCTCTGTCTCTCTACCTCTGTCTCTCCCCATCTATCTGCCCCATCTCTCTGCACCCATCTCTCTATCCACCCTCTCAATCCCCCTCTCTCTGTCCCCTTCTCTCTGTCCCCCCTGTCCCCCACACTCTGTACCCACACTTTTCCCCCGCCTTCTGTCCCCCGCCCTCTGTCGCCCACCCTCTGTCCCCTCTGTCTGTCCTCCTCACACTGTCCCCCTCGCACTGTCCCCCCTCTCTGTACCCTTCGCTCTGTCCCGCCGCTCTCTGCCCATCTCTCTCTGTCCCCCCTCACTCTGTCCCCCCTCTCTCTGTCCCCCTCTCTTTGTCCCCGTCTCTCTGCCCCCTCTCTGTCCCCCTCTCTCTGTTCCACTTCTCTCTCCCCATTCTCTCTCCCACTTCTCTTTCCCCATCTCTCTGCCCCATCTCTGTATCCAACCTCTCTATCCCCCTCTCTCTGTGCCCTCTCTCTCTGTCCCCGCCCTCTGCCCCCGCCCTCTGTCCCCCTCTCTCTTCCCCCTTTCTCTATCCCCTCGCTCTGTACTCCTCACACTGTCACATCTCTCTGCCCCCCTTTGCTCTGTCACCCTCGCCCTGTCCCCCTCGCACTGTCCCCCTCTATCTGTCCCCTGCTCTCCGTCCACCGCTCTCTGTAACTGGCTCTCCGTCCCGCGATCTCCATTCCCCGCTCTCTGTTCCCTGCTTTCTGTCCTCCGCACCCTGTTACCCTCGCTCTGTCCCCTTCTCTCTATCCCCCTCACTCTGTCCCCCTCTCTCTGTTCCCCCTCTCTATACCCCCTGCTCTCTGTCCCTCTCGCTCTTTCCCCCTCTCTCTCTGTCCCCCTCTCTATGCCCCCTGCTCTCTGTCCCTCTCGCTCTGTCCCCGATCTCTGTACCCCCTCTCTCTCCCCACCTCTCTACCCCTCATGCGGTCCCCCTCACTCTGTGCCCCCTCCACTCTATCCCACTCCTCTCTGTCCCCCTCCTCTCTGACCCCCTCCCTATACACCCCTATGTCCCCCTCCTCCCTGTCCCCTCCACTTTGTCCCCCTCATCTCTGCCCCCATCCTCTCTGTCCCCCTCTCTCTGTCCCCATCTCTCTGCCTCCCTCTCTCTGTTGCCCCTCTCTCCCCCTCGCGCTCTGGCCCATCTCCCGCCCCTTCTCTCTCCCACACTCAGCCCCTCTCTCTTCCCCCCACTCTTTGCCCTCTCTCTCTCCCCCTCTCTCCCCTTTGTTCTCTACCCCTCTCTCTGCCACCCTCACTCTATCTCCCCTCTCTCTATACCCCCTCTCTCTGTCCCCTCTCCCTGAGATCCTCTCTCTGCCCCTCCTCTCCCTCTGGCCCCCTCTCGTTTCCCGCTCTCTGTTCCCCACTTTCTGTCCCCCTCGCTCTGTCACAATCGCTCTGTCACCCACTGTCTGTCCCCCTCTCTCTTTACCCACTCTCTCTCCCCCCTCACTCCCCTCCCTCTCTCTCTCCCCACCTCTTTCCCCCTCACGCTGTCCCACTCTCTCTGTGCCCCCTCCTCTCTGTCCCCCTCCTCTCTGTCCCCCTCACAAGTCCCCCCTCTCTGTCCCCACTCTCTCTGTCCCCTCCTCTCTGTCCTCCTCCTCTAATTCCCCCTCCTCTCTGTCCCTCTCTCTGTTTCGCCCTCTCTGTCCCACTCTCTCTCCCCCTCTCTGTCTCCAACCTCTCTCTCTCCCCATCTCACTGGCCATCTCACTCCCATCTCTCTCTCCCTCTCTCTGTTCCTTCTCTGTCTCAACCCTCTCTCCCCCTTTTCTCTCCCCTCTCTCTCCACAGCCTCTCTCTCTCCCTTCTCTCTCCCCCTCTCCATTCCCCCCTCACTCCCCCTCTATCCCCCTCTCTCTGTCCCTCTCGCTCTGTCCCCCCGCTCTCTGACCCCAACTCTCTGTAACTCTCTCTCTGATCCCGCTCTCTGTCCCTCACTCTCTGTCCACCCGCGCTCTGTCCCTCACTCTCTCCCCATCTCTCTCCCTTCTCTCTCCCCCTTCACTGACCCCTCTCACTGACCCCTCTCACTACCCTCTCTCTCTCCCCCTATCTCCCCCTCTCGCTGCCCCCTCTCTCTGTCCCCACCTCTCTGTTCCCCTCTCACTGTCCCTCTCTCTCTATTCTCACTCACGCTGTTCCCTCTTTCTATTCCCCTCTCTCTTGCCCTCTCTCTCTCTCCATCTCTATCTCTCCCCCTCTCTCCACCCACTCTCTCGTCCCTCTCTCTCCCCCCACTCTCTCCTCCCTCTCTCTCAAAACCCCCCTCTCCTCCCTCTCTCCCCCTCTCTGCCCCTACTCGCTGTCCCCCCTCTCTCTCCCCCTCACTCTCCCCTTCTCACCTTCCCCTCTCTCTGTCCCCCCTCGCTCTGTCCCCCTCTCTGTCCTCCCTCTCTATGTCCCCTGCTCTCTGTCCCTCTTGCTCTGTTCCCCGCTCCATATACCCCTCTCTCTGTCGTTCTCTCTCTGACCACTCTCTCGGACCCCCACTCACCGTTCGCTTTCTCTCTCCGCTCTCAATCTCTCCCCATCTCCCTCCTCTACTCTCTTCCCCTCTCCCCATCTCATTTCTCCCTCTTGCTCCCCCCTCTCACTCCTCCTCTCTGACCCCCGCGCTGTCCGCCCCCTCTGTACCCCCTCTCTCTATCACCTCACTCTCTGTCCCCGCTCACACACCCTCTCGCTCTGTCCCTGTCTCCCTCCCCATTCACTCTCCCGCTCTCACACCCCCTCTCTCTTCCCCCTCTCTCTCCCCACCCATTTCGCTGCACCCCTCTCTCAATTCACCCTCTCTCTATCCACCCTCTCTGATCCTCTTGCTCTGTCCCCGCTCTCCCTAAACCTCACTCTCTCCCCCTCTCTCTCCCCTCCCTCTCTATCCCCACCTCTCTCCCCATCACGCTTCTCCCCTCTCTCTGTGCCCCTCCTCTCTGTCCCCCTCCTCTATGTCCCCATCCTCTCAGTCCCCTCCCTCTGTCCCCCCTCTCTGTCCCTCCTGTCTGACCCCTCCTGCTGTCCCTCTCCTCTCTGTCCACCCTCTGTCTGTCCCCCTCGCTCTGTCCCCCTCTCTCTATCCACCTCTCTCCGTCTCCCCTTTCTGTCCCGCCTCTCTATGTCCCCTTCTCTCTGTCCCTCTTGCTCTGTCCCCCACTCTCCCTAAACCTCACTCTCTATCCCTCTCTCTCCCCTCCCTCTCTCTCCCCACCTCTCTCCCCATCACGCGTCTCCCCTCTCTCTGTGCCCCTTCCTCTCTGTCCCTCTCCTCTCTGTTTACCTCCTCTCTGTCCCCCTCCTCTCTGTCCACCTCCTCTCTGTCCCCATCCTCTCTGTCCCCTCCCTCTGTCCCCCCTCTCTGTCCCTCCTCTCTGTCCCCCTCCTCCTGTTCCTCTCCTCTCTGTCCACCCTCTGTCTGACCCCCTCGCTCTGTCCCCCTCTCTCTATCCACCTCTCTGGATTCATTTAAGGAAGAGTTGAATCGAGCTCTCAAGGATTGTGGAATCAAGGGTTATGGAGATAAGGCAGGAACAGGATACTGATTAGGAAGGATCAGCCATAATCATATTTGAATTGTGGTGCAGGCACTAAGGGCAGAATGGCCTACTCCTCAACCTATTGTCTATTGTCCCCCATCTCACTGTTCCCCTCTCTCTCAGTCCCCCTCTCTCTGTCCCCCCTCTCTCTGACCCCCCCCCCCCCCCCTCTCTCCCACTCTCTCTGTCCCCTCTATCGGTCTCCTTCTCTCTGTTCCCTTCTCTCTGTTATTTTCTCTCTGTATCACTCTCTCTGTTCCCCTCTCTCTGCATCCCCCTTTCCCCTCTCTCTTTATCCCCCTCTGTCTGTACCCATCTCTAAGTTCCCCTCTCTAAGTTCCCCTCTCTCTGTCCCCTCTCTTTGTCCCCCAGTGTCTGTCCCCTCTCTCTTTATCCTTTCTCTCTGTCCCCAAATTCTCTGTCCCCTCTCTCTATCCCACTCTCTCTGTCCCCATTTCTCTGTCCCCCCTTCTGTCTGTCCCCCTCTCTCTGCTCCCCCTCTCTGTCCCCCTATCTCTCTGTTTCCCTCTCTCTATTTCCCTCTCTCTGTCATCCACACTCTGTCTCCCACTCTCTCTGCCCACTCACTCTGTCCCACCCTCGCTCTGTCCACCGTCCCTGTCCCCCTGTCTTCTGTCCCCCTCTCTGTCCCCCTCTATCTCTGTCCCCCTCTCTCTATATCTCCGTATCTCTGTTCTGCTCTCACTGTTCTCCCCTCTCTGTTCCCCTCTCTCTGTTCCCCTCTCTCTGTCCCCCCACACTCTGTCCTCCCTCTCTCTACCCCCTTCTCTCTCTGTCCCCCCGTTCTCTGTCCCCACGTTCTCTGTCCCCCTCTCTCTGTCCCTCGCTCTCTGTAACCCTCTCTCTGTCCCCCTCTATTTGTTCCTCACTCACTGTCCCCTCTCTCTCTGTCCCCGTAACTCTGTCCCCCTCTCCACGTCGGCCCTCTCTCTGTCCCCTTCTCTCCGTTCCCCTCACTCTATCCCCTTCTCTCTATCCCCTTCTCTCTATCCACTTCTCTCTGTCCCTCTCTCTCTGTACCGCGTTCTCTGTCCCCCTTTCTCTGTCCCCTTCTCTCTGTTCCCCTCTCTCTGTCCCCGTTTTCTCTGTCGCCCTCACTCTATCCCCTTCTCTCTATCCCCTTCTCTCTGTCCACTTCTGTCTGCCCCCCTCTCTCTGTACTCCTCTCTCTGTCCACCTCTCTCTGTTCCCTTCTCTCTGTCCCTCTCTCTCTCTGCCCCCTCTCTCTGTTCTCCTCTCTCTCTGCCCCCTATCTCTCTGTCCCCATTTCTTTATCCCCCTATCTCTGTCCCCACTCTCTCTGTTCCCCTCTGTCTGTACCCCCGCTCTCTGTTCCCCTCTTTCTGCCCCCTCTCTCTCTACCTCTCTCTCTGTCCCCCCTCTTTATCCCCATCTCTCTGCCCACATCCTCTCTGTCCCCACTCTCTCTGTCCCCCTCTCTCTGTCCCACTCTGTTCCCCTCTCTTTGTTCCCCTCTCTCTGTCCATCCTCTCTCTGTCCCCCTCTCTCTGCCCCCGTCTCTCTATCCCAATCTCTCTATCCCCGTCTCTCTGTACCCCCATTCACAGTCCCCCTCTCTCTGTACCCACTCTCTCTGTCCCCCTCTCTCTCTGTTCCCCTCTCTCTGTCCCTCTCTCTGTAACCCTCTCTCAGTCTCCCTCTCTCTGTCCCCTCATTTTGTCACCCTGTCTCTGTACCCCCTCTCTTTATCCCTTCTCTCTGTCCCAAAACTCTCTGTTCCCCTCTCTCTGTCTCCTCTCTTTTTCTCTCTCGCTCTGTCCACCCTCTCTCTGTTCCTTTCTCTCTGTTCTCCTCTCTCTGTCACCCCCCTCTCTGTTCCCCCCTCTCTGTCCCTCTCTCTGTCCCACCTTCGCTCTGTCCACCCTCCCGGTCCCCCTATCTTCTGTCCACCCTCGCTCTGTCCACCTCTCTCTGACCCTCCTCTGTCTGTCCCCCTCCCTCTATCCCCCACTCTCTGTCCGCCCTCTCTCTGTCCCACTCCCTCTGTCCCCCTGCTCTCTGTCAACCTCTCTCTGTCCCCCTCTCTGTCCCTCTCCCTCTGTCCCCCTCTCTCTGTCAACCTCTCTCTGTCCCCCTCTCTCTGTCCCCGCTCACTCTGTCCCCCCTCACTCTGTCCCCCCTCTCCACGTCCACACTCTCTCTGTCCCCCTTTCTCTGCTCCACTGTGTCTGTCCCCTTCTCTCCGTTCCCCTCACTCTATCCCCTACTCACTGTCCCCATCTCTCTATCCCCTTCTCTCGGTTCCCTTCTCTCTGCTCCCTTCTGTCTGTTCCCTTCTCTCTGTTCCAGTCTCTCTGCCTCCGCTTTCTCTGTCCCGCTGTCTCTGTCCCCCTCTCTCTGTCCCCCTCTCTCTATCCCCTTCTCTCTGTCACCTTCTCTCTGTTCCCTTCTCTCTGTTCCCTTCTCTCAGTCCCCCTCTCTCTGTTCTCCTCTGTGTACCTCCTCTCTCTCTGTCCCCCTCTCTCTGTCCGCCCTCTCTCTGTCCCCTTCTCTCTGTTCCCCTCACTCTATCCCCGTATCTCTGCCCCGATCTCTCTGTTCCACTCTCTCTGTCTCCCCTCTCTCTGTCGCCCTCTCTGTCCCCGTATCTCTGTCCCCTTCTCTCTGTCCCCCTCTCTCTGTCCCCCTCTCTCTGTCCCGCTCTCTCTCTGTTCCCCTCTCTCTCTGTGTCCCCTCTCTCTCTGTGTCCCCTCTAACTGTCTCCCCTCTCTGTCGCCCTCTCTCTGTCGCCCTCTCTCTCTGTCCCCCTCTCTCTCTCCCGCTCTCTCTGCTCCCTCCCTCTGTCCCCCTACCTCTGACCCCCCTCTCTCTGTCCCCCTCAGTCTGTCCCCCCACTTCACGTCGCTCCTGTCTCCGTTTCCCTTGATCTGTCCCCTTCTCTGCGTTCCCCTCACTCTATCCTCTTCTCTTTGTCCACCTCTCTCTGTCCCCTTCTCTCTATTCCATTCTCTCGGTTCCCTTCTCTCTGCTCCATTCTCTCTGTTCCCTTTTTTCTGTCACCCTCTCTTTATTCCCCTCTCTCTGTCCCCCTCTATCGGTCCCCTTCTCTCTGTGCCCCTCTCTCTTTATCCCTTCTCTCTGTCCCCAAACTCTCTGTTTCCCTCTCTCTGTCTCCTCTCTTTGTCTCTCTCGCGCTGTCCATCCTCTCTCTGTTCCCTTCTCTTTTTTTCCACTCTCTTTGTCCTCCTCTCTCTGTCCCCCTATCTCTGTCCCCTTCTCTCTGTTCCCTTCTCTCTGTTCCCTTCTCTCTGTTCCCGTCTCGCTGTTCCCCTCTCTCAGTCCCCCCTTTCTCTGTTCACTTCTCTGTCCCCTTCTCTCTTTATTCCACTCTCTCTGTCCCCTCTCAGTAACACTTTCTCAGTTCCCCTCTCTGTCCCCTCCCTTCTCCCCCTCTCTCTGTCCATCCTTTCTCTGTCCCCCCCCCTCTCTTCCCCTCTCTCTGTCCCCCTCTCTGTACCCCTCTCTACGTTCCCCTCTCTCTGTCCCCTCTCTTTGTCCACCTGTGTCTGTCCCCCCCCTCCCTCTGCCCACTCACTCTGTCTCACCCTCTCTCTGTCCAACCTCCCTGTCCCCCTGTCTTCTGTCCCCCTGTCTCTGTCCCCCTCTCTGTACCCCCTCTCTCTGTCCCCCTCTCTCTGTCCCTCCTCTCTCTCTGTCCCCCTCTCTCCATCTCCGTATCTCTGTTCCGCTCTCTCTGTCCCACTCTCTCTGTCCGCCGTCTCTCTGTCCCGCTCTCTCTGCTCCCCTCTCTCTGTCCCCCTCTCTCTGTACCCCGTCTCTCTGCCCCCTCTCCATGTCCCCCTCTCTCTGCCCTCCCTCTCTCTGTCACCTTCTCTCTGTTCCCTTCTCTCTGTTCCCTTCTCTCAGTCCCCCTCTCTCTGTTCCCCTCTGTGTCCCTCCTCTCTCTCTGTCCCCCTCTCTCTGTCCGCCCTCTCTCTGTCCCCTTCTCTCTGTTCCCCTCACTCTATCCCCGTATCTCTGCCCCGATCTCTCTGTTCCACTCTCTCTGTCTCCCCTCTCTCTGTCGCCCTCTCTGTCCCCGTATCTCTGTCCCCTTCTCTCTGTCCCCCTCTCTCTGTCCCCCTCTCTCTGTCCCGCTCTCTCTCTGTTCCCCTCTCTCTCTGTGTCCCCTCTCTCTCTGTGTCCCCTCTATCTGTCTCCCCTCTCTGTCGCCCTCTCTCTGTCGCCCTCTCTCTCTGTCCCCCTCCCTCTCTCCCGCTCTCTCTGCTCCCTCCCTCTGTCCCCCTACCTCTGACCCCCCTCTCTCTGTCCCCCTCACTCTGTCCCCCCACTTCACGTCGCTCCTGTCTCCGTTTCCCTTGATCTGTCCCCTTCTCTGCGTTCCCCTCACTCTATCCTCTTCTCTTTGTCCACCACTCTCTGTCCCCTTCTCTCTATTCCATTCTCTCGGTTCCCTTCTCTCTGCTCCATTCTCTCTGTTCCCTTTTTTTCTGTCACCCTCTCTTTATTCCCCTCTCTCGGTCCCCCTCTCTCGGTCCCCTTCTCTCTGTGCCCCTCTCTCTTTATCCCTTCTCTCTGTCCCCAAACTCTCTGTTTCCCTCTCTCTGTCTCCTCTCTTTGTCTCTCTCGCGCTGTCCATCCTCTCTCTGTTCCCTTCTCTTTTTTTCCACTCTCTTTGTCCTCCTCTCTCTGTCCCCCTATCTCTGTCCCCTTCTCTCTGTTCCCTTCTCTCTGTTCCCTTCTCTCTGTTCCCGTCTCGCTGTTCCCCTCTCTCAGTCCCCCCTTTCTCTGTTCACCTCTCTGTCCCCTTCTCTCTTTATTCCGCGCTCTCTGTCCCCTCTCAGTAACACTTTCTCAGTTCCCCTCTCTGTCCCCTCCCTTCTCCCCCTCTCTCTGTCCATCCTTTCTCTGTCCCCCCCCCCCTCTCTCTATCCCCCTCTCTGGACCCCTCTCTACGTTCCCCTCTCTCTGTCCCCTCTCTTTGTCCACCTGTGTCTGTCCCCCCTCCCTCTGCCCACTCACTCTGTCTCACCCTCTCTCTGTCCACCCTCCCTGTCCCCCTGTCTTCTGTTCCCCTGTCTCTGTCCCCCTCTCTGTACCCCCTCTCTCTGTCCCCCTCTCTCTGTCCCTCCTCTCTCTCTGTCCCCCTCTCTCCATCTCCGTATCTCTGTTCCGCTCTCTCTGTCCCACTCTCTCTGTCCGCCCTCTCTCTGTCCCGCTCTCTCTGCTCCCCTCTCTCTGTCCCCCTCTCTCTGTACCCCGTCTCTCTGCCCCCTCTTCATGTCCCCCTCTCTCTGCCCTCCCTCTCTCTGACCTTATCTCTCTGTCCCCCTCCCTCTGTCCCCGCTTTCTCTGTCCCCCTCTCTCTGACCCCCTCTCTCTGTCCCCTTCTCTCTGATCCCCTCACTCTATTCCCGTATCTCTGTCCCGCTCTTTCTGCTCCCCTCTCTCTGTCCCCCCTCTCTCTGTACCCCCTCTCTCTGTCCCCCTCTCCCTCTCTCTCTGTCCCCCTCTCTCTGTCCCCCCTCTCTCTCTACCCCCTCTCTCTGTCTCCCTCTCCATGTCCCCCTCTCTCTGTCCCCCCTCTCTCTGACCTTATCTCTTGTCCCCTCCCTCTGTCCCCGCTTTCTCTGTCCCCCTCTCTCTGCCCCCTCCCTCTGTCCCCTTCTCTCTGTTCCCTTCTCTCTCTTCCCTTCTCTCTGTACCCCTCTCTCTGCCCCCTCTCTGTTCCCCTCTCTCTGTCCCTCTCTCGCTGTCCCTTCTCTCCCTGTTCCCCTCTCTCTACCCCCTCTTTCCCTCTCTCTTTTTCCCTCTCTCTCTGTCCCCCTCTCTGTCCCCCCTCTTTGCCCCCCTCTCTCTGTCCATCCTCTCTCTGTCCACTTCTCTCTGTCACCCCTCTCTCCATCCCCTTCTCTCTGTCCGCATTTCTCTGTCCCCCTTCTGTCTGTTCCACTCTCTCTGACCCCCCTCTCTCTGTCCCCCAATCTCTCTATTCCCTCTCTCTGTTCCCCTCTCTGTCACCCATACTCTGTTCCCCACTCACTCTGACCACTCACTCTGTCCCACCCTCGCTCTGTCCACCCTCCCTGTCCCCCTGTCTTCTGTCCCCCTCTCTCTGTCCCTCCTCTATCTCTGTCCCCCTCTCTCTATCGCCGTATCTCTGTACAGCTCTCACTGTTCTCCTCTCTCTGTCTCCTTCTCTCAGTTCTCCTCTCTCTGTCCCCCTCTCTTTGTCCCCCTCTCAGTGCCCCCCTTTCTCTGTTCCCCTCTCTCTGTCCCCCCACTCTCTGTTCCCCCCTCTCTGTCCCCATCTCTCTTTGTCCCTCCGTTCTCTGTCCCCCTCTCTCTGTCCCCCTCTCTCTGTTCCTCACTCTCTGTTCCCGTAACTCTGTCCCCCTCTCCACTTCAGCCCTCTCTCTGTCCCCTTCTCTCTGCTCCCCTCACTCTATCCCCCTCTCTCTATCCCCTTCTCTCTATCCCCACTCTCTGTCCCCGTCTCTCGGTCCCCCTCTCTCTGTCACTTCCCTCTCTGTCCCCCCCACCCCCACCCCGACACCCTCTCTGCCCATCTTCGCTCTGTCCACCATCCCGGTCCTCCTATCTTCTGTCCATCCTCACTCTGTCTCCCCTGTTTGTCCGCCCTCTCTATGTCCCCCTCTCCTTGTCCCCCTCCCTCAGTCCCCCACTCTCTGACCCCCTCTCTCTGACCCCCTCCCTCTGCCCCCTCCCTCTGCCCCATTCCTCTGTCCCCCTCTCTCTGTCCTCCTCTCTCTGTCCACCCTCTCTCTGTCCCCTTCACTCTGACCCCCCTCACTCTGTCCCCGCTCTCCACGACCACCTCTCTCTGTCCTCCATTCTCTGTTTCCCACTGTCTGCCCCCTCTCTGTTTCCCTCACTCTATCCCCTTCTCTTTGTTCCCTCTCTCTGTCCCCTTCTCTCTCTCCCCTTCTCTATATCCCCTTCTGTCTGCTCCCTTCTCTCTGTTCCCTCTCTCTCTGTCCCCCTCTCTCTATCCCCCTCTCTCTACCCCTTCTCATTGTCACCTTCTCTCTGTTTTCTTCTCTCTTTCCCCTCTCTCTATCCCCCTCTCTCTGTTCCCCTCTCTCTGTCCCCCTCTCTCTGCCTCTTTCGTTGTCCCCCCTCTCTTTATTCCCCTCTCTCTGTCCCTCTCTTTGTAACCCTCTTTTTGTCCCCCTGTCCATGTCCCCCTCTCTTTATCCCTTCTCTCTATTCCCAAAATCTCTGTTCCCCTCTCTCTACCTCCTCCCTTTGTCTCTGTCGCTCTGTCCATACTCTCTCTGTTCCCTTCTCTTTTTTCCACTCTCTCTGTCCTCCTCTCTCTGTCCCCCTATCTCTGTCCACCTCTCTCTGTCCCCTTCTCTCTGTACCATTCTCTCTGTTCCCATCTCTCTGTTCCCTTCTCGCTGTCCCCCTCACTCTGTCCCCTCTCTCTGTTCCCCTCTCTCTGTCCCCCTCTCTGTCCCCCTCTCGTTATTCCGCTCTCTCTGTCCCCCTCTCAGTAACACTTTCTCAGTTCTCCTCCCTCTGTCCCCTCTCTTTGTCCCCTCTCTTTGTCCATTCTTTCTCTGTTCCCCTCTCTCTACCCCCCTCTGTCCCCTCTCTCTCTGTCTCCCTCTCTGTACCCCTCTCAAATTTCCCCTCTCTCTGTCTCCTCTCTTTGTCCCCCTGTGTTTGTCCCCCCTCATTATCTCTTCTCTCTGTCCTCACACTCTGTTCGCCTCTCTCTGTCCCCCTCTCTCTCTGTCCTCCCTCTGCCTGTCCCCTCTCTTTGTCCCCCTTTCTCTGCCCCCTCTCTCTGTCCCCACTCTCTCTATCCACCTCTCTGTGTCCCCCCTCTCTCTGTCCCCCTTTCTCGGGCCCCCTCTCTCTGTCCCCTTCTCTCTGTTCCCTTCTCTCTGTTCCCTTCTCGCTGTTCCCCACTCTGTTCCCCCTCTCTGACACCTCTCTCTGTCCCCCTCTCTCTGTTCCCCTCACTCTGTTCCCCTCTCTATTCCCCTCTCTCTGTCACCCACTCTTGCCCCCACTCTCTTTGTCCCCACCTCTCTGTCCTCCACTCTGTCCCCACGTCTCTCTGTCCCCCTAAGTCTGCCTTCCTCTCTCTGTCACGCCCCTCTCTGTCCCCCCTCCCTCTGCCCACTCACTCTGTCCCACCATCGCTCTGACCCACCCTCCATGTATCCCTGTCTTCTGTCCCCCCTGGCTCTGTGCCGCCTCTCTGTCCCCTCTCTCTCTCTGTCCGCCATCTCTCTGTCCCTTTCTCTCTGTTCCCCCCACTCTATCCCCGTATCTCTGTCCCGCGCTCTCTGTTCTCCTCTCTCTGTCCTCCTCTCTCTGTCCCCCCTCTCCATGTCCCCCCCTCTCTGACCCAATCTCTCTGTCCCCCTCCCTCTGTCCCCTTTTCTCTGTTCCCCTCTCTCTGTCCCCGCTTTCTCTGTCACCCTCTCTCTGACCCCCTGTCCCTCTCTCCCACTCCCTCTGCCCCCCTCTCTCTGACCCCCTCTCTCTGTTCCCCTCTCTCTGTCCCTTCTCTCCATGTCCCCCTCTCTCTGCACCCCCTTTCCCCTCTCTCTTTATCCTTCTCTCTCTGTCCCCTCTCTCTGTCAGCCACTCTTTCCCCCACTCTCTCTGTCCCCACCTCTCTTTCACCCCCTCTGTCCCCACTTCTCTCTGTCCCCTAAGACTGCCTTCCACTCTCTGTCACACCCCTCTCTGTCCCCCCTCCCTCTGCCCACTCACTCTGTCCCCCCTCTGTCCCCACGTCTTTGTCCACCAAAGTCTGTTCTAATCCCTCTGTCACACCCCTCTCTGCCCCCCCTCTCTGCCCCTCTCTCTGCCCCACCCTCGCTCTGTCCACACTCCCGGTCCCCCTATCTTCTGTCCACCCTCGCTCTGTCCCCCTTGTCTGTCTGCCCTCTCTCTGTCCCCCTCTCTCTATCCCCCTCCCTCTGTCGCCCATTCTCTGACCCCCTTCTCTCTGACCCCCTCCCTCTGTCCCCCCTCTCTCTGTCCCCCTCACTCTGTCCCCCTCTCTCTGTCTCCCCCCTCTCTGCCCCCCTCTTTCTGTACCCCCATCTCTCTGTCCCCCCCCTCTGTCCCCACGTCTCTGTCCTGCTAAGTCTGTTCTCATCCCTCTGTCACACCCCTCTCTGTCACCCCCTCTCTCTGTTCCACCCTCGCTCTGTCCACTCTCCCGGTCCCCCTATCTTCTGTACACCTCTGTCTGTCCCCCTCTCTCTGTCCGCCATCTCTCTGACCCCCTCTCTCTGTTTCCCTCACTCTATCCCCGTTTCTCTGTCCCGCCCTCTCTGTTCTCTTCCCTGTGTTGCCCTCTCTTGTCCCCCCCTCTCTGTCCCCCTCTCTCTTTCCCCCTCTCTCTGTCCCCCCTCTCTCTGTCCACCCTCTCTCACTTCCCGGTCTCTCTATCCCCTTCTCTCTGTACCCTTCTCTCTGTCCCCTTCTCTCTGTTCCCCATCTCTCTATCCCCTTCTCTCTGTCCACTTCTCTCTGTCCCCTTCTCTCTGTACCCTTCTCTCTGTCCCCTTCTCTCTGCTCGCTTCTCTCTGTTCCCCTCTCTCTGTCCCCGCTTTCTCTGTCCCCCTCTCTCTGTCCCCCTCTCTCTGCCCCCCTCTCTCTCTGTATCCCTCTCTCTCTTTCCCCCTCTCTCTTTCCACCCCTCTCTGTCCCCCTCTCTCTGACCACCTTTCTCTGGCCCCCTCTCTTTGTCCCCCTCACTCTGTCCCCCATCTGTCTGTTCCCCTCTCTGCGTCCCCCCTCTCTCTCTCTCCCCCCTCTCTGTCCCCTTTCCTCTGCCCCCCTCATTCTGTTCACTCTCTCTCTGTCCCACTCTCCACGTCCTTTTCTCTCGCTCTCCCCCTCACTCTGTTTTCCTCTGCCTGTCCCCTTCTCTCTGTTCCCCTCATTCTATCCCCTTCTCTTTGTCCCCCAATCTCTGTCCCCTTCTCTCTGTCCCCTTCTCTCTGTCCCCTTCTCTCTATCCCCTTCTCTCTGTACCCTTCTCTCTGTTCCCCTTCTCTCTATCCCCTTCTCTCTATCCCCTTCTCTCTGTTCCCTTTCTCTCTGCTCACTTCTTTCAGTTCCCCTCTCTCTGTCCCCGCTTTCACTGACCCCCTCTCTCTGACAACCTCTCTCTGTCCCCCTCTCTCTGTGCCCCTCCCTCTGTCCCCTTCTCTCTGTTTCCTTCTCTCTGTTCCCTTCTCTCTGTACACCTCTCTCTGTCCCCCTCTCTCTGTCCCTTGTCTCCCTGTTCCCCTCTCTCTGTCCCCCCTTTCCCCTCTCTCTTTATCTCCCTCTGTCTGTCTCCCTCGTTGTGCCCCTCTCTCTGTTCCCTCTCTTTGTCCCCCTGTGTCTGCCCACCACTTTCTGTCCCCCTCTCTCTGTCTCCCTCCCTCTGTCCCCCTCATTCTGTCCACCCTCTCTCTCCACGTCCCCCTTCTCTCGCTCTCCCCCTCACTCTGTTTCCCTCTGCCTGACACCTTCTCTCTGTTCCCCTCATTCTATCCCCTTCTCTTTGTCCCCAATCTCTGTCCCATTCTCTCTGTCCCCTTCTCTCTGTAGCCTTCTCTCTATCCCCTTCTCTCTGTTCCCTTTCTCTCTATCCCCTTCTCTCTGTCCCCTTCTCTCTGCTCACTTCTTTCAGTTCCCCTCTCTCTGTCCCCGCTTTCCCTTACCCCCTCTCTCTGACCCCCTCTCTCTGACCCCCTCTCTCTGATCCCCCTCTCTTACCCGCTGTCTCTGACCCCCCTCTCTGTCCCCCCCTCTCTGACAACCTTTCTCTGTCCCTCTCACTCTGTCCCATATCTTTCTGTCCCCCTCTCTACGTCTCCCCTCTCTCTCTACACCTCTCTCTGTCCCCCTCCCTCTGTCCCCCACATTCTGTCCACCCTCTCTCTGTCTCACTCTCCACGTCCGCCTTCTCTCGCTCTCCCCTAAATCTGTTTCCCTCTGCCTGTCCCCTTCTCTCTGTTCCCCTCATTCTATCCCCTTCTCTTTGTCCCCCAATCTCTGTCCCCTTGTCTCTGTTAACCTTCTCTCCATCCCCTTCTCTCTGCCCCCTTCTCTCTGCCCCCATCTCTCTGTACCCTTCTCTCTGTTCCCCTTCTCCCTATCCCCCTCTCTCTGACCCCCTCTCTCTGCTCCGCTCTCTCTGACCCCCTCTCTCTGTTGCCCTCTCTCTGTCCCTCTCTCTGTGCCTTGTCTCCCTGTTCCCCTCTCTCTGACCCCCTTTCCCCTCTCTCCTTATCTACCTCTCTCTGTCCCCTTCTTCTGTTCCCCTCTCTCTGTCCCCCTTCTCTGTGTCCCCCTCCCTCAGTCCCACTTTCTTAGACTCCACTTTCTGTCCCCCTCTCTCTGACCCCCTCTCCCTCTCTCCCACTCCCTCTGCCTCCTCTCTCTGTCCCCCTCCTCGTTATCCCCCTCTCTCTTTCCCCCCTCTCTGTTTCCCTCTGTCTGTCTCCATTTCTCTGTTCCCCTCTATCTGCCCACCACTTTCTGACCCCCTCTCTCTGTCTCCCTTCCTCTGTCCCCCTCATTCTGTCCACCCTCTCTCTGACCCACTCTCCACGTCCCCCTTCTCTCGCTCTCCCCTCAATCTGTTTCCCTCTGCCTGTCCCCTTCTCTCTGTTCCCCTCATTCTATCCCCTTCTCTTTGTCCCCCAATCTCTGTCCCCTTCTCTCTGTTTCCCTTCTCTCCATCCCATTCTCTCTGCCCCCTTATCTCTGCCCCCTTCTCTCTGCTCCCCTTCTCTCTGCTCCCCTTCTCTCTATCCCCTTCTCTATGTCCCCTTCTATCTGTCCCCTTCTCTCTGTTCCCCTCTCTCTGTCCCCGCTTTCTCCGACCCCCTCTCTCTGAACCCCTCTCTCTGACCCGCGCTCTCTGACCCCCCCTCTCTGTCCCCCCTCTCTCTGACAACCTTTCTCTGTCCCCCCCCCCTCCCCCTCGCTCTGTCCCCTTCTCTCTGTTTCCTTCTTTCTGTTCCCTTCTCTCTGTACCCCTCTCTCTGTACCCCCTCTCTCTGCCCCTCTCTCGGTCTCTCTCTCTGTGCCTTGTCTCCCTGTTCCCCGCTCTCTGACCCACTTTCCCCCCTCTCTTTATCCCCCTCTCTCTGTCTCCCTCTCTGTTCCCCTGTGTCTGTCCCCCCTGTCTTTATCCTTTCTCTCTGTCCCCAAACTCCCTGTTCCCCTCTCTCTGTCCCCACACGTTGTCCTCCTCTCTCTGTCCATCCTCTCTCTGCCCCCTATCTCTGTCCCCTTCTCTCTGTCCCCGTCTCTCTCTGTTCCCCTTCTCTCTGTCCACCTCTCTCGGTCCCCTTCTCTCTGTCCCCTTCTCTCTGTTCCCTTCTCTCTGTTCCCCTCTCTTTGTCCCCCTCTCCGTGTCTCCCTCTCTGTCCCCCTCTCTCTGTCCCCCCTCTCTTTGTCCCTCTCTCTCTGCCCCTTCTCTCTGTTCCCTTCTCTCTGTCCCACTCTCTCTGTCCCCTCTCTCTCTGACCCCCTCTCTCTGTCCCTTCTCTCTCTGTTCCCGTCTCTCTGCCCCATCTCTCTGTTCCTCCCTCTCTTTACCCTCCTCTCTCTGTTGCCACTCTCTCTGTCCCCCCTCTCTCTATCCCCGTCTCTCTGACCCCCCACTCACAGCCCCCCCTCTTTGTCCGCTCTCTCTCTGTTCCCCTCTCTCTGTTAGTCTATCTGTCCCCCCTCTCTCTGTCCCCCTCTTTCTCTCTTAACCCCCTCTCTTTCCGCCCACCCTCTCTGCCCATTTCTCTGTCCCACCATCTCTCTGTCCTCCCTCCTGGTTCCCCTATCTCCTGTCCCGCTCTCTCTGTTCCCTTCTCTCTGTTCCCCTCTCTCTGTCCCCCCTCTCTCTGTCCCCCCCCCCCCTCTCTCTTCCCGGTCTCTCTGTCACCATCTCTCTGTCCCCCTCTCTCTGTCCCCCTTCTCTGCGTCCCCCTCCCTCCGTCCCACTTTCTCTGTCCCCATCCCTCTGTCCCCCTCCCTCTGTCCCACTCTCTCTGTCCCCCTCGTTTTGTCCACCTTCTCTCTGTCCCTCTCTCCACGCGCCCCTACTCTCGCTCTCCCCTTCTCTCTGTTTCCCACTGTCTGTACCCTTCTCTCTGTTCTCCTCATTTTATCCCCTTCTCTTTGTCCCACAATCTCTATCCCCTTCTCTTTGTCCCCTTCTCTCTGTCCTCTTCTCTCTATCCCCTTCTCTCTGACCCAGCTCTCTGTTCTCTTCTCTCTGCTCACTTCTCTCTGTTCCCTTCTCTCTGTCCCAGCTTTCTCTGACCCACTCTCTCTGACCTCCTCTCTCAGACCCCCCTCTCTGTCCCCCTCACTCTCTCCCCCATCTCTCTGCCCCCCTCTCGACGTCCCCCTTTCTCTATCTCCTTCTCTCTGTCCCCTTCTCTCTGCTCACATATCTCTGTTCCCCTCTCTCTGTCCCCGCTTTCTCTGTCCCCCTCTCTCAGACCCTCTCTCACTGTCCCCCTCTCTATGACGCCCTCTCTCTTTCCCCTCTCTCTGTCCCCCCTCTCGCTGTATCCCTCTCTCTCTTTCCCCCACTTTCTGTCCCCCTTCTCTCTGTCCCCCTCCCTCTGTCCCCTTCTCTCTGTCTCCCTCTCTGCGTTCCCCTCTCTCTCTCCCCCCCTCTGTCCCCCTTCCTCTGGCCCCTCATTCTGTCCACTCTCTCTCTCTCTCCCACTCTCCCGTCCCCCTTCTCTCGCTCTCCCCTTTCTCTGTATCCCTCTGCCTGTTCCCTTCTCTCTGTTCCCCTCATTCTATCCCCTTCTCTCTGTCCCCTTCTCTCTGTCCCCTTCTCTCTATCCCCTTCTCTCTGTCCCCTTCTCTCTGTACCCTTCTCTCTATCCCCTTCTCTCTGCTAACTTCTCTCTGTTCCCCTCTCTCTGTCCTCCTCTCTCTGTGCCCCTTCTCTCTATCCCTTTCTCTCTGTACCCTTCTCTCTGTCCCCCCTCTCTGTGCCCCTTCTCTCTGTCCCCCCTCTCTGTGCCCCTTCTCTCTATCCCCTTCTCTCTGTCACCTTCACTCTGTCCCCTTCTCTCTATCCCCTTCTCTCTGTACCTTCTCTCTGTTCGCCTTCTCTCTATCCCCTTCTCTCTGTCCCCTTCTCTCTGTCCCCTTCTCTCTATCCCTTTCTCTCTGTACCCCTCTCTCTGTCACCTTCTATCTGTCCCCTTCTCTCTATCCCCTTCTCTCTGTACCCTTCTCTCTGTTCCCTTCTCTCTGTCCCCTTCTCTCTGTCCCCATCTCTCTGTTACCTTCTCTCTGTTCCCTTCTCTCTGTTCCCTTCTCTCTGTTCCCCTCTCTTTGTCCCCCTCTCCGTGTCTCCCTCTCTGTCCCCCCTCTCTCTGTCGCTCCCTCTCTGCCCCTTCTCTCTGTTCCGTTCTCTCTGTCCCACTCTCTCTGTCCCCTCTCTCTGACCCCCTCTCTCTGTCCCTTCTCTCTCTGTTCCCGTCTCTCTCTGCCCCATCTCTCTGTTCCCCACTCTCTTTATCCTCCTCTCTCTGTTCCCACTCTCTCTGTCCCCCCTCTCTCTATCCGCGTCTCTCTGACCCCCCACTCACAGCCCCCCCTAATTGTCCCCTCGCTCTCTGTTCCCCTCTCTCTGTTACTCTCTCTGTCCCCCCTGTCTCTGTCCCCCTCTCTCTCTGTTAACCCCCCTCTCTGTCCGCCCACCCTCTCTGCCCCTCTCTCTGTCCCACCATCGCTCTGTCCACCCTCCTGGTTCCCCTATCTCCTGTCCCGCTCTCTGTTCCTTTCTCTCTGTTCCCCTCTCTCTGTCCCCGCTTTCTCTGACCCACTCTCTCTGACCTCCTCTCTCAGACCACCTCTCTCCGACCCCCACACTCTCTCCCCCATCTCTGTCCCCCTCTCGACGTCCCCCTCTCTCTATCCCCTTCTCTCTGTCCCCTTCTCTCTGCTCACATCTCTCTGTTCCCCTCTCTCTGTCCCCGCTTTCTCTGTCCCCCTCTCTCAGACCCTTTCTCGCTGTCCCCCTCTCTATGACGCCCTCTCTCTTTCCTCCTCTCTCTGTCCCCCCTTTCTGTACCCCCCTCTCGCTGTATCCCTCTCTATCTTTCCCCCACTTTCTGTACCCCCTCTCTCTGTCCCCCTCCCTCTGTCCCCTTCTCTCTGTCCCCCTCTCTGCGTTCCCCTCTCTCTCTCCCCCCTCTCTGTCTCCCTTCCTCTGCCCCCCTCATTCTGTTCACTCTCTCTCTCCCACTCTCCCGTCCCCCTCCTCTCGCTCTCCCCCTCTCTCTGTATCCCTCTGCCTGTTCCTTTCTCTCTGTTCCCCTCATTCTATCCCCTTCTCTCTGTCCCCTTCTCTCTGTCCCCTTCTCTCTATCCCCTTCTCTCTGTACCCTTCTCTCTGTTCGCCTTCTCTCTATCCCCTTCTCTCTGTCCCCTTCTCTCTGTCCACTTCTCTCTATCCCCTTCTCTCTGTTCCCTTCTCTGTGTCCCCTTCTCTCTATCCCCTTCTCTCTGCTAACTTCTCTCTGTTCCCCTCTTTCTGTCCCCTTCTCTCTATCCCTTTCTCTCTATCCCTTTCTCTCTGTACCCTTCACTCTGTCCCCCCTCTCTGTGCCCCTTCTCTCTATCCCCTTTTCTCTGTCCCCTTCTCTCTGTCCCCTTCTCTCAATCCCCTTCTCTCTGTCACCTTCACTCTGTCCCCGTCTCTCTATCCCTTTCACTCTGTACCATTCTCTCTGTCACCTTCTCTCTATCCCTTTCTCTCTGTGCCATTCTCTCTGTCACCTTCTATCTGTCCCCTTCTCTCTATCCCCTTCTCTCTGTCGCCTTCTCTCTGTTCCCTTCTCTCTGCTAACTTCTCTCTGTTACCCTCGCTCTGTCCCCTTCTCTCTATCCCCTTCTCTCTGACACCTTCTGTCTGTCCCCGTCTCTCTATCCCCTTCTCTCTGTACCCTTCTCTCTGTCCCCTTCTCTCTATCCCTTTATCTCTGTCCCATTCTCTCTGTATCCTTCTATCTGTCCCCTTCTCTCTATCCCCTTCTCCTTGTCCCCTTCTCTCTGTCCCCTTTTCTCTGTTACCTTCTCTTTGTTCCCTTCTCTCTGTTCCCCTCTCTCTGTCCCCGCTTTCTCTGTCCCTCTCTCTCTGTTCCCCTCTCTCTGTCCCTCTCTCTCTGTATCTCTCTCTCTCTTTCCCCCACTCTCTGTCCCCCTCTCTCTGCCCCCTCTCTCTGACAAACTCTCTCTGTCCCCCCTCTGTCCCCACGTCTCTCTGTCCCCCTATGTCTGTCTTACTCTCTGTCACCCCCTCTCTGCCTCCCCCCTCTCTCTGCCCCCTCTCTCTGTCCCACCCTCGCTCTGTTCACCCACCGTGTCCCCCTGTCTTCTGTCCTCCCTGGCTCTGTACCCCTCTCTGTCACCCCTCTCTCTGTTCCCATCTATCTGCCCACCACTTTCTGTCCCACCTCTCTCTGTCCACCCTCTCTCTGTCCCCGTCTCTCTGTCCTCCCTCTCTATGTCTCCCTCTCTCTGCCCCCCTCTCTCTGTCCCCCTCACTCTGACCCTTCTCTCTGTCCCGCTCTACACGTCCCCCTCTATCTGTCCCCTTCTCTCTGCCCCCCTCTCTCTGTTCCCCTCCCTCTGTACCCCCTCTCTCTGTACCCCTCTCTCTGTCCCTCTCTCTCTGTCCCCCTCTCTCAGTCCGCCCTCCCTCTGTCCCCCTCCCTCTGTTCCCCTCCCACTGTCCGCCTCTCTCTGTCCCCCTCTCTCTGTGCCCCACCCTCTGTCCCCCTCCCTCTGTCCCCCTCCCTCTGTCCCCCCTCTCTGCCCCCCTCACTCTGTACCCCCTCTCCCTTTTCCCTTTTTTTCTCCCTCTCTCTATCCCACTCTCTCTGTCCCCTCCCTCTGCCCCCCTCCCTCTATGCCCTATCTCTGTCCCCCTCTCTCTGTCCCCCTCACTCTGTCCCCCTCTCCACGTCCACCCTCTCTCTGTACCCCTCTCTCAGTTCCCCTATCTCTGTCCCCCTCTCTTTGTCCGCCTGTCTCTGTCCGCCCTCTGTTTATCCCACTCTCTCCGTCCCCAAATTCTGCGTCCCCCTCTCTCTGTCCCCCTCTCTCTGTTTCCATCTATCTGTCCCCTTCTCTCTGTCTCCTTCTCTCTGTCCCCTTCTCCCTGCTCCCTTCACTCTGTCCCCCTCTCTCTGTCCCCCTCTCCACGTCCACCCTCTCCCTGTACCCCTCTCTCAGTTCCCCTATCTCTGTCCCCCTCTCTTTGTCCGCCTGTCTCTGTCCGCCCTCTGTTTATTCCACTCTCTCGGTCCCCAAATTCTCTGTCCCCCTCTCTCTGTCCCCCTCTCTCTGTCCCTCACTCTCTGTCTCCCCACTCTCTTTCCCCTTCTCTCTGTTCCCCTCTCCACGTCCCCCCTCTCTCTGTCCCCTTCTCTCTGTTCCCCTCATTCTATCCACTTCTCTCTATCCCATTCTCTCTGTACTCCTCTCTCGGTCCCCTTCTCTCTGTTCACCTCACTCTGTCCCCCTCTCCACGTCCCCCCTCTCTCTGTCCCCTTCTCTCTGTTCCCCTCATTCTATCCACTTCTCTCCATCCCATTCTCTCTGTACTCCTCTCTCTGTCCCCTTCTCTCTGTTCCACTCATTCTATCCACTTCTCTCTATCCCATTCTCTCTGTACTCCTCTCTCGGTCCCCTTCTCTCTGTTCACCTCTCTGTCCCCCTTTATCTGTCCCTTCTCTCTCTGTTCCCCTCTCTCTGCCACCTCTCTCTGTACCCCCGCTCTCTGTTCCCCTCTCTTTATACTCCTCTCCCTGTCACCCCTCTCTTTATTCCACTCTCTCTGTCCACACTCTCTCTATTCCACTCTCTCTGTTCCCCTCTCTTTGTCCCCGTCTCTGTGTCCATCCTCACTCTGTCTCCCTCTCTCTGTCCACCCTCTCTCTGTCCATCTTCTCTTTATCCCCCTCTCTCTGTCCCCCTCTCTGTCCCCTACTCTCTCTGTCCCCCGTCTCTCTGTCCCCCACTCTCTGTCCCCTTCTCTCTGTCCCCCTCCCTCCGTCCCATTTTGCTATTCCCCTCTCCCTGTCCCCTTCTCTCTGTCCCCCTCACTCTGTTCTCCTCTCTGTGTCCCCTCTCGACGTCCCACCTCTCTCTGTCCCCTTCTCTCTGTTCCCCTCATTCAATCCCTTTCTCTTTGTCCCCCTCTCTCTGTCCGCTTCACTCTGTCTCCCTCTCTCTGTCCCCTTCTGTTTGTCCCCTTCTCTCTTTCCCCCTCTCTCTGCCCCACCCCTCTGCCCCCTCTTTCTGTCCCCGTCTCTCTGCCCCGCTCACTCTGTACCCCCTCTCTGTGTCCCCTCTCCACCTCGCCCTTCTCTGTTTCCCTCTGTCTGTCCCCTTCTCTCTGTTCCCCTCATTCATTCCCCTTCTCTTTGTCCCCTTCTCTCTGTTCCCTTCCCTCTGTCCCCCTTTCTCTTTCCCCTTCTCTCTGTTCATTTCTCTCTGTCCCCTTCTCTGCACCCCGCTCTCTGTCCCTTCTCTCTCTGTTCCCCTCTCTCTGCCCCCCATCTTTCTGCCCCCCCCTGTTTATCCCCCTCTCTCTGTCCCCAATCTCTCTGTTCCTCTCTCAGTAACCCCGCTCTCTCTTCCCCTCTCTCAGTACCACCGCTCTCTGTTCCCCTATCTCTGTCCCCTCTCTCTGTACCCCTCTCTCTCTGTCCCCTCTCTTTATCAACACTCTCTCTCTGTCTCCACTCTCACTGTCCCCCTCTATCTGTCCCCCTCCCTCTGTACCCTTCTTTCTGTTCCCTTTTCTCTGTTCCCTTCTCTCTGCCTCTTCTCCCTCTGTTCCCCTCTCTCTGCCCCACACTGTGTCCCACCCTCGCTCTGTCCACCCTCTCGGTCCACATATCTTTTGTCCACCATCACTCTGTCCCCCCTGTCGTCCATTCTCTCTCTGTCCGCCCTCTCTCTCTCTGTCCCCTTCTCTCTGTTCCCCTCACTCTATCTCCGTATCTCTGTCCCGCTCTCTCTGTTCTCCTCTCTCTGTTTCCTTATCTCTGTTCTCTTCTCTCTGTTCCCCTCTCTCTGTCCCCCTCTCTCTGTCCCCCGTCTCTGTCCCCTTCTTTTTGCCCCCCTCCCTCCGTCCCACATTTGCTCTCCCCCTCTTTCTGTCCCCCTCTCTCTGTCCCCCTCTTCTGTCCCCCTCTCGGTGTCCCCTCTCCACGTCCTCCCTCTCTCTCTCTCCCCATCTCTCTGTTTCCCTCTGTCTGTCCCCTTCTCTCTGTTCCCCTCATTCAATCCCTTTCTCTTTGTCCCCCTCTCTCTCTGTTCCCTTCTCTCTGTCCCCCTCTCTCTTTCCCCTTCTCTCTGTTCCTTTCTCTCTGTCCCCTTCTCTGGGCCCCTCTCTCTGTCCCTTCTCTCTCTGTTCCCCTCTCTCTGCCCCCCATCTTTCTGTCCCCCCTCTGTTTATCCCCCTCTCTCTGTCCCCAATCTCTCTGTTCCCCTCTCTCAGTACCCCCGCTCTCTGTTACCCTCTTTCTGTTCCCTCTCTCTGTACCCCTCTCTCTGTCCCCCCTCTCTTTATCCCATCTCTCCGTCCATACTCTCTCTCTGTCCCCACTCTCACTGTCCCCTCCTTTCTGTTCTCTTCTCTCTGTCCCCCTCTCTCTGTCCCTCACTCTCTGTCTCCCCACTCTCTTTCCCCTTCTCTCTGTCCCCCTCTCCACGTCCCCCCTCTCTCTGTCCCCTTCTCTCTGTTCCCCTCATTCTATCCACTTCTCTCTATCCCATTCTCTCTGTACTCCTCTCTCGGTCCCCTTCTCTCTGTTCACCTCACTCTGTCCCCCTCTCCACGTCCACCCTCTCTCTGTGCCCCTCTCTCAGTTCCCCTATCTCTGTCCCCCTCTCTTTGTCCGCCTGTCTCTGTCCGCCCTCTGTTTATTCCACTCTCTCGGTCCCCAAATTCTCTGTCCCCCTCTCTCTGTCCCCCTCTCTCTGTCCCCCACTCTCTGTCTCCCCACTCTCTTTCCCCTTCTCTCTGTCCCCTCTCCACGTCCCCCCTCTCTCTGTCCCCTTCTCTCTGTTCCCCTCATTCTATCCACTTCTCTCCATCCCATTCTCTCTGTACTCCTCTCTCTGTCCCCTTCTCTCTGTTCCACTCATTCTATCCACTTCTCTCTATCCCATTCTCTCTGTACTCCTCTCTCGGTCCCCTTCTCTCTGTTCACCTCTCTCTGTCCCCCTTTATCTGTCCCTTCTCTCTCTGTTCCCCTCTCTCTGCCACCTCTCTCTGTACCCCCGCTCTCTGTTCCCCTCTCTTCATACTCCTCTCCCTGTCACCCCTCTCTTTATTCCACTCTCTCTGTCCACACTCTCTCTATTCCACTCTCTCTGTTCCCCTCTCTTTGTCCCCGTCTCTGTGTCCATCCTCACTCTGTCTCCCTCTCTCTGTCCACCCTCTCTCTGTCCATCTTTTCTTTATCCCCCTCTCTCTGTCCCCCTCTCTGTCCCCTACTCTCTCTGTCCCCCGTCTCTCTGTCCCCCACTCTCTGTCCCCTTCTCTCTGTCCCCCTCCCTTCGTCCCATTTTGCTATTCCCCTCTCCCTGTCCCCTTCTCTCTGTCCCCCTCACTCTGTTCCCCTCTCTGTGTCCCCTCTCGACGTCCCGCCTCTCTCTGTCCCCTTCTCTCTGTTCCCCTCATTCAATCCCTTTCTCTTTGTCCCCCTCTCTCTGTCCGCTTCACTCTGTCTCCCTCTCTCTGTCCGCTTCTGTTTGTCCCCTTCTCTCTTTCCCCCTCTCTCTGCCCCACCCCTCTGCCCCCTCTTTCTGTCCCCGTCTCTCTGCCCCGCTCACTCTGTACCCCCTCTCTGTGTCCCCTCTCCACCTCGCCCTTCTCTGTTTCCCTCTGTCTGTCCCCTTCTCTCTGTTTCCCTCTGTCTGTCCCCTTCTCTTTGTCCCCTTCTCTCTGTTCCCTTCCCTCTGTCCCCCTTTCTCTTTCCCCTTCTCTCTGTTCATTTCTCTCTGTCCCCTTCTCTGCACCCCGCTCTCTGTCCCTTCTCTCTCTGTTCCCCTCTCTCTGCCCCCCATCTTTCTGCCCCCCCCCTCTGTTTATCCCCCTCTCTCTGTCCCCAATCTCTCTGTTCCTCTCTCAGTAACCCCGCTCTCTCTTCCCCTCTCTCAGTACCACCGCTCTCTGTTCCCCTATCTCTGTCCCCTCTCTCTGTACCCCTCTCTCTCTGTCCCCCTCTCTTTATCAACACTCTCTCTCTGTCTCCACTCTCACTGTCCCCCTCTATCTGTCCCCCTCCCTCTGTACCCTTCTTTCTGTTCCCTTTTCTCTGTTCCCTTCTCTCTGCCTCTTCTCCCTCTGTTCCCCTCTCTCTGCCCCACACTCTGTCCCACCCTCGTTCTGTCCACCCTCTCGGTCCACATATCTTCTGTCCACCATCACTCTGTCCCCCCTGTCGTCCATTCTCTCTCTGTCCGCCCTCTCTCTCTCTGTCCCCTTCTCTCTGTTCCCCTCACTCTATCTCCGTATCTCTGTCCCGCTCTCTCTGTTCTCCTCTCTCTGTTTCCTTATCTCTGTTCTCTTCTCTCTGTTCCCCTCTCTCTGTCCCCCTCTCTCTGTCCCCCGTCTCTGTCCCCTTCTTTTTGCCCCCCTCCCTCCGTCCCACATTTGCTCTCCCCCTCTTTCTGTCCCCCTCTCTCTGTCCCCCTCTTCTGTCCCCCTCTCTGTGTCCCCTCTCCACGTCCTCCCTCTCTCTCTCTCCCCATCTCTCTGTTTCCCTCTGTCTGTCCCCTTCTCTCTGTTCCCCTCATTCAATCCCTTTCTCTTTGTCCCCCTCTCTCTCTGTTCCCTTCTCTCTGTCCCCCTCTCTCTTTCCCCTTCTCTCTGTTCCTTTCTCTCTGTCCCCTTCTCTGGGCCCCTCTCTCTGTCCCTTCTCTCTCTGTTCCCCTCTCTCTGCCCCCCATCTTTCTGTCCCCCCTCTGTTTATCCCCCTCTCTCTGTCCCCAATCTCTCTGTTCCCCTCTCTCAGTACCCCCGCTCTCTGTTACCCTCTTTCTGTTCCCTCTCTCTGTACCCCTCTCTCTGTCCCCCCTCTCTTTATCCCATCTCTCCGTCCATACTCTCTCTCTGTCCCCACTCTCACTGTCCCCTCCTTTCTGTTCTCTTCTCTCTGTTCCCCTCTCTCTGCCCCACTCTCTGTCCCACCCTTGCTCTGTCCACCCTCCCGGTCCCCCTATCTTCTTTCCACCATCACTCTGACCCCCTGTCGTCCATTCTCGCTCTGTTCCTCTTCTCTCTCTGTCCCAGTCTCTCTGTCCGCCCTCTCTCTCTGTCCCCTTCTCTCTGTTCCCCTCACTCTATCTCCGTATCTCTGTCCCGCTCTCTGTGTTCTCCTCTCTCTGTCTCCGTATCTCTGTTCTCGTCTCTCTGTTCCCCTCTCTCTATCCCCCCTCTCTCTGTCCCCCCTCTCTATGGCCCCTTCTTTTTGCCCCCTCCCTCCGTCCCACATTCGCTGTCCCGCTCTCTCTGTCCCCCCTCTCTCTGTCCACCTCTCTCTGTCCCCCTCACTCTGTCCCCCTCTCTGTGTCCCCTCTCCACGTCCTCCCTCTCTCTCTCTCCCCATATCTCTGTTTCCCTCTCTCTAGCCCCTCTCTCTTTCCCCTTCTCTCTGTTCCTTTCTCTCTGTCCCCTTCTCTGGCCCCCTCTCTCTGTCCCTTCTCTCTCTATTCCCCTCTCTCTGCCCCCCATCTTTCTGTCCCCCTCTGTTTATCCCCCTCTATCTGTCCGCGATCTCTCTGTTCCCCTCTCAGTACCCCGGCTCTCTGTTCACCTCTCTCAGTATCATCGCTCTCTGTTCCCGTCTCTCTGTTCCCTCTCTCTGTTTTCCTCTGTCTGTCCCCTTCTCTTGGTCCCCTTCTCTCCGTTGCCTGCTCTCTGTCCCCCTCTCTCTTTCACCCTCTCTATGTCCCCCTTTCTCTGTCCCCCCTCTCTCTGTCCCCCTCTCTCTGTCCCCTTCTCTCTGTTCCCTTCTCTCTGTTCCCTTCTCTCTGTTCCCCTCTCTCTGTCCCCCTCTCTTTATCCCCGTCTCTCTGTCCCCAAACTCTCTGTCCCCTCTCTTTGTCCCCCTCCTTTATCCCTCTCTCTCTGTCCCCAAACTCTCTGTCTCCCTCTCTGTGTCCGTCCTCTCTCTGTCCCCTTCTCTCTCTTCCCCTCACTCTATCCCCATATCTATGTCCCGCTCTCTCTGTTCTCCTCATCTCTGTTCTCTTCTCTCTGTTACCCTCTCTCTGTGCTCCCTCTCTCTGTCCCCCCTCTCTCTGTCCCCACTCTCTCTGTCCGCGCTCTCTCTGTCCCCACTCTCTCTGCCCCCCTCTCTCTGACCCCCTCTCTGTCCCCTTCTCTCTGTCCCCCTCACTCTGTCCCCTCTCTCTGTGTCCCCTCTCCACGTCCCCCTCTCTCTCTAACTCCCCCCTCTCTGTTTCCCTCTGTTTATCCCTTTCTCTCTGTTCCCCTCATTCAGTCACTTTCTCTTTGTCCCCCTCTCTCTGTCCGCTCTCTCTGTCCCCAATCTCTCTGTCCCCCGTCTCTCTGTCCCCCCTCTCTCTGTCCTCCTCTCTGACCCCTCTCTATGTCCCCTCCCTCTGTCCCCCCTCTCTGTCCTCCCTCTCCACGTTCCCCCTCTCTATCTAACTTCCCCTCTCTGTTTCCCTCTGTCTATCCCTTTCTCTCTGTTCCCCTCATTCAATCACTTTCTCTTTGTCCCCCTCTCTCTGTCCCCTTCTCTCTGTCCCCCTCTCTTTGACCCTTCTCTATGTTCCCTTCTCTCTGTCCCCCTCTCTCTGTCCCCGCTCTTTCTGTCCCCCTCTCTTTTTCCCCTTCTCTCTGTCCCCCTCTCTCTGTCCCTCCTCTCTCTCTGTCCCACTCTCTGTCCGCCCTCTCTCTGTCCCCTTCTCTCTGTTCTCCTCTCTCTGTCTCCTTATCTCTGTTCTCTTCTCTTTGTTCCCCTCTCTCTGTCTCCCCTCTCTCTGTCCCCCTCTCTCTGTCCCCTTCTCTTTGTCCCCCTCCCTCCGTCCCACTTTCGCTGTCCCCCTTTCTCTGTCTCCCCGCTCTCTGTCCCCCTCTCCGTCTGTCCCCCTCTCTCTGTCCCCCTCACTCTGTTCCCCCCTCTCTGTCTCCCCTCTTCACGTCCCCCCTCTCTCTCCCCCTCTCTCTGTTTTCCTCTGTCTGTCCCCTTCTCTTGGTCCCATTCTCTCCGTTGCCTGCTCTCTGTCCCCCTCTCTCTTTCACCCTCTCTATGTCCCCCTTTCTCTGTCCCCCCTCTCTCTGTCCCCCTCTCTCTGTCCCCTTCTCTCTGTTCCCTTCTCTCTGTTCCCTTCTCTCTGTTCCCTTCTCTCTGTTCCCCTCTCTCTGTCCCCCTCTCTTTATCCCCGTCTCTCTGTTCCCAAACTCTCTGTCCCCTCTCTTTGTCCCCCTCCTTTATCCCTCTCTCTCTGTCCCCAAACTCTCTGTCTCCCTCTCTGTGTCCGTCCTCTCTCTGTCCCCTTCTCTCTCTTCCCCTCACTCTATCCCCATATCTCTGTCCTGCTCTCTCTGTTCTCCTCATCTCTGTTTTCTTCTCTCTGTTACCCTCTCTCTGTGCTCCCTCTCTCTGTCCCCCCTCACTCTGTCCCCATTCTCTCTGTCCCCACTCTCTGTCCCCACTCTCTCTGTCCGCGCTCTCTCTGTCCCCACTCTCTCTGCCCCCCCTCTCTCTGACCCCCTCTCTGTCCCCCTCACTCTGTCCCCCTCACTCTGTCCCCCCTCTCTGTGTCCCCTCTCCACGTCCCCCTCTCTCTCTAACTCCCCACTCTCTGTTTCCCTCTGTCTATCCCTTTCTCTCTGTTCCCCTCATTCAGTCACTTTCTCTTTGTCCCCCTCTCTCTGTCCGCTCTCTCTCTGTCCCCAATCTCTCTGTCCCCCGTCTCTCTGTCCCCCCTCTCTCTGCCCCCCTCTCTGACCCCTCTCTCTGTCCCCCTCCCTCTGTCCCCATCTCTATGTCCCCTCTCCACTTTCCCCCTCTCTATCTAACTTCCCCTCTCTGTTTCCCTCTGTCTATCCCTTTCTCTCTGTTCCCCTCATTCAATCACTTTCTCTTTGTCCCCCTCTCTCTGTCCCCTTCTCTCTGTCCCCCTCTCTTTGACCCTTCTCTCTGTCCCCCTCTCTCTGTCCCCGCTCTTTCTGTCCCCCTCTCTCTTTCCCCTTCTCTCTGTCCCCTCTCTCTGTCCCCCTCTCTCTGTCCCTTCTCTCTCTGTCCCCCTCTCTCTGTCCCTCCTCTCTCTCTGTCCCACTCTCTGTCCGCCCTCTCTCTGTCCCCTTCTCTCTGTTCTCCTCTCTCTGTCTCCTTATCTCTGTTCTCTTCTCTTTGTTCCCCTCTCTCTGTCTCCCCTCTCTCTGTCCCCCTCTCTCTGTCCCCTTCTCTTTGTCCCCCTCCCTCCGTCCCACTTTCGCTGTCCCCCTTTCTCTGTCTCCCCGCTCTCTGTCCCCCTCTCTGTCTGTCCCCCTCTCTCTGTCCCCCTCACTCTGTTCACCCTCTCTGTCTCCCCTCTTCACGTCCCCCCTCTCTCTCCCCCTCTCTCTGTTTCCCTCTGTCTGTCCCCTTCTCTTGGTCCCCTTCTCTCCGTTGCCTGCTCTCTGTCCCCCTCTCTCTTTCACCCTCTCTATGTCCCCCTTTCTCTGTCCCCCCTCTCTCTGTCTCCCTCTCTTTGTCCCTTCTCTCTGTTCCCTTCTCTCTGTTCCCTTCTCTCTGTTCCCTTCTCTCTGTTCCCCTCTCTCTGTCCCCCTCTCTTTATCCCCGTCTCTCTGTCCCCAAACTCTCTGCCCCCTCTCTTTGTCCCCCTCCTTTATCCCTCTCTCTCTGTCCCCAAACTCTCTGTCTCCCTCTCTGTGTCCGTCCTCTCTCTGTCCCCTTCTCTCTCTTCCCCTCACTCTATCCCCATATCTCTGTCCCGCTCTCTCTGTTCTCCTCATCTCTGTTCTCTTCTCTCTGTTACCCTCTCTCTGTGCTCCCTCTCTCTGTCCCCCCTCTCTCTGTCCCCATTCTCTCTGTCCCCACTCTGTCCCCACTCTCTCTGTCCGCGCTCTCTCTGTCCCCACTATCTCTGCCCCCCTCTCTCTGACCCCCTCTCTGTCCCCTTCTCTCTGTCCCCCTCACTCTGTCCCCCCTCTCTGTGTCCCCTCTCCACGTCCCCCTCTCTCTCTAACTCCCCCCTCTCTGTTTCCCTCTGTTTATCCCTTTCTCTCTGTTCCCCTCATTCAGTCACTTTCTCTTTGTCCCCCTCTCTCTGTCCGCTCTCTCTGTCCCCAATCTCTCTGTCCCCCGTCTCTCTGTCCCCCCTCTCTCTGTCCCCCTCTCTGACCCCTCTCTCTGTCCCCCTCCCTCTGTCCCCCCTCTCTGTGTCCCCTCTCCACGTTCCCCCTCTCTATCTAACTTCCCCTCTCTGATTCCCTCTGTCTATCCCTTTCTCTCTGTTCCCCTCATTCAATCACTTTCTCTTTGTCCCCCTCTCTCTGTCCCCTTCTCTCTGTCGCCCTCTCTTGACCCTTCTCTCTGTTCCCTTCTCTCTGTCCCCCTCTCTCTGTCCCCGCTCTTTCTGTCCCCCTCTCTCTGTCCCTTCTCTCTCTGTCCCCCTCTCTCTGTCCCTCCTCTCTCTCTGTCCCACTCTCTGTCCGCCCACTCTCTGTCCCCTTCTCTCTGTTCTCCTCTCTCTGTCTCCTTATCTCTGTTCTCTTCTCTTTGTTCCCCTCTCTCTGTCTCCCCTCTCTCTGTCCCCCTCTCTCTGTCCCCTTCTCTTTGTCCCCCTCCCTCCGACCCACTTTCGCTGTCCCCCTTTCTCTGTCTCCCCGCTCTCTGTCCCCCTCTCTGTCTGTCCCCCTCTCTCTGTCCCCCTCATACTGTTCCCCCCTCTCTGTCTCCCCTCTTCACGTCCCCCCTCTCTCTCCCCCTCTCTCTGTTTCCCTCTGTCTGCCCCCTTCTCTTGGTCCCCTTCTCTCCGTTGCCTGCTCTCTGTCCCCCTCTCTCTTTCACCCTCTCTATGTCCCCCTTTCTCTGTCCCCCCTCTCTCTGTCCCCCTCTCTCTGTCCCCCTCTCTCTGTCCCCCTCTCTCTGCCCCCTCTCCCTGTCCCTTCTCTCTCTGTTCCCCTCTCTCTGCCTTCCACCTCTCTGTCCCCCTCTCTTTATCTTCCTCTCTCTGTCCCCTCTCTCTGTCCCCCCTCTCCTTATCCCCATCTCTCTGTCCACACTCTCTCTTTGTCCACACTCTCTCTGTCCCACTCTCTCTGTTCCCTTCTTTCTGTTTTCTTCTCTCTGGCCCATCTGTCTGTCCCCCTCTCTTTATCTCCCTCTCTCTGTCCACACTCTCTCTTGCTGGAGGGAGACAAAGACGGCAGGACAGAGAGAGTGAGGGTGAGGGGATAGGGAAGAGTGTGGGCAGGTGGAGAAACTGGGGTTCGGGGAATTGTGTGTGATAGGGGAAACGAGGGAGTGTGAAGAGGAGAGGTGGTGAGAGAGAGGGACAGAATTGAGTAGAAAGAGAAGGGGAGATGAAATGGGTAGGCCATGCTGCAGTGGAGGGGCAGAGGGAGTTAAATCCAGCTCCTGAGCTCATGGCGCCGTGCCCTCCCCTTCCCTGAGGACCAGAACTTGGGTCTGAGTTTGTCTCTCTTCAGCTCAGCTTCTCCAACACAAAGACACACAACAACATCGGTCACTCTGCTGCTCGACACGCTTTAATGAGCATTTTTATTGTTTACAAATGGAAGTGATGGATACAGTCAGTGGGATGGTGCCTTTTCTCACTGGCCCCTGTGTTGTGAGAAACATTGAAATGTGTCCCTGTAAACGCCGCCCCCCCCCCCACCCCCCCCCCACCCCGGGGGATAAGGATGGACAAACTAGCGCTACCTTCAGTCTGTTACCATAGCGACAGGCTGCTCCATCGCTGAAACACTGAACTGAAATGAGAAAATCCCGGATGGATTGATTAACGAGGGAATTTGATTGATGGATGGATTTGGGTGAAGGGGTATTTCAGCACATTCTTCAACTGCTGCCTGAACTTAGTCTGGGTCACGTCATAAATCACGGTGTTTGTGCAGCAACTGAGGAGCTGCAGCATGAAGCCCAATTCGCGTACAAAGTAATGGAGAAACACAGATTGATACCCAATATCCCACATCCGTCTCCATATAGAAAACAGCATTAACGTTGGCCATAACAGGATGAAATTGGCCGAGATCACAAACAGTAAAATGATGGATTTTTTTCGGTTTCTCATTTCTATGTCAGACTGAGCATCCCCATTGGTGTGAGCGCGGAGTCTCCTGCGGGCTCTGCTGGTCACTAAAATGTGTCTGACGGTGAGAACATTGAGCAGCAGAATCAGGAGAAATGGGACACACGGGGTTAGAATGTGGTGGAGGAGCTCGAATAAGGCCTAGATAATGGAGGAATAAACACTGTCTGCTGCATCACAAAGCCAGGGGCGGTTCACCAGCTTATACCGAGCCGTGAACATAAAATACCAGGAAATGTTCTTTAAACAGCTCAGCACAGTCACTGCTCCCAGAACCACAGCCGCCGTTTTCTCACTGCAATATTTACTTTTCAGCTTCTGGCAACAAATGGCCACAAACCGATCAATGGTGAAAGTGACAGTGAACCAGACAGAGCAGTCAGTGACTGCATAAACTAGGACGGCGTGGATATTACACACGGGGACGGAGTCACTCAGGAAATAAAACTGTTCCCGATAAACAATGGGAATGTGTCTCAGGATCAGGTCGAGGAAAATGACCAGGAGATGCGTCGCTGCCATGGCCCCCAGGTAACGTCTGACACATGGAGACAATCCACAATATTTATAAAGCAGGATGTAGATGGTCACTACGTTACCTGTGAGGAAGGAAAACAAACCCATTATCCATCAGCCTGGAGGCAAAGGGACCCGTTTGATTGAGGACCCAGTGAGGTTTCCAAATGTATCTCTGTATTCAGGGATTTATTAAAATAATTGGAGTCGGAATAACGAATTGGAAGGTCGGAATTATTGACGAAAATGTGACATAAACCACAAGAAACCCTCCCTCCCCAAACACACAGAGACACATCCATAACGACAGATGGTATCTAGAACATTCCCACACACTCGATCACTCGAGAGCAGACACAGGTCACTCCTTCCCAGTTCCTAATACGGAGGGTGGGAACGATGCTGTCCTGAAGGATTCTCTCCCAGTTTCCTGAAGACAAACGGAGTTTGGGAATTCCTGTATATTGGTCTAAATTGTCGTCGATCCTGTGTCGTGGAGAAATGTAAACGCAGAGAAAACATATTCACCCCTTTAACTGCCTGAGGGGCCTTCGGAACAGTGTCTCCTTCTTCCTGGAACGGGATCTGTTCCCTCGGGATCTTATCGTTTGTTCAATTCACTGACGTCCGGCCGTTCACAAACAATGTCGGGGACAGAACGTTCCGGGGAATGGCAGTTATAGAATGTCGGGGACAGAACGTTCCGGGGAATGGCAGTTATAGAATGTCGGGGACAGGACGTTCCGGGGAATGGCAGTTATAGAATGTCAGAGACAGAACGTTCGGGGGAATGTCAGTTATAGAATGTTGGGGACAGAACGTTCCGGGGAATGACAGTTATAGAATGTCAGGGACAGAACGTTCCGGGGAATTGCAGTTATAAAATATTGGGAACAGAACGTTCCGGGGAATACCTTGACCTGTCCATCACCTTTCCCCCCTATCCTCCCCACCAACATGATGTACTGTGCACAGGCAACATACCTGTCCAGCACCGGGAGCTACACTGACCACATCATTGCATTATGTATAAACCTCAACCAGATAGTCTGACCAGCACAGCGACCTGTGCAGTGATCACCCGTGAATTAATCTGTAAACCAGGAGCAGTTATCTTCCCAACATCTAGGTCTGTGTCAACCAATCCAGTCCATTGATCAGTAAACAAGGAGCAGTTACCCTCCCAGCATGTAGGGCTGTGTACACCACCCCAGTGCATTGATCTGTAAACCAGGAGCAGTTATCCTCCCAGCATGTTGGACTGTGTACCCCACCCTAGTGCATTGATTTGGAAACTAGGAGCAGTTACCCTCCCAGATGTAGGAATGTGTACACCACCCCAGTTCATTGATCTGTAAACCAGGAGCAGTTACCCTCCCAGCATGTAGAGCTCTGATCAACACCCCAGTGCATTGATCTGGAATCCAGGAGCATTTCCTATCCCAGCATGTAGGACTGTGTACCCCACCCCAGTGCATTGATCTGTAAACCAGGAGCAGTTACCTTCCCAGCATGTAGAACGGTGTACACCACCCCCGTGCATTGATCTGTAAACCAGGGCCAGTTATCCACGCAGCATGTAGGATTGTGTGCATCACCCCAGTGCATTGATCTGGAAACCATGCGCAGCTACTCCCACCCCCACCCCCAGCATATACAGCTCTGTACAATACCCCAGTGCATTGATCAGTAAGCCAGGAGCAGTTATCCTCCCAACATGTAGGATTGTGTACCCCACCCCACTGCATTGTTCAGTAACACTGTGCTCGATCCCTGCGCAGTGTGGGGAAACTTGCAGCCCATGCTGGAAATGACAGGATGTGCACCTCCCATCCATTTACAGCTCGATATCTCCATTCTGCCATGACAAGCATGTGCTGTGGGTGTGAACATTCATTGCCAGAGAGAGATGGCGGGGGAATCAGTTTAATTATCACCACATGGGAGGGGTTTGGTAAGTCGACAGAGAGGGGGAGACTGAGAGACAGTGCCATGGAAGGATGTGTTCCTAGGTTTCAGAATACTGAAATGTCGACACTTCGAGATCATCCTGTAATATGAGCCTGTCTAAATGGATAAATGGATAAATGTCTAAATGGATAAAAGGAATATTGGTGTGAAGTCAGATGAGCATTTGCTCTACATCTTTTTAACTGGAATGAGTTTAAACAGAATCTATGACTCTTTGGGCAGATTCTAACAATAATTTGTCTCACTGACATTTTCATTGAGTGTGCCAGAGGGATTCTCTGTCCGAGGCTGAGGTAGTTTCCTGGTGCTATCTTATCGAGCTCACCTCATTAACTATCCACCCCACCCCATGGTGTCCCTCTCATTCAATCTGCTACCCATCATGGCTGGTGGTACTCAACATCGCCCGAATGTCCCTGGATATTCCGTGATCCCTGACACTGGTCCCATCTTTAAAAGTCCAATGGGCACATGGTTGAGCGTTCTCAGTTTGGAGCTGCCCAGCATAGTTTACACCGAGCATGGCAGATAAGGGGCAATTACACCACGGTTTGTCGACAGGGGCACGGAGTTCCTAATGGATGGGCTAGTGAAGAGGGGGGCCATTCTCTTCCCAGAGGGGACCACACCACCAGACCCACCGAGCATGGTCTGACTCACCTCCCAGCTCAGTGCAGTATCTGCGGTCTGAAGAAATGTCCAGCAATACAGCACAAGCATCAATAACCTTCCTTGCTCTGTCAGGATAAGGGTCACTGTATTCTCTCTGCTCCCTCACACTCACTGTATATCTGTTATAGCACAAACCGCCGAACAAGTCTCTCTCTCTCTCTCCCCCTCTCTCTCCCTCTCCCCCTCCCTCTCTCTCTCTAACCCTCCCTCTCGCCCTCCCTCCACTTACCCCCCACACACACTAATTACACTGTTTGGATGTAACACTGCATGGATACAACAATGTGGACTGACTCCCAGCGGACACCTCACCACGACCCTGTCCCCCACCTACAGCAGGGCCACCCACTCCCATCCTCCCTTCCTCCCATTCCAGAAGAAACAACCTGGATTAGGACGGGAAGGGCCTATCCGGGTGGTGGAGTGCCCGATATCCGTTCCCTCCCCCTCCTCCCCCTGCCATGTGGGGAGGACCCTGGTACGAGCCGGAGAGGACTGGGACGCCTCATGTGGAGATTCTGAAACATCCACGTCCCACCGACCGAGAATGGAGCAATGTTCAGTGAAGGGCAATTCTCAGTTTAAACCCACCAGCAGCTCCATTTCCCCCCAGCACAACTTAGAAGCTGTGGCCCTGATGCCATCTCCCTTCTGTGTCGAGCAATGGAATCCCCGCGGTCTCGGTGGGCAGGCGGGTGAGCTCACAACACATCGTCACCACCACTTTCCAGGGAGGGAGTACGCTGACTCTGTCCTACACCTCCTCCTGTAAACAGCTCAAATACTGAAAGTAATCTGTGATAGTTACTGCTCGCCCCACATGTCCTTCCTACCAAATAGCATCACCTCACATTGCTCCGCATTGATCCCCATCTGCCCGAAAAATACACAAATGCGTCATTGCCCTATTGATGTGCCACACTGTCCTCCATAGACTTCAGAGTTCGTCCAAGTTTGGTGCAATTTACAAGTATTGATATTGTCATAGCGCCACATTCCCCAAGAAACAACTGAAATCCTGCCACATGCACGAGTGTGAGCAAGTAAAATACTGTTATATTCCCACGGAGGGAGTTGAATAATGAGATTTTGTCAACAGAGCAACAAAAATCCTGACATACACAAGACACAGGGAATGAAAAATGAGAAACCATGGAACAAGAGAAGTCCGGATAGGCTTTGCTTATCTTCATTTACATCATGGTATTCATGTGAAGAAGTTGAAAGTGTGTACTGTACCTTTAAGAGAGAATGAATTCTGTTCTGAACTCAGAGCTTACAAGCGCCTGTGTATATGATAGGATGGCAGACCCAGAGTGTGAAGGACAACTGAAAATATGTCACATTTGTCTGTGAAATAGATCCCTGAGTTGGTTGCTGTTTGGTAAAATTCGAATTGTTGTCCAATCAGTTTAAATTATACCCCAGGATACCAAAGCCAAACCAAATTTGAATTTATTGCTTTGCAAAAATCGAACCAATGAGATAATCTGATGTTATGGATATTTAAAATGCAGGCATTTTGAAAATTGCAGACAGAGCAAATGCCATCAACACAGATCCAAGAGATTAGGAAACACTCTCTGTCAAAGGTACCTTTTCATATTAAAAATATCCGCAGTAAACAGAAAGAAAATTACCCAGGGAGATCTACAGCCGTAAGAAGACACAAAAACAACAGCTGCTGTGTGGTTTTGAAATTACATTGATGTGATTTTAATAAGTGTCTTATTGAAAGTGTATATCGTTATAGAGTTGTAGTCGGGTAATAAGCGGTTCAGAGAAAGGGGGTCTCAGAGTTGTAAATAGTTGATGTAAAATGTTCAATTTTAGAGTGAAAAAATAAATTGATGAGTTTATTTAACAATGGAATTTGAGAGTTCTCAGTCCCTCATATTTTAAGTTTCCGAGGCGAATTGAGCACTCCTGTATGTTTCATTTAAGTTACCAGACGTGCTTCACGCCGTGACCTAACCATCCCCGTGTGTGTATCTTTGTGGGGCAGGTCTGGCAGTCTCTGTGGTGCTTAAAGTGATGCAATGCCATCCTCTGATGGCCTCCCCACGCCACTGCACAGGCATTGGAAGAGGGGGAAAACCAACAGGGATTCATTCAGAGACGGGAGCGAGAGGGCAGCTGCGCACAGTACCATCCAAATTGATTTTTTTTTATCGATGTACTGATCTAAACGCCTTTTAAACGTAGTAACTGCACACACTTGCACCACTTCTTCTGGAGGTTCATTCCACACACAAGCCAGCTTCTGTCTAACATAATTACCTCTCATGACTATCGTAAACGTTTCTCCCCTAACCTTAAAATATCCATCGGTTTTGAATCCCCAACTCTAGGGAAAAGACATCGGTACTTCAGCTTTTCTGTACCCCTCATTATTTTATAAATGTCTGTGACGTCAACCCCTCAATCTCATACTCTCCAGTGAAAAAAGTCCCAGCCTCTCCTTATAGCCCAGTCTCTCCATTCCCAGCAATATCCAGGTTAATTTCTTCTGAACCATCTCCAGCTTAATAATATCAAGGTCAGTAATATCAAAGTGAATTGTCAATGTATTTTCTAAGGGTAGGTCAGACTAACACTAAAGGACATAGTTTTAAAATGAGTGGGTAAAATTTTACATGTGACCTCAGGAGCAGCTTTTTCACCCAGAGGGTGGTGTGCATATAGAATGAGCTGGCAGGATGATTAGACCGGACACAGTATTCCAGAAGAAGCCTCACCAATGTCCTGTACAAGCTCAACATTGATGTCCAAATTTCAATATTTAAAGGTCTGACCTATGAAGACAAGTGTGTTAAACACCTTTTTAACCACACTATCTGTATGAGATGCAAATGTTAATGAACTATACCAGACAGCCTAGGTCTCTGTCCTACAACACTGCCAAATACCCTACTTTTAATTCTATAGATCCTACTCTTGTTTGATTTAGCAAATCCAGTACCTTACAATAATCCAAACTAAACTCCATCTGCCACCCTTCAGCCAAGTGCGTGATATTACTGCCTCGTCACCCTCCACCTTCAATTTTAAAATGTTCATCCCCTCTCCAGGAAACCTGCACACTCCGACCTTGATGTTCACAAAGACCCTGAGCTTGGTTTGCCTTGTGTGATTAGTGAGAGAACGGTCAGATTGCAGACACAGTCAGTGGGGAGGAGAGGCTGGACAGTAATCACGGCCCTAGTATCATTTCATGGTTTTAGGAAGAGGGTAGTCACACACGTTATTGGTGGGTAATACGGTACTTTGGGGCCAGAAATTATGCTCTTCCTTAGTCTTTGCGGTTTAGTTATAAATATCCATTTGAGACTCTTCATTGTGCAGAGTATGTTGCAGGATTTATTTCCCTAATATTGCAGACTGCAGATAATAGCAGTTAACGATGTTTATGGTTTATCTCGATGGCACAGAACGTGATCTCAACATCTAATAATTGAGACAAATACCTTGCATTTGTTTCACAATGAAAAACATTTTGTATATTTCAGTAATGTTGACTAGATTTTTTGAAATCCCATACCGAGCTGAAAGCTGGCACATAAAATGTGACCCAAAGTCTGGGAATAGTTTAGATCTCGTGGCATGGTTAGTACCCGTCCCTCTGAGCCAGAACCCTGGATTTGATTCCAAATCCCTAAACATCTGTGGTAGTGTCCTTAGCTCTGGACCAAACGCTCTGGATTCAAGTCCTGCCTGTTGTGGAGGTGTGTCACAGTGTGTCAGTACAGGCTGATGAACAAACACACAGAGGAATCATGTTGCAGCTTTAGGGACTATTGCTGAGTGGTGCTCGTGTCTCTATCTCCAGGCACAACGTTTCAGGTACAAATATCACAGAGATTTATTATAATATATCAAGACAAACTGATGAAAATGGTGTTAGAATTGTGTCTTGATGGAGAAGGAAGAGGTGTCAGGATTGATTTTCAGAATTGAGGCCCAGGAATGCCTGAGAGCACAGCCATTCGTGTTGGTTAGAATCACATTTCGCAGCAGTAACGGTTTATAAAATCATAACAGCATGGACAGGGTGAGTAGTCAAGGTTCCTTCCCAGGGTCGGGGCGTCCAAACGTAGAGGCCATTGGTTGAAAGTGAAAGGGGAAAGATTTGGAAGAGGCCTAAGCGGCACTATTTCACGCAGAAGAATGAGCGATCAGAAGAAGTGGTGGAGGCTGGTCCAATTGCAACATTTGAAAGGCATCTGGATGCTGACAGACCTGCTGAGTTTTTGCAGCAATTTCTGCATTTGTTCAAAAATAAGATGCCTTCATTTTAACACAAGTACTCTGAATGCATAAACATTTAAACATTTTTAAATGACGCAGACACATGTAAACACATTTCAAATTGACTATTTTCTGCTAAGGCAAAAACAGCAACGATGTACCTACATGGAGCATGGAATGTGATGGAGACATAGTTTGGACAATGTTCAAGGAAACTTCATATGGTCCAGTTTGGGCGAGGATAATATTTGGGCGAGTGACTCAACTCAGAGTGGAAGAAAATGTGATCTGCCCGAGAAGGAGCGGCCTATACTGCACTCTCTCTCCCTCAGTGTTTCTCCTCGCAGCAATGTGTGCAAGCTAAATAACAAAGTGTGCATGAATAGTCTGAACAGTCACAGCCTGCTTCCCTGGATAAGGAGTCCAAAACAGGAGTACATAGGTTGAAGGCAAGAGGGGAATTATTTCGAAGGGACCATCGGGGCAAATTTTTCACGCAGAGAGTGATGTGTGTACAGAAATTGTTGTCAGAGGAAGTGGTGAAGGCGGTACAATTGCACATTTTAAAAACATCTCAAAGACGAGGGATCCTGGCCACATATTGTTAAATGGGACTATATCAGATTTGGTTATCTGGTCCGAGTGCACGAATTGGACTAACGGGTCTGTTTCCATGTTGCATGACTCTCTGATTCTATAAGAGGGATGAGGAGATATTCTGAAACGACCTTTCAAGTCAGAATTCTTGTCACTGGAAGTTTATAGTGCCTCTATGTCCACATTTATTTAAGGCTGCATTCGTTAAACACTTGACAGAGAATTGTGTCACGGATAATAGGATGCAGACAGGAAAGTGGGGCTGGGACCACAACCTGATCAGCTACAATTTCGTGCTTGGCGGAGATGGGTCAAAGTGTCCAATGACCCACTCCTGCTCCTCAGTCCAAAGTTCGTGTGTTCCATTCAGACCCTCAAACCTGCTAGACAGCACCAGTTGGAGTCCACTTACTGCTATCACCTGGTGCACAGAAACAGGGAAGAACATTCAGCCCCTTGAATCACTTACACTGGAACAGGAGGATGCCATTCAGCTGTTTGAGTCACTGACACAGGAACAGGAGGATACCATTTAGCCACCTGAGTCACTTACAACGGGACATGAGGAGGCCATCAGCCCCTTGAGTCACTTACACAGGGACAGCAGGAGGAGACCATTCAGCCCCTCAACCCTCTTACACAGGGACAGAATGAGGTAATCAATGCTGATTCCTGATGAAAAGCTTGCTCCCGAAACAGCGATTCTCCTGCCTCTCGGATGCTGCCTGACGTGCTGTGCGTTTCCAGCACCACACTCCCGACTCTGATATCCAGCATCGGCAGCCCTCACTGTCTCCTGACTGATGCTCTAACATGATGAACAAGTGGAGCAGGGGCTGCACAGACAGACTGCTCCATGTTGTCCCTCCTGACTCCGTTACTCATGATACACACATAGGATTTTAACGTGGTTTTCTCTCAGTGAAGAGGGAAGCGAAATGCTTTGTGTGAAATCTCCAGGAAGCACCTTCCATTTCCGAGAAAACAACATGGTGTTCTTTATGGAGGAAAGAAGCTGGTGGGAATGGCTACCTGTTTCAGAAGAAAGGTATTGTGGCTGCAGTTGGGGATTGTGAATAACATGACGTTCAGTGCACGGTCACACACTGACTGCTTATTAATGTGGGCGGAGTTAATTAAGGCTTAGAATAATTAGGAAAGCCATATTAAACTGAATAATGGACTCTATAAATTCAAGTGATGCTGATCTTGTTCATGTTGATCTTGTCGCGTGCTCGTCCTGTGAAGTGTAACCTGTTTGCCTTACTCTGTACAAGTCTATTTTCACCCTATGATCTGTCTAGCAATGCTTACTGTGAGCTGCCTCCACTGCTCATAAATAAAGTGTTTCGATGTACTGATGTACACATGACCATAAATTAAACCAATCAATCCTGGGTAATGTATGGACATTTTCACCCTGTCAATGTTTCTCCTGAAAATACGTGATCACAACCAAACCTCAAGTTTCCGTGCAACCATCTCTATTCTCTCAAAGCTCTACAGATTAAACACTCAGTTTTTTTTACCTCCATTTCACGGTACAAGCATCTGTGTCTGTGGTAAGGAGATTATTCCTTACAAAGGAGATCAAATCTGTAGAGATTGCCTCAAATACTGTCCTTGCAAGGATTCATTATTGTAGAAACATGGCCTTACTAAGATTCATGAATCAGTAGACATAGAGAGCAGGAGACGTACTCTGTAAAGAATTCAGTAAGGCCTTTGATTAGGTTCCACATAATAGGCTGCTCTAGAAGATTCGATCGCAGGCGGTGCAGGCAAATTGGATACAGAATTGCCTTGATGTCAGGAAGGAGAGGTTAATAGGAGAAGGATGCTTGTAGGACTGGAGGCAAGTAACTTTTTTATTCATTCTCTGGATGAGGGCATTGCTGGATAGGCAGCATTTATTGCCCATCTTAATTGCCCATAGTGCAGATAAGGGTCATGCACATTGTTGTGGGCCTGGAATCACATGGAGGTCAGACCAGGTAAAGGATGGAATTTTCCTTACCTGAAGGATATTAATGAACTAGTGGAGAATTTCAGCGGTTAGTGCGGGGCTCATTACTGTTTGTTATCTCTTATCAAAGATTGGAATAAGATTGTAACAAGCATGATGATTAAATTTGCAGATGACACTAAAATATTCAGTGCCGTGGACAGTGAGGAAGGTTATCAGAAATGCAGCAAGACCCTGCTCAACTGTGGAAGTGGAACGAGAAATGGCAAATGGAGTTTAACATAGATAGGTGTGAGGTCTTGCATGGTGAATGGTAGGTTTCATGGTGAATGGTAGGGCCTTATAGGGGTAGTGGACAGAGAGACTTTGAAATTCAGGTTCACGGTTCTCTGAAACTGGTAGACAAAAGGCTTTTGGCACACTGGCCTTCATCAGTCAGGGCATTGAGTATAGAACTTAGAAGTTATGTTCCAGATATACAAGGCTTTGGCGAGGCCACACTTGAAGTATTGTGTTCAGATTTTGTCACTTTGTTATAGGAAGTATGTTATTAAACTAGAAAGCATGCAGAAGAAATTTACGAGGATGTTGCCACAACCCAATGGACTGAGGGACAGGAAGAGTTTGGATATTCTCAGAATTCTTCTTTAGAACAGAGGAGACTGAATGGGGAACTTATAGAGGGATATACGATCATGTGGGACATGGATATGGCGAATGCTCTCTGTCTTTTTCCAAGGTTTGGAGAATCAAGGATGGGAGGCCATCAGTTCAAGGTTAGATGGAAGGAGAAAAGGAAACCTGAGGGGCAACGTTTTTGCACAGAGGCTGGTACGTAGATGTAAAGAGCTGCTAGCGGATGCGTTTGGGGGGAGGTACATTAACAACATTTAAAAGGTATTCTGACAAATATATGGATAGGAAAGGACTCGACGGATATGGACCAAGTGCAAGGAAATGGGGTTAGCGTGAATGGACATTTGCGACGTGGATGTCGAACCCCTCTGTTAATTAAAGCAAACACCCAGAAAAGCTCACTTTGTCGCGTAATTTGTTAAAATATGAGTGACAAACTCCCAACATTCCACTATTCAAAGAAAAATAACGATTTAGTTTCTTAACTTTAATTGTGATCACTAACAGCAACTATTCACAAATACAAGACCCCCTTTTCTTAACTGATGACTATCTGACTCCAACTCGAAAATAAAACGCTGTTCCTATAACCCACGTCTGAAACATTACATGCAATTAATCTCAAGACCACACAGTCTCTGTCTCCTCCTCTGTCTTCATTCTTCCAGCTGCTGATATCCATGGGTCATCTTCCTTTTTTTTAACTGCAACTGCGTTTTACATGAAAAGGTATCTTTGATAGAGTTTGTTTTAGATGGCCAGTTGCTCTGCTGTTCTAGTTACTCTCTGTCTAGTGCTGTTTGTGCCAGGTGTATATACTCCCCATGACACACTATATTATCATAATTTGATTGGTTTTCACGTGTCAAAACAATGATATTCAAATTCCATTAGCTTCTGGTGTCCTGGGCATTAGTTAAACTAATTATTACGAAAACAGCAACCAAAACTCCGGTATCCATTTAGCAGCCAATTGTTACATTTGGAAAAAGCTTACCATTAGCTGGCAGCTCTGGTTGTATATTATATTCAACAAAATCCGTTCTGTCTTAAAGTGACAAGACATGCTTTCAGCTGCATAACACCTCCACCCTTCAAGAAAAAAAATGAAGCATCAGAATGAAACGATGGCTTCATTTCTTTTCCTGTAATTCTGAATCCCAAAACTACGAAATGCAAAAGTAATTAATCTAACTTATACCTTTCAAATTATTTCTGCACACATATGTAACATTCGAATATGTCAAATCTTATCTTAACTTTTTCCTTTAAATCTGCGAAAACACGTCTGCTATCACAGTTTTACGGCCCACAATACGTATATTTTGGCAGTTAAAGTCAGTAACATCAGACTCCAATGAAATATTCTCATACTTTAGTCTTCAAAACTTTCAAAAAATGCAAAACAATTGTAGTTTTATACATTCATCTCCGACAAACCGTTTCTCACATGAACAATAAAATGTTTTCAGGCCAGTACCAAATTCAGTAATCCTTTTTCAATAGTGGAGCATTTTCTTTCCAGTTAGTGTTCAGTGTTTTTTTGACGGGTAGCCAATTGGCCATTCCATTCTATTATCACATTCCTGCATCAATATATCTCCAACCCCTCTATCGCTAGCAACAATCGCAACTTTGAAGTTTTTCAAAATATTTGGTTTAGCTAAAACTGGTGCGGTAGTTAATGCTGCTTTTGAATTCTCAAATGCCTGCTGGAATTGTTCTAGACAACAAAATTTTGTGTCCTTTTTCAGTAAATCCATCAGTATTTCCACGACTCTAGTGAAGTTTGGAACAAACGTCCAATGGAATCCACTCAGAACGCAAGAATTGAAGCTCCTCTTTCATCGAGGATGGTTGTGGAAATTGCTGAAAGTACTTCATCAACTTTCCATGTCCAATGTAATGTCCCAAGAACGTCACCTCTGTCTTCGCAAATTCTGTTTTATTTCCGTTTATTATCAGTTTTCCTTCTTGTATTCGTTCAACGAGCTTTGCCAACTGTAAAATGTGATCTTTCCATGACATGCTAAAGATCACTACATCTAACAGATAAACTGCGCAATTTGTTAATCTGTCCACAACTCTGTTCATGAGTCTTTGGCATGTGGCTGGTGCATTATTCATTCCAAAGAACATCATTTAGAATTGATGTAGCCCATTTAAAGTTACAAACGTGGAACCTTTTTTCACTTTCTCTGATAAAGTTGCCTGCCAGTAACCACGCAGTAAGCTTTCTGAAGAAGGGCTTATGCCCGAAACGTCGATTCTCCTGCTCCTTTAATGCTGCCTGACCTGCTGCGCTTTCCCAGCAACACATTTTTCAACCATGCAGTAAGTCCAACTTTGTGATATGTGTTGCTTGTCAAAATGTACGTATGTAGTCTTTGAATCTTGGTATTGGATAGAAGTCTGATTTTGTTTCAGCGTTGACCTTCTATAGCCCACAGAAAATCACTGAGCCCCATTAGGTTTGGTAACGAACAGAATCAACGTACTTCACTTGCTCTGACTTGGTTCAATGATATCTTCATTGAGCATCATATCCACTTCCTTCTGGGCCTTGGTGGCTTTGTGAGGATTAAGCCTGCAGGAGTGTTGTTTAACAGAACAGCATTCTCTACTTCCAATCCATACACTAAAGCGTAAGTCCTCCCATCATGGTTCTGCAAATGTCCTCATAATGCTGCAATGAACAATCAACTGGGTTCATTGCTCCTGCAAAAGACACCTCGATATCCTATCCAACTCCTCAAGGACTTCCTTATTATTTAAAGTATTATTTAAAGTATGCACTATTACATGAAACAGCGGGTAGGCTTATAAAACTCCCGCTCCTTTGTCTTTCTCTTTCCTTTTTGCTTCTTGCTGTAATCTATGACAGTGAGATCATGTATTTATGCAGTCTGGAAAATTTCCTAGTTATTTGTCTTTAAATTCCCACATTTCCTGGTCTACCTTTGATTTCTCCATCACAAAAGGTGTCACTCCCACCTTGGATCCTGCTAAATTGTTCTCAAGAATAAAACGGTATTTCTGAAACTGACGGTCTGTCACTCACTCCCACTGGTACGTCTCCAATCTTGATTTGGATCTCCAACCTGATCTTACACAGGGGAACACTAAATTTCTGTCACCATTCCACAAATTATCAATCTCTCAGGTAACATGTCAGAAAGAGTGTAAATACTTCCATCCTTACTTTTCGAGGCTGAGAGAATGTGAGCATTACAGACTCTGGAGATCACAGTTGAAAGGTTTGGCGCTGGAAAAGCATAGCAGGTCAGGCAGCAGCATAGGAGCAGGAGAATACAAGTTTCAGGCATAACCCCTTCATAAGAAAACTGGGGGATGGGAGAAAAGGTTCTGAGAGATACATAGGTGGATGGGAGTGGAGCTGTGCAGAAGGTAGCTTGAAAAGCAATAGGTAGATGCAGGTAGGAGGTGATCGTAATAGGTCAGAGGGCAGGGTGAAACAGATTGGTGGTAGGACAGCTGGGACCCTCCAACCTCACGGCGTCAACACAGACTTCACCAGTTTCCAATTCTGCCCTCTCCCAACCTCATCCCACATCTAACCCTTCAACTCAGCATCGCCATCTTCAACTCTCCTTCCCACATGTCAACTCCACTCTCCTCTCTGACCTATCGGAATCACTCACACCTTCGTTTTCCTATCGTCTTCCCAGTGACCTTGCCCCTAGCTCCACCTCTACCCTCTTCATTATCTTTTAGCCCCCTTCTCCTCCCCTCCCCGCCACTTTCCGGATGAAGGGCTTATGCCTGATATGTCGATGTTCAGACGCTGCCTGACCTGTTGTACTTTTCCAGCGTCACACTTTTCGAATAATAAAGACTGAGCAGATCCCGTATCTCGCAAAATTATACCTTGTTGTCCTTCCCCCTGTTCTTTCTGAGTAAACTTTACCCACAGAGGTGAATTCTTTATAGAGATCAGGTACTAACTCCGTATCCAGCCACTACCGAGGCTGTGCAATCTCCTACAACTCCTTAACCTTTCTCGGGGTTTCCTTTACTACTTACACTATGCTACTGGCTTAGCCTCTTTTCCCACATCTTTTCCCACAGTAGCTTTCTTCAATGACTGGCATTGTGACTTTGCGTATCCCCCTTATGGCAGGGAACACAACTTTTCCCAGTGCCATTCTTAAACCACCGGCACTGTCAATCTATGTGTTCCACTCCGGTATTGAGAAAACACCTGAGGCTTTTCACCTCTTTTCAACCCTCTTGGGCTTCTTTATTAACCTATAAAAAGCATTCCCAGTGTGCTATCAATATTTGTTTTGTAGAGTAGGATCTCCCCTTCTCCAAATTTCTATCGCTCACAGGAGGAAGATCGTGCCAGAAGCTAAATTGCAGCTCATGCACCAATGCATATTCACATCGAACATAGGACATAGAACATTACAGCGGAGTACAGGCTCTTCGGCCGTCGATATTACGCCGACCTGTCATACCAATCTGAAGCCCAGCTACACTATTCCATGTACGTCCATATGCTTGTCCAACGACGGCTTAAATGTACTTAAAGTCGGTGAATCTACTACCGTTGCAGGCAAAGCATTCCATACCTTTACTACTCTCTACTTACCTGCCAGCTCTGCCATTCTTCTCACTTCTTGAACTTCCTTTTCATCCGCATGAATTCTGACCATCTCTGGAAGTGAGTGTTTAAATTCCTCCAGCAGATTGATCTGTCTCAGAACCTTATATGTCTTGTCTATTTTTAAGGCCCATGCCCATCTATCAAAATGACTATGTTTAACTCTTTCAAACTCAACATAAGTCTGACCTGGTTCGATCATTATGTTTCTGAACCACTCTCTATATGCTTCTGGTACCAATTCATAGACATTCAAAATAGCCGGTATGACATCTAGATAACCTCTTGACCCCTCATCTGACAGTTCTGCACATACCTCACGAGCTCTGCCCAACAGCTTAGTCTGAACTAGCATTACCCACATGTTCTCTGACCACTCCATCTGTCTATCCAATTTTTCAAATGAAATAATAAATGCAGCCACCTTTTTCTTATCAAGACACGGCAATGTTTTAACATATTTATGTATATCCCTACCTTCTATTTTAATCTCTATCCTGTTAACTTGAATTTACTGTCTATTGCACTACTTCTCATGTTCAAATTCTCACTCTTTTTCCTCTCTCTCTTTCTCATTCTCTTCTGCCTCTCTTTCTCTTTCTCCTCTCTTTCTTTTTGTCTCAAGTTTTAATCTTCTAACTACCGCATTTGCAATCTTTTTTTCTAACTCTACTGCACTCACTGTCAGATTCTCAGAATCACTGAAGTGTTTGATTAACTCCATTACAACTTCAGCTTCCCTTTTGTCCCTAGTTAAACCCAATTCTAACCTATTTGCTCATTCTAAATGTACGCCCTTCTTCTGTCTTTCTAAACTTTCTTGGCAAATTGGGAATCATTTTCAAACTCCAGAACCTCTTTAGCAATGTTAAGACTCATTTCACTAACTTTTCATTTAATCATCTGCAGGTAACGACAATGAAAGAAATTTTCTGACCTAGGTTTTATTGAAAGATCTCGGACAATAATTGCCAAGTGTTGGTATCGGATGGGACATTTTGTACCCCTAACCTTTTCACATCTGTCCATTTCCTGAATGATAAACTCCCAAACTCTTCTGACATCAATGTCGAACACCTCTGGTAATAAAAAAACAAACACCAAAACCTCACCACGCCTCATAATCTGTTAAAACATGAGTGACAGAGAACTCCCAAATTTCACCATTCAAAGAAAAATAACAATATATTTTATGAATCTGAATAGTAAACACTAAACAACAACTATTCACAAGTATAAGACCCCATTTCTTAACAGCTGACTACAACTCTGAAAATATGCTGTTCCATTAACCAACTTATTAAACGTTACATTAACTTAATCTCAACATGGCAGTGTGTCTGTCTTCCCCGCTGTCTTCGATCTTCCATCTGTTGATCTCCCTGGGTCACCTTCTTTCTGTGTTTTTTTCTGTAAGTCGGTTTTATATGGAAAGGTATATTGGATAGAACTTTTTTTTCTAATTTGAGTACAAGATGTTAGATGGCCAGTGAGCTTTCCCACTAATTTCAAAATACCTGATTTATATGACACATTAAATTCTTATAGTTTGATTGGTTTCCAGGTGTTAAACAATAACATTTAGCTTCCAGTGATTCCTGGTATCCTAGGCATGATTAAAATTAATTAGTTACATTCAAAATTTTCTTTGGTATCGCATGTAAGATTCCCAGCACTCTCCCTAATGGATGTGATAGATTATGGGGCATTCTTCTTTCTGGCCAGGTATGCTAGATATCTACCCGGTTTATCACCAAACTCAAATAATCTCTGTTTCGCAAAGGAGATTTCCCTTTTTTGCTGTCTGGGTGAGCCCAGCATTCAAAGTAGCCCTGAGGGCCGTATTCTACTGCAACTTCGTTACAAACGGTCTGTCAAGGTATGCTGTTTCAGCTGCCTTCAGGCAAGCCTCGAGCATACGCTGCTCCTCTGTCTTCTGCCACTTCTGGGTCGCCGAGTAAGAAATAATCACACCTCTCGCATAGGCCCAGAGCACCAATGGATTACTAGCTGTACCCAAAATAATGTCCCAAAAATATTAAATTCCCCTGAATAATATTCGATAAACTTGCTATCCTTCAAGAAGAAAGGAGCCATGCACCAGTGCCATGAGCCTGTCCCATCACCACCGACATTACCCTTCACGTATGCTGCTGCATGATCAGAAATGACTATCTTCACAATTCTGCAGGACAGCATCGAGTTCAAAAAGGTCAACAGGGCAAAAAATGCCAATCCTCGAAAAGCACTTACGTGGCTGAGAGAAATAAGGTGAACACCCTCTCCTTCGGGTGGGGACAACTCCACACACACACCAACCTCATCTTCCTGTTCAGGTCCACCAAATGCCTCGATTGCGGTGACATACCCACCAGACCCTGAGGCATCCTGTCCACTTCGGGATTAATAAGTTGGTTAATGTATCCCCCCATTACTATATGACGTGCCACAAGGGCGATCAACCCGGAAAAGGCATCTGTTAAATATTTGAGGGAATGTGCCGGGGGCAGCAGACATTCATATTCCCATACATATCTCCAAGTCTTAAAGCTTTAATAATCATAAAACACCCATATTGTTCCTTAATTTGCTCTCACTGTTGAAATAGAAGATATCTCTTGATGAGTTAGTAACCCTTCTGCTTTTCGAATTAAATGATGAGAAAAAACACACGTCTGAACACTCAGAAAGATCGGCGAGGAAAGAAGGTGAAATGAAGCCAGGGCTGCTGGGAAGGTAAGGGCTTAATTTATAACTGGGCAGTGGCTAAACCCGAGATACTGCACGTGCAGTATCACCCTCCGGCTCCCCTCCTCTAACCGGAAGGAGAAGACTCAGCAAGGTAAGGCTTTTATTTTTTCTTTATCTTTCTTTTTCATATCTGTAAGTGCATTGTTTGGTTTTAGTTAGTTCATATAAAGCTAAGCTCGTAATGCAGGGGACATCAAACCCGTGGCATGAGCCTCTTGCTTACTGTGGGAGCTTAGAAACGTGTCTGACGTTCCTGACACTTACACTTGCAAGAAGCGTGTCCAGCTGCAGCTATTGTTTGACCGCATGACGGCTCTGGGGCTGCGGATGGACTCACTGTGGAGCACCCGCGATACTGAGGAGGTCATGGATAGCACGTTTAGTGAACTGTTCACACCGCAGGTTAGGGTTGCTGAGGGAGACAGTGAATGGGTGACCAAAAGACAGAAAAAGAGTAAGAAGGCAGTGCAAGTGTCCCCTGCGGTCATCTCCCTCCAAAACAAATAAACTGTTTTGGATAATGTTGGGGGAGATGGCTCACCAGGGGAGGGCAGCAGTTGCCAGGATCATGCCACCATGTCGGGCTTTGCTGTTCAGAAGGGCGGGGAAAGGTCTCGTAGGGCCATAGTCGTAGGGGATTCTATTGTGAGAGGAGTAGATAGGCCGAAAACAGGACTCCCGGATGGTATGCTGCCTCCAAGGCGGTCGGGTCAGGGATGTCACTGATCAATGCAGAGCATTCTAAAAGGGGAGGGTGAACAGCCAGTAGACGTGTTGTATATAGGCACCAACGATATAAGTAGGAAACGTGGTGAGGTCCTGAAAGAAGAATTCAGGGAGATTGGAGAGAAGTTAAAGGGGAGGACCTCAAAGGTAGTGATCACAGGATTACTACCAGTGCCACGTGCTGGCCAGTGGAGAAATGAAAGAATAGGCAGGATGAACACGTGGCTTGCGATATGGGGTAGGAGGGAGGGGTTCAGATTTATTGCTCATTGGGTCCGGTCCTGGGGAAGGGGGAACTATTACAAAATGGACGGTTTACATCTGAATCAGACCGGAACCAATGTTCATGGGGAGGTTTTGATCCTACTGTTGGGGATTTCTTAAACTAATGTGGCAGGGGACTGGGCACCAGAAGAGAAAACAAGTAGGCTGTGAGATCGAGACTGGAGACTGTAAGAATTATGAAGATGGCATTAATAAAGGGAAGAGTAGGCAGAGAGTGGATGAGCGCAAAAATCTCGTGACATGAAATGCATCTACTTTCATGCAAGGAGTATTGTGTGTAAGGCAGATGAACTTGGATTGGTGCCTAGGAGTATGATGTTATTGCAATCACAGAGACTTGATTGAAGGAAGGACATGATGATTGGCAATGAAGTGTTCCAGGATATAGGCGCTTCAGAAAGGACAAAGAGGCAAGCAAAAGTGAGGGGGGGGGGGTGGATGGGCTGGATTTGCATTGCTGGTCAAGGACGATATCACGGCTGTGCTGAAGGAGCACTCTGTGGATGTCTTGGGTAGTGAGGCATTATGGGTGGAGCTGAGAAGTAAGAAGGGTGCAGTTACACTGTTGGGGCTGTATTACAGACCTCCCAACAGTGAGCGTGAGGTAGAAGAACAAATAGGTAAACAGATTATGGAAAGATGTAGAGGCAACAGGGTGGTGGTGATAGGAGATTTTAATTTTCACATCATTGACTGGGATACACGTAACTTCTGGATGGGGTAGAATTTCGAAGAAGCGTCCAGGGGAGTTTTCTAGAATAGTATGTCAATGGTCCGACGAGGGAAGGGGCCATATTGGACCTGGTACTGGGGAACGAGACAGGACAGGTGGTCGAAGTTACAGTGGGGGATTTCTTTGGGAACAGTAACCACAATTCTGTAAATTTTAGAATACTCGTAGATAAAGTAGAGAGTAGTCCTAAGGGAAGATTAGTAAACTGGGCTAAGGCCATTTATATCAAAGTTAGGCAGGAACTCGGAAATGTTGGTTAGACATAGCTATTTGAAGGGAAGTCCATATTTGACCTGTGGGAGGCTTTCAAAGATAGGTTAAAGATGGTGCAGCATAGGCATGTCCCGTTGAAGGCATAGGATAGGAAGGGAAAAATTCATGAACTATGGATGACAGGAGAAATTGTATGACTAGCCAAGAGGAAAAGGGATGTATACATAAGGTCTAGGCAGCTAAGAAGAGAACGGGCCCTGGAGGAATCTCGGACGAGTAGGACAAGTCTTAAACAAGGAATCAAGCGGGCTAAAAGGGGTCATGCAATAGCATTAGCGAGCAGAATTTAGGAGAATTCCAAAGCATTTTATTCTTATATAAGACGCAAGCGGGTAACTAGAGAAAGGATTGGTCCACAAAAGGATAATGAAGGAACACTGTGTGTCGAATCTCGAGAGAATGGGTGAGATTCTGAATGATTACTTTGCATCAGTGTTCACTGAGGAAAGGGGCATGGTGAATGTTGAGATTAGAGATAGAAGATTTATTAGTCTGGATCACGTTGACACAAATAGGGAAGATGTGTTGGGTAGGCTACAGGTTATTAAGGTGGAGAAATCCCCAGGGCTGGATGTGACCTATCCAGGTTGCTGAGGGAGGCGAGAGAGGAAATAGCTGGGGCCCTGACAGATACCTTTGTGGCATCCGTAAATACCGGTGAGGTGCCGGAGGATTGGAGGGTTGCTCATGTTGTCCCCCTGTACAAGAAGGGTAGTATGGATATTCCAGGTAACTACAGACCAGTGAGCCTGACTTAGTGGTGGAAAAGTTGCTGGAGGGGGTACTAAGGGATAGGATCTATTTATATTTAGAAAAGAATGGGCTTATCAGAGATGGGCAACATGGTTTTGCGCGGGGGAGATCATGATTTACCAACTTAATTGAGTTCTTTGAGGAAGTGACCAAGGTGATAGATGTAGGAATGGCTGTTGATGTCATATACATGGACTTTATTAAGGCGTTTGATAAGGTTCTCCATGGTAGACTAATGGAGGAAGTGAAGTCATATGGTGTGCAGGGTGTTCTAGCTTTGTGGAGAAAGAATTGGTTGAGCAGCAGGAGACAGAAAGTAGTAGTTGAAGGGAGTTTCTCGCAGTGGAGAAAGGTGACCAATGATGTTCCACAGGGGTCAGTGTTGGGGCCACTGTCCTTTGTATTAGAAATAGATGATCTGGAAAAGGACACTGTTGCTATGATCAGCAAGTTTTCAGATGACACAAAGATTGGTGGAGTAGCAGAAAGCGAAAAGGACTGTCAAAGAATGCAATAGGATATAGATAGACTGGAGAGTTGGGCGGAAAAATGGCAGATGGATTTCATTCCAGACAAATGTGAGGTGACTAATTTAGGAAAGACTAATTCTTTAGGAAAGACTAATTCTAGAGCGAATTATACAATGAATGGAAGAGCTTTGGGAAAAGTTGATGGGCAGGGAAGTCTGGGAGTGCAGGTCCATTGTACCCTGAAGGTTGCTGCACAGGTGGATAGAGTGGTCAAGAAGGAATACAGTATGCTTGTCTTCATTGGACGTGGTATTGAGTATAAGAGCTGACAAGACATTGGTTCAACCGCATTTAGAATACTATGTACAGTTCTCGTCGCCACATTACCAAAAGGATGTGAACGCTTTGGAGAGGGTGCAGAGAAGGTTTACGAGGATGTTGCCTGGTATGGAAGGTGCTAGCTATGAAAAAACGTTGAGTAGGTTCGGTTTATTTTCATTAGAATTAAGGAGATTGAGGGGACCTGATTGAGGTTTATAAAATTGAAAAGGGTAAAGAAAGGGTGGATAGAGGCAAGCTTTTTCCCAGGGTGAAGGATTCAATAACGAGAAGTCATACTTTCAAGGTGAGAGGTGAAAAGTTTCAGGGGGAACACGTGGCAGGTACTTCACACAGAGAGTGGTGGGCGTTTTGAACGCGTTGCCAGCAGAGGTGGTAGAGGCAGGCACGGTAGATTCATTTAAGATGCGTCTGGACAGATGCATGAGTAAGTGGGGAGCAGAGGGATACAGATGTGTAGGAATTAACTGACAGGTTTAGACAATACATTTGGATCAGCTCAGGCTTAGAAGGCCGAAAGGCCTGTTCCTGGCCTGGAAATTTTCTTTGTTCTTTGTTCTTCTTTGTTCTCCCTGATGTAACTTGAAGTGCTCCTTACTGATTAGATGTGTTTCTAGCAGCAAGGCGACATCAACCCTCTTTTTTTTCTCAGGCTTGAAAGTACTTGCTGAATGACTCCCCTTAACATTCCAGATGCACCATGTAACGGAATGGTCAGCCATAGCCATCTGAAATAGTACATGACCCCTGGGTGGACGAACCCCACTCATAGCGTGCCTACTGAAAACAGCAAACAGTTTGCATAAGTTTAAAAATGCAACTTCCAAACCTACCAGATCAAAACTTCTAACAACATCGAACACAAATGAAAAGAAACTTTGCCCCCTTGCCCATTGGGAGCGCTCATACTACCCAATTACCCCTTCATGGCTCCTTCCAGCTGAAGCTGTGCCCCAAAGCCATGCAGCATCTTATAACAAGAAAATTAAAAGTGTCACTCAAACTGTCCTACCCATGCTTTAATCCTCGGTACTCCTGGTTAAAACGAAACAAAACAAAACACCCCCTGCTTCCCCAACCACATCCCCATCCCATATCAAGGGAGAGAAATGAAAAGGAAATGATAAAAATAAAAGCAAAAGATAACGGGAGAAGAGAGAGAAAAAAGAAATAAAGTAGGGCACCCACAAATATATATAAAAAGGATAGGCAGGTAAACCACAGAGTAAAAATAAAGTAAACATTATTGTCCATATTATTTGAGCCAGCTAGTCTATTATAAGGTGCCCAGGAAGTCCTTTGCTTTCTATGGTGAGTCAAAATTAAACTCGGATGCTCCATGGCTGAAATGTAATATCTTACAGAGTATTGGACATTCAAGTCCATCAGCTGCCTTTTTAACTCATAAAAGGCCTTCCTTTTGCAAATCGCGATTGCAGAAAAGTCACGATCCTTTGTATACCAGAGCTTATGGCTCCTTCCAGCACTCTGTGCTTATCTCTGGAACTGCTTGTGTCACACTAGGACCGGGTGGGTGCACTGGTCCATTTCAGGCCTGTGCACTGTGACCGGTGGGCCCACTCACCCGAACCCGGCCGGACCGCACTCCCAGCTAAACAAGCTGCGGAACCATTGCTCCAAGAAGCTGCCCAGCTTGTTCCTGCAGCTCATCCAGGCAGATGTTCTTCCGACAGCCTTGATTTTCGAGCTCATTGACCTGCCCTTGCAAAGCCCGTACCTGCTGTTCCAGAGCCTGTACCTGACACGCCAAGGATACCACCCCGTTTTCAGGGGCTGCAGTCCATTGCTCCACCTCCATGATGCGCTACCTGAGACACTGGATCTCCTGGTCACGCAGCATGACTGAGATCGGTTCAAGCCTGGCATGGGACTTCTCCATCGCCGAATCCATCTTCTCTCAGATTTTCACAAACTCCAAGACCAGGCTCTGCTCCACAGTTGAATCCCCGGGAGTGCTCCCTGAAGTCGATGATGCGGCCGCAGACGTGTCCCGTGCTGCAGGGGAGTGCCCTGCTTGTTTCAATCCTCACAGTCCCTTCCCATTAGTCATTTTCCTAACAATTCTCAACTCACACACAGCAATTCTGGGCGTCAAAAACTAATGATGTCGACCGCAATGGGTAATAAAGGGAGAGTGAGTGTCCCTCTTTTTCTGGGTTTTGCTGCAGAGCTCAGCAGGGCAGACCGAAGGAATTGCCACCATCTTGAAGCCTTCCATCCGTATGCTTTCTTAACAAACCTATCAACCTGTGTGGTAGCTTTCAGGGATCTATGCATATAGACACCGAGATCTCTCTGGTCATCTTCATGACCATGAAGGTTCCCATTTGCCCAGTACTCTTTATTCCTGTTGCTCCTTCTAAAGAGTATCACCTCACACTTTTACACATTAAACTCCATTTGCAACCTCTCAGCCCAGCTGTACAGCCTATCTATGCCCCTGTGTAACCGCAACATCTTTCGGCACGTTCGGCAACTCCAACAACCTTAGTGCCATCTGCAAATTTACTAAGCCATCCTCCTACGCCTTCATCTAGGTCAGATATAAAAATAGCAAACAACAGTGTCCCCAAATCAGATCCTTGCGGTTCAGACCTAGTAAATGAACTCCATGATGCTTATTTCCCATCAATCTCCACCCTCTGTCTGCTTTTGACTAGCCAATTTCTGATCCAAACCACTAAATCGTCCTCACTCCTATGCCTCTGCATTTTGTGCAATAGCTTACCATGGAGAATCTTATCAAACACCTTACTGAAATCCATATACATCACATCAGCCACTTTACCCTCGACACCTGTTTGGTCACCTTCTCAAAGAACTCAATAAGGTTTGTGAGGCACAACCTAAAGTTTAGAAAACCGTTTTGACTATCCCCAATCAACTTATTCCTCTCGATATTTTTATAAGGATTTTCTCTTGTAACCTTGCCCATTACTCTACCCACAACCCAAGTAAGGATCACTGGTCTATAATTTCCAGGATTGTATCTACTCCCTTTCTTGAACAAGGAGACAACATTTGCTTTCCTCCAAACTTCTGGAAGTACCACTATTCCCTCACAGTCATTGGGTCAATATCCTGAAATTCCCTCCGTACTGAAATATTGCCATTGGTCAACCAACAGCGAGTGGACAGTAGCGATTGAAGAAGGCAGCTCACCACCACTTTCTCAAAGACAAATTTGGATGAGACATCAATGCTGGCCAGCCAGCGATGACTAAGTCCCACAAATGTATTTTAAAAAGCTCTTGGATAAGGATGGTATGTAATCAGATGATGGAAACGGAGTTTGTCACCGTAGCAGAATTCAGTGTCGTCCGTGCTCCAAATAGTTAAATCGCAAGTTCAGTGAGGTAATGGTTCACCGCTGAGTAGGTTAATATAGAGACCCATGAGCAACACTGCCAGAGGCAAGGAGGGAGACAGTAATTGAACAAGTTCAGTGATACTGTCAGTTCCAGTCTGCGTAGTGAATATTTGGATTCAGAGTCTCAACAGGAACAATAATGGTGGCAAGACATGAAACTTTATTAAAGAGCAGTAATGCAGTCATAACTGGTTTATAGAAAAAATAGCTGGAGAGTGAGACTTATCAGGGACACCCACGATAGACAGCAGAGGATAACAAAAGTATTGAATAATGCAAAGAGCATAATAGATCCGCCATGGTAATGACAACCCATCATAATATGTAGAAAGAATAGAAAAATCAGAGGATAAACTCCTGTCCATTGTTGTAACATTCCAGTCTAATGTTCTCGGATTCAGATCCATTGTTGAAACATTCCAGTCTAATATTCCCAGATTCTGATCTCTCCTCCCCTTCTCTCTGTAGCTACTGATCCCTGTTAGTACTATCGGTGATGCTCCTGCTCATACTGTGGGATAACACATTGACCAGAGCCTGTTTATCATTAAAAGATGGGAAGTCTCCACTGGGATAATTAGAATCCGTGGAGATTGGCATTAATCACAGTCTCCAAACAAACAGAACCAGTTAACCCCTTCGTTACATCCCTTTTCATATCAACATAAAAGTCAGCATTTACTCAGTCTGGATGGAATGGTTGAGAGTTACTGACGGATGGACCATAAATCCTTCCATCTACTTAATATTTTTTCCTTGTATGTGGGAGTATTAACAAAACACTGCAGGGTTGTATATGTCCCACCCTGTTTATAAAAGGAGACAGGAATAAAATATCATAGCTGCTACAAAAAATAAATGGAGGAGAAATTTCGAGAGATTTTAACCCAAGGTACGATACTTATTGCCAAATGACTTTATGTGAGGCTACTCCTGGGTAAAAGTACCCAGTTATCAAGCCCGTTCATAACTTTGACAAAGCATTGGGATGGCTACTCAGGAACGGGGGGGAGCAATTCTCTGCCAATACGCCTGTTACAGAGGGATAGGAGGAGGCCATTCATCCCGCTTTAGCGGGAAGAGATGGAAAGATGCAAAGTGAACTATTCACAACAGAGAGAAGTGATACTGCTGATGAACGAGGTGTTACTGAGAGCACCTGGAGTAAATTGTGTTCTTTGTGTCACTGTAATTGAAAAGGGAGGAACCTTAATTCAATACACTTTACCAGCCTCTCATAATCCATCGATTGCTGTGTCATTTAATGTCTCGCAACTGTTACAGAGGGACTGGAGGAGGCCATTCAGCCTCTTGAATGTGTTTTAGAGGGTTAGGGCGAGGCCATTCAGCCTCTCTTGTCTATTCATAGGGATAGGAGATGGCCATTCAACCTGTGCAGTCTGTTACACAGGGATAGAAGGAGGCCATTCAGCCTCTCGAGCCTGTTACAGAGGGACAGGTGAGGATCTGACACCTTAATACAGGCTGAGGTAACCGGTTGTAGTCAGGGGCAACCATTTAACAGATGCTCTTCATATCCTAGATGCCTTCTTGGTGCAAAGAACATGACAAAATGGTTTCTATGTTGCAAACGGGCAATTCTGCTAAAGCCGCAGAAAATGGCTTTTAAGCTACTCACTGCTAATTCTGAATAAGTGACTAACAACAGTCTGCTGCAGTAGTGTTTAGCAGAAAATGTGCCTTTTAAAGCATAGAAATTACTCAGCTAGATAAGACAGTTTTAGCCGGCTTTTAGGTGCAGGTGCAATGACTCTGCTAGTGAGATAAGGGTGACCTGATTTTTGGTAAAATAAAGTTGGTTTCAGGAAATGTCATTGGACCAAGGAATGTTCCATAAATCAATACCGTGTATTGATTGGTAATTGTCCGAATGTAGTATTTGATCATGGCTTGTACCCTTCTTTAAGAAAAGTATAAGCTTTGTTTAAAGCTTTTAAGCTTTGTTTTCAGCTTTGTGCACAGTTACACCAAGGAACACGGAAGTGTATAACCTCTGTGTTTCTGCACGCTCTGTACTCGGCTGTATGAAAAATAAAGAGTAGAGTCTTAATAGCCAGACCAATTACGAGTGTTTATTGACCGATCGCGGAACCGAGAAACGTTGCCAGGGGTTCAAATCTTCATCTGGTGTCGTGACTCGGATACGGTATGGACGGATTGCGGATAATGGTATAAGAGCTTTCAGTCCTCCACTATTGAGTGGAGAGAAATTGGCCGGCCAGACATGAGTATTTTCTCCGTTTGGTTTTCCTAACTTTCAAACGGAGTTGACTCGACCCCTCGCTCTCTATCGTCCAAGCCCTGCCCGAAAATGTCCTGATAAGAATATATTGTGAAATGCAAAAAAGGAGTCGGAGACTCCAGGGAGTTGTTTAATTGTCTGGCACGCAGACCAGTATGGACTGATTTAAGATTAAAGAGTTATCAATACTATTGCACAGCCTGATCACGCCCTGGTCCCAAATCCAGCTCATATTCTGGCCTTGGTATCATCAGACGCTAAATGTTTCACTGTTGTCGACTTGCAACATGCTTTTTGTTTTCTCTCTCTGCCTCTTCATGAAGACAATCAGCACCGAAATGTCTTTACTTTTACTTTTCCCGACCTGCTAGCTGCCTGTGGAATTCCTCTAATAAGTCCGAGAAGCCTATCCAATTTGTTACAACTATACAGAATGGGGGTGCACTTACATGCATCTGACTAAGTTTATTCCATGTGCCTTGGTCCAATGTACCAAACACTACTGCATCCCTGTGGCGCCTCGCATCCCATGTGCGTGCCTACTGGGGGAGTGTTTCTCTGGTATTGCGGGTATTCAGGCTCTTTGTGATATTGGTAATGGCACCCACCTTCACTATGAGACCCTTAATGGCGCCCCCATCTTTTCAATTGTAGGATGGGAGGAACCAGTCTGAGACAATAATCACATCTCTTACTGAAAGACCCACCACTTGTTATTGAACAACTTTCACCCTAAGAGCCCAGTGCGACCATATTTTGCAACTATGGACTACCCATACCTTCAGGGTAGTCACAAAGACAAGCATATTTCTTATTGGGAAGCCCCCTCCATTATCTAAACTAAACCAAGATATTAATTTTTTCAGCCAAGACAAAGCGAGTAACTTCATTGTTTTTAATGAAGTAGGTAATCCCTGTGCTGTAATTGTAGGGGCGGTTTTCATAACTACAGTTCCCTGCCCAACTACCTGGGAATGTGGTTGGGGTTCCCCGACCAAACGTTCAGTTTCATCTGTATTCTGCGCGCATTGGAGGGTGGTAAGGCTTTGGACAACAGTAAAGCCCAGTTTCTGGCTTACACATTTCTCAGTACCTTTTCCTGAGGAGGATCTGCAGGAATTATTAGCCATCAAAATTGAAACTATCTTATTTTTGGTCTAACCAGCTTGGGCAAACAGACCGTTTTGACTTAGCAGGAGGTAAGGACATGCTCTCAGAATTACGTCAATCTTCCCAGCAAAACCAGTATGCCCTCGACTACCGACACGGTAAAGAGGGTCGGGTTTGTTCCATGGTAAACGGCAAGTGTATGATGGGGGTTACTGACCTCATAGAGAACATTACCAAGCAGGTGGATAACATCTGCACCTTTGACAATCAAATGATAGAAGCCACTGCATGGCGAGATGATGTGGGCTGCTGTATCCACGAGTGTCGCCCTGAGAGTAGTATGGTGTGGGATGGTATTGCCCGGAGTGACCTCCTCACAGTGACATGGTGTGGATGGTATAGCCCAGAGTGTTCCCCTAACAGTGACATGGTGTGGATGGTATCGTACAGAGTGGTCCCTTGACAGTAACATGGTGTGGGCTGGTGAAGAACAGAGTGTCCCCCTGACAGTGACATGGTGTGGGCTGGTGAAGACCGGAGTGTCCCGCTGACAGTGACATTGTGTGGGTTGGTGTAGCCCGGAGTATCCCCCTGACAGAGAGATGGTGTGGTCTGGTGTAACCCGCAGTGTCACTGTGGCACTGACTTAAAAGGAGTGTCATTGAGTCATAGAGTGACCGAGCATGGGAGCTGGCCCTTCAGCCCAAACTGGCCCTTGCTGACCATGCTGCCCACTCAACTAATTCCAATTGCCCACATTTGACACATATTGCCCTCAACCCTTCCCGTCTATGTACCTGTTCAGTATTTTTTACATGTTTCTATTGTACCTGCCTCAACCAGTTTTTCTGGCAGCCCATTCCATTTGAAAAATATTCTCTGCATAATGAAGTTGCCCCTCATGTCCTTCATAACTCTTTCCCCTCTCAACTTAAACCTATGCCCTGTAGCTTTCAATCCCTCATCTCTGGGAAAATGACTATATACATTCATCCTATCTATGGCCCGCATGATATTACGCATCTCCATAAGACATCCCCTCATTCTCCTACATTCCAAGGGATGATATCTGAAACTGGCCCACCCCTCCCAATAACTCTAGCCTGTTAGTCCTGATAACATCCTTGTCAAACTTCTTTGCACTCTTTTCAGGTTAACAGGGTGATCAAAACTGTGTGGCCTCACCAAAGAATTACAAAATGGCAGCATAATATCTCAACTCCTACTTTCAATGCTTTGAACGATGAAGCACAGCATGCTAAATACCTTCTTTACCGCCCTGTCTACCCGTGATGCCACTTTCAATGAAATATGAACTCGTGGTCCGAGGTCCCTCTGTTCCACAACACTCCTCAGAACCTGACTATTTACTGTGTAAGCAATATCTTTGTTTTACTTTCCGAAGTCTAACACCTCCCACTTATCCTCTATTTAATTCCAGTTGCCAATCCTCAGCTGACTTCCCCATCAGATTAAAATCCCTCCATAATTTCTGATACCGTTAATTGCTATCAACGAGAGTTCCTAATTTTGTATCATCCGGAAATGTAGTAACCTTCTTGGGAGTACTTGGAGTATGTTGTGCAGTTTTGGGCCCCATATCACAGAGCAGATGCACTGGCCTTGGAACGTGTTCAGAGGAGTTTCACGAGAATGATCCCAGGAATGAAAAGCAGAGCATATAAGGAAACTTTGAGGACTCTGGATCTTTACTCAATGTATTTTAGAAGGATGAGGGGAGATATAATTGAAATATACCGAATACTGAATAGTCTGGACTGAATAGATGTTGTAAAGATGTTTCCATTGGTGGGATAGACTAGGACTCGAGGGCACAGCCTTAAAGTAAAGGAAACAGCTTCTAGAACGGAGATAAGAGCAATTTCTTCAGCCAGAGAGTGGGAAATCTATGGGATTCAATGCCACAGAAGGCTGTGGAGGCCAGATTACTGAGTATATATAAGACTGAGATGGACAGGTTCTTGATTGTCAAGGGGATCAAGGACAATGGCGAGAAAGCAGAAGAATGCGGTTGAGAAACATACCAGTCATGACTGAATAGTGGAGCAGACTCGATGGGCTAAATATTTCAATTTCTGCACCAATGTCTTATGGTCCACATCACACCTTGTGCATTCACATCCAGGTCATTTATGTAAATAGCAAATAACAAAGGTCTCAGCACCGACACCTGTGGCACACCATTAGCTATAGGCCTTCAGTCTGAGAAATAACCTTCTTCCATCACTCTCTGCATCCTACCATCGAGCCAATTTTGAATCCAATTAGCTAGCTCTCTCTGGATCCCATGTCACCTAAACTCACTGACTAACCTGCCCGTATGGGACCTTGTCAATAGTCTTACTAAAGTCCGTATACAGATCATCCATTGTCCTACCCTTATCTATTCTCGCGGTTACCTCTTTGAAACAATGTAAATGATTTGTCAGACATGATTTCCCGCACACAAATCCATGCTGATTACTTCTAATCAGAACTTGAATTTCCAAATGTTGGTTCATCCTGTCTCTCATTATCCTCTCCAACAACTTGCCTAACACTGATGTAACGCTCACTGATTAAGAGCTCCCTGGCTTGACTTTGCTACCTTTCTTAAACAATGGAACCACTCCAGTGGCAAACGATGAAGCAACAATCTATGCAAGGGCCCGTGCAATTTCTTCCCATAACATCCGAGGATGGACATGTTCGTGCCCAGGGGGGTTATTCACCTTATTGTGCTTTAAGGTAGCAAATACCTCCACTCTGGTAATATGTATGCGGATCAAAACATTCCCACTTGTTTTCCATATTACCTTAGTATCCATAATTTGCTTCTGAGTAAACATGGAGGAGAAAATTTCATTAACCAATTCCCCCCACCTCCTGGTGTTTCCACACAAAGACAGCCATGCTCATCAGTAAGGGGAACTATTCTCTCCTGAGCCACGCTTCTGCACTTTATATGGCGAGAGAACCTCTTGGGATTATCTTTCAACTTTTCTGAGAGGCCCATGTCATGCCCTTCTTTGGGCTTCTGATTCCGCTCTTAAGGGTGCTTCTACACTTTGTGTAGTCATCTAAGATTGACTGATGGCTGATATCTTAAACCCAATGTATGCCTTCTTTATTGTTCTTAGCAGTGCCTCAATATCCCTCGCCATCCAAGGATCAGGTTCCGTCTATCTAATTAAAATAATCCTAATTTGTTCAATCTCTCTTCATGGCTGGCATCTTCCATATCAGGCAACATCCGGGTGAACCTCCACTGCACTCTCTCCAAAGCATCCACATAATTTTTCTAGTGTGGCGAACAGATTGCATGCAGTATTCCAAATGTGGCTGAACTAAAGTCTTATACAACTGTAACATGGCCTGCAAACTCTTATATTCAATATCCGGTCCAATGAAGGAAACCATGCTGTCCACCTTATTGAATACTCTACTGGTCTGTCTTGCCAGCTTCAGGGAACAAAGGACCTGAACACCAAGATGGCTCTGTGCATCAATTTTCCCCAATACTTTTCTATTTACTGTATAGTTCGTTCTTGGATTGGTTCGTCCAAAATGTGTCGCCGCACATTTGCCCAGATTGAACTCCATCTGTCATGTCTCTGCCCATCTCCCCAATCTATCTATATTCTGCTGTATTCTCGGACAGTTCCCTTCACTGTCTGCTACTCTACTGCAAATTTGCTCATGAAACAAGCTGCATCTTCCTCCAAATCATTTATGTATACCACAAAAAACAATGGTCCCAGCAAGGGCCACCACTGGTCACAGATCTCCATTTTGAGAAGCTCCCTTGCATTATTACTCCTGTTACCTAACCAGTTCTCTATCCATATAGCTAGAACACCCACGCAACTTCACCTTCTTCATCAGCTTACCATGTGGAAATTTATCAAACGCCTTACTAAAGTCCATCTGTATAACATCTATATCCCTTCCCTCGTCCATTAACTTTGTCACCTCTTCAAACAATTCTATTAAGTTTGTAAGCCATTACCTTATATGCACAAAACCATGCTACCGAGCACTGAGAAGTTTTTAGATTAGATTAGATTACTTACAGTGTGGAAACTGGCCCTTCGGCCCAACAAGTCCACACCACCCCGCCGAAGCGCAACCCACCCATACCCCTACATCTATCCCTTACCTAACACTATGGGCAATTTAGCATGGCCAATTCACCTGACCTGCACATCTTTGGACTGTGGGAGAAAACCGGAGCACCCGGAGGAAACCCACGCAGACACGGGGAGAACGTGCAAACTCCACACAGTCAGTCGCCTGGGGCGGGATTTGAACCCGGGTCTCTGGCGCTGTGAGGCAGCAGTGCTAACCACTGTGCCACCGTGCCGCCCACAGTTATACCCATTCGGAATAAAGTTATTTTATTCCAAATGGGTATATATCCTATCCTTCTGTATCTTCTCCAGTAGCATCCCTACCACTGATGTCAGGCTCACAGGTCTGTAATTACCTGGAGTATTCCTTAAACAAGGAGACACCATTAGCAATTCTCCATTCCCCTTGTTCAAGGATGCTGCAAAAATATCTGTTAAAGCCTCAGCTATTTCCTCTCTCCCATTGCTCAGTAACCTGGGGTAGATCCCATCCAGACCTGGGGACTTGTCCTTCTTAATGTCTTTTGGAAATCACAGCACTTCCTCCCTACTTACGCAAACTTGACCACGAGTAATCAAAGATCTATACCTAATCTCAACAGCCACCATGCCCCTCTCCTTGGTGAATACCGATGCAAAGTACTCATTAAGAATCTCACCCGTTTTCTCTGCCTCCAAGCATATCTTTTCTGTTTTTCCTTGAGCGTGTCCACCTTTTCTCTAGCTACCCTCTTGCTCATTATATATGATCAAAAAGCTTTGAGGTTTTCCTTAATCGTGCTCGCTAAGGATACCGCAGGACCCCTTTGAGCCCTCTTAATTCCTCATTTCAGACTGGTGCTACATTCACAATATTCTTCCAGGGCTTCCTATATCTTCATTCGCCTAGACATTATGTACATATCCTTTTTACTCTTCGCTCGTCTCACTTTATCAGTTGTCACCCAGGTTTACTAACCTTGCCATTTCTATCCATCATTTTCACAGGAACATACCTCTCCTGGACTCGAATTAATCTCTCTACAAAAGTCTCCCGCATATCAAATGTGGATTTCACTTGAAACAGCTGTTCCCAATCTGCGTTTCCCAGCTCCTGCCAAATTTTGCTATAGTTTCCCTAGTTTAACACTTTTCCTTTAGGACCACTCTCATCTTTGTCCATGACTATTGCAAAGCTAATGGAATTGTGATCATTATTCCCAAAATAATCCCGTACTGAAACTTCAACCGCCTGGGCAGGCTCATTTCCCATCACCAGGTCTAGCATGGCCGCTTCCCGAGTTTAACTATTTCTATGCTGCTTTAGAAAACGCTCCTGGACAGTCCTTACAAATTCTGCTCCATCTAGACCTCTAAAACTAAGTGAATCCCTGTCAATGTTGGGAAAATTAAAATCTCCTATCACCACCATCTTGTTGCTCCTACATCTTTCTGTGATCTATCTGCATATTCGTACCTCTATCTCATGGTAGGTGTTGGGAGGCCTGTAGTACAATCCCAGCATTGTTACTGCACCCTTTCTATTTCTGAGCTCTGCCCATGTTGCCTCACTGCTCGAATCTTCCATCGTGCCCTCTTTCAGCACAGCTGTGATATTTTCTTCGAAAAGTAATTCTTCTCATCCACCCTCATTACCTTCCTCTCTACCCCGCCTGAAGCATTAATTTCCTGGGATATCTAATTGCTAATCAGGACCTTCCCTCAACCAAGTCTCAGTAATAGTAATAAGATTATATTCCCAGGTACTAATCCAAACCCTAAGTTCATCTGCCTTAACTGCTAAACTTCGTGGATTAAAACTACCAGTCCATCTGTGTTCATTCTCCGCTTTCTGCTTCCTCTTCCACACAGCCATGCTGATTTCATTATCTGGTTCCTTAGGCTTTAGTTACTACTTCCTTTCTGTTGACCAACCTCCTCATTTGTTTCCCGATCCTCTGCCACATTAGTTTAAACCTTCCACAACAGTATTAGCAAAAGCATACCCGAGGACATTGGCTCCAGTCCTACCCAGATGCAGACCGTTCAATTTGTAATAGTCCCACCTCTCCCAGAACCGGTCCCAATGTCCCAAACATCTGAATCCCTCCCTCCTGCACAATCTCTCAAGCCAAGTATTCTTCCTGATTATTCGATCATTCCTACTTTGACTAGCACTTAACACTGGTAGCTATCCAGTGATTACGACCTCTGAGGTACTACTGTTTTTTAACTTGGTTCCTAACTACCTAAGTTCTTCTTGTAGAACCTCATCCCGACGGCACTTTAATGTGGGGAAAGATCATTGTGGCTTATAATGTATTAGGAATACTATATTAGACTGATGAATGGGATCTGTAACTCCAATTAATGCTGATCTTGTTCATGTTGATCGTGATTTTTGAATGTCCTGCCCATTGTAACCTACACCCCTTACTCTGTCTAAGTTTAGTTTTCACCCGATGATCTGTGTGTCTTTGCTTACTGTCATCTGCCTGTACTGCTCGCAAATAAAGCTTTCACTGGACTTTGGCACATGTGACAATAAATCTAATAAGCTAGTTATTTCGCACCCAAACAGTGTCTCTTTTACAAATATGTGATCGTCGCTAAACCTCACGTTTCAACGTAATCATCCCTCCTTGTCTCATAGCACTCCAGGTTAAATATTCAGTTCCATCACTGTCTCCTCATGGTGTCATCATCTCATGGATTAGACTGTTTTTACTTGTTGGTGCTGTGCCTGTGCAAATGAGATCATGCCTTACAAAGGAGACCATACCTGTTCACAGTGCCCCAAATACTCTCTCACAATGGCCCGACAAATATAGGAAGACGGCATTACATATGCACTTGAATCATATTACAATGAAGGGAAATATACCATACCAGATGCTCAATACTTAACATCCTTGGATGTGCTATTTTTGGTGACTCATGATCAAGGACATTCAGGTCCTTTTGAAAAACAACACTTCTCAACCTTGTACCATTTAAACAATACAAAATGAGATGCATGCTGTTTATTTCTCACATCCAAATCATTTCTATGTCTTGCAAATTGTTGTGGTTCAAACAAAGGAAACATGTGATATTCCATGAGTAACTGCCTTCGGTCTATAACAGTACAAGAAGCTCAGTATTGCTTCCACTGACCAATTCTCAATCCATGTGGCATATCCAGCTGCCCCCGTCCACACCTTATCAATGTACTCCAACTTCCTTCGTTCACTTGTTAGGAACGATGTAAAAAAAAACATACTGCAAGTTCAAATACACCACTCTTACTGGTTCTCTTTTGTGGATGCATCAACTAACACAAACTCCACAGGTTTCTCAACGATGATTCCGGTATCTAAATCTAAGCTGACTCTGCCAAGTCACACCGTGATTTCCCAAATGTCGAGTTATAAACTTTCTCACAGTAGGTTCTAATACTTTCCTCAGGCGTGACATCAACGTACCCGTTTTTTTGTTGTTGTTTCCCCTCCCACTCCGGTTTTAATTATTTAGAATTACAATAGCTACTTTCCAGTCTGCAGGAACCAGAATTTCCAGAGTCGAAAGAATTTTGAAGGGTAATCAATACTTTTTTCTTGTCATTACAACATTTAAAATACATTTGGATAAGTACATGAATAGGAAAGGTTTGAAGGGATATGGGCCAAGCGCGGGCAGGTGGGACTAAGTTAGTTTGAAATTGGAATAGTCAGCATGGACCGGTTGGAGCGAAGGGCCTGTTTCTGTCCTGAATGGCTCTATAACTCTTTCACTAGCTGTAATGCCACTTCCCTGAAAACACTGTGATGGAGCTCATTTAGTGTATAACTTGCCAACCTTCAATTTAATTAGTTTTTTTTTTATTAAGTTCTCTTTATTAAATCTAATTCAGCACAGTTTCTTATTTTCACCAGTCAGTCTGTCCCATAGTATTTCTGGAAGATTTTCGGTACCTACCATTGTGGAGATAGTGCAAAGGTATTATCTCAGCAGGAGGCAGAGATGGATTCCGTCACTGTGTGAATACATCAGAGCACTGCAATTGGGAGATGTGTACGTGACACCCACTCCTGCTCAGAAAGTTCTAGATTCAAAACAGTTCAATGAAACTGTAACTTCCTGGTCACTGACAGCAGAATCCTTTCCCTCGTGCGAGGTTACAAGTTATGCTGAAACAGTTGACACAAAGCTGTGACCATCTCATTTTAGAATCCAACTGACCTCACACTGGCGTAGGTCCAGGTCGAGGTAAGAAAACGTTTTGATCAAAATATGTGTAACGAGAAGCGTTGCCAGCAGAGAATTGTAACTGCAAAGTGTGGATGATGGTTTATTCAGAAACAGCGTTGAGGCAGAACCGAAGACTGGGGATATTGTGAACGTGGGAGTGGACAGGTTTTGTGGTCGACGGAGTATTGAGATATAAATCAGCTCAGGACAAAATGGGATAATCGTGGTTATGAACACTTCTGTTTCTCCTCAGATGTTTGTAAGCAAAGAATATGAAATTCATGGAATAAAAATGGAGTTTGTGATTGAAAGCGAAGAAAATATTTCGTATCTTTGCCAAATATACATAGCAGAGAAAACGATGACATTGACAACAGGTTAGAGGATTAGTAAATCGGCAGAGATAAACTCACCAGGAACACTATCAATAGCGGGGATAGGATAGTAACCTGCCTGAATAATCATCAGTACACAAAACAATCGAGATGTTTTTACCACACTGAAGTCTCCTTCCCCACAACAACTTCCAATATAAAAACTGTCTCCGGGCACAACTGACCTGAACATACACAAGAAATATGGATTTCGCTGGATTTTACTGTCATACCTCTGTAATTCAATAATATGTTTGTAAAGGTGCAAACATCTTATTGCACAGTTTGTATGCCTTTTCCTTTTTCGATTTGTTGCAGACTTTGCCCAAAAGTGAATGTTCTGTTTACTGAACAGCGTTGGGAAACTGTCGGTTTGGCATTTGCACATTCTCCTCGTGTCTGCGTGGGTTTCCTCCGGGTGCTCCAGTTTCCTTCCACAGTCCAAAGATTAGGTGAATTGGCCATGCTAAATTGCCCATAGTGTCAGGGGTGAATATAGGGTAGGGCAATGGGTCTGGGTGGCTTACTCTTCGGAGGGTCAGTGTGGGTTTGTGGGACCAAAGCGCCTGTTTCCATACTGTAGGGAATCTTAAAAAAATGACCTGTTGATTGGGATTCAAGGGTCAGACACAGTATGTATTTTTCATGGGCGGAGATCAGAAAGGAATAGAAAACAGTGACTGTGGAGACTGATGAGGAGTAAAGTGATATACCTCCAGTTCCAATGTCTTCTTGACAGACAAAATAAAATAAAATGCAGAGAAAGAAACGGAATATATTCGGAAGAAGGAATGGCAAGTGACAATGTAAATAAAACAGGATAATTTGAAATGGAATGGCCGAAAAATGATTGATGTGTGTGTGTGTGTGTGTGTCTGTGTTTGTGTGTGTGTGCGTGTGGGTGTCTGTGTTTGTGTGTGTGTGTGTGTGTGTGTGTGTGTGTCTGTATGTGTGTGCAGATAAATAAGACTGTTCATATGTGTGCACGATATTCAGAACGAACAAGAGAGACATAGTTAACAAAAATGATGCATGCGATGTACAAAATTTATAAAACATTAATATGTTATTTAATCTTCAGCTGAGATGTTATGTTCCCCTTCTCTCAACGTCCCCACTGCCTCCTGCCCCTTTCTTCTATTCCCAGATTTAATCTCTAATTCTTATCAGGATATGTGTTATACATTCCTGCTTCTGGTGTTCCAATTTATTTCAGTTAATCAATTTTCAAACGGGAAACATATACATTGGTCTACTGGGTTCTGTAAACAGCTGTTGCCTGTCATATTGATATAGATAAAAGTTCTGGGATTAGACCAAACATTTCAACATATTAATCTGTTGCACATACACTGTACAAAAGAGCACAGCACACAGGAATTGTCAAACTAAATACAGAAGTGCATCTACTTCTATCAATCATGTAGCTTTCTCTATTTTTACATCTCCGCGTCTATATTCTCTCTCTCTCTCTCTCTCTCTCTCTCTCTCTCTGTCTATCTCGCTCTCTCTTTTGATCTAGTTAATAAATCCTCCAATCGTTCTTCATGTCCCATGTCTCAAACATCCCTCCTTCAGTTTACATCTATTGCTCACTTTTGGATGAGATGTCTTATAATTGAGTAATGCAACTAAAAGATATGAGGGAGGGGTTAGCCAGAGTTAGTTGTAAGGGGAGCTGAACACGGGAAGATTGTGAAGCAGCAAGACATGGGTTTCTGGAGATACTTCAGCAGCACATCGGAAATTCATCCCAAGTAAGAAGAACGATATTGAGTGGAAGACGAACTCAGGGACAGCATAAATACAGAAGAAAATGCACACTACAAATTCCTACAAATTCCAGCACGCTTAGCTAATAACAGCAAATGGGAGGAGCGGGTGATATATAATATTCCGATTGTTAATCATGGAAAAGAATATTGCAAGAGATTTTTAGTTATATAACAAGGGGAAGACAGAGTAACGAACAAATAAAGGACTGTTGGAAAATGAGGTTTGAATAGTTATGGAAAGCAAAGTGGAATTGAATAGGTACTTTGCATCAGTCTTCACGGTGGAAGACACCAGCAAAATGCCAGAACTTCAAGAGAGTCAAGGGATAGAGGTGAGTATAGAGACCACCAGTAAGGAGAAGGTGCTGGGGAAGGTGAAGTTGGATTAATCACCGAGACTACTTGGACTACACCTCATAGTTCTAAAGAGATATCGAAGGTGATTGTGGAGGCATTGCTGGTGAACTTTCAAGAAACTTTGGAATGAGGGAGGACTGGTAACTGTAATCACCCCATTTAAGGAGAGAGACACACAGAAGACAGGAAGTTATAAATGGTCAGGCAAGTTGAAACTGTTGTGTAGAAGGACTTAATAGATCTTTGAGTTTATGAATAGACGTGTGGAGTATAAGAACAAGGAAGTTGTGATGTATATTGTTCATGGTGCGATTAAGCTACAACATAACAAGAGTTAAATTTTCAATGCCATTACGAACAGCAGACTTGAAAGTACGGTTGAAACAAAGGAAATCAGTTCGAAGCAGACAGGAGCATTAGTGACAAAGATACTGTTTCCTTGACCCTGTAATGAGAATGTTGATATCACCTTGTCAAGAAACAGACTAAAAAAAAGTATAAAGAGCACAATAAAATCTGTTGCTGCTGAGCTCTCAACGTGCAACGATGTAGCCAATGCATATGAAGCTGAAAACGCACAGCAGGTCAGACAGCATCCTAGGAACCTGAAAGTCAACGTTTCAGGCTGAAATACTTCATCAGGATTGGGCGGGGGAGGGGAGCCGGGAAGTAAATAGAGAGAGGGGCGTGGGGCTAGGGGAAGGGTAGATGGGATGGCGAAAGGAAATGAAAGTAGGGGAATATTGTGATTGGGCAGTGGGAAGGGTGCAACGGATATGCGAATGGGAAGATGGACAGCTTAGGTCAGGTCAGGGAAGGTGGAACATGAGATAAGGCTGTGGGTGGAGAGATTTTGAAGCTGGTGAAATCAATATTGAGACCATTGAGCTGTAAGCTTTCCAGCTGAAATATCAGGTTGTGTTCCCCAGTTTCGGTTTGGCCTGACTCTGACAGTGGAGGAGGACAAGAATGGACCTGTCACGGGATGAGCTGAAGGGATGTGGGTGTGTGGGAGTAATTGAAATGGATGGCAACTGGAATGTTGGGTTGGTTAAAGCGTGCAGACAGCAGATGCTCCATGAATATTTCTCTGAGTCTCCCTTTTCCTCTACCTGCTACAGAGCAGACCACATCGGGTGTTGGAGACGAGCTTGGGGGGAGTGGGGGGGGGGGGGGGGGGGGCAGGATCAGGCACTGCTGAAACAGCATCAGTGCTGTGCACGCAAGAACTAATCCGAATTTCCATTTACCATCCATTTTAATTCTCCCTCCAACTCGTCCGGCGACATGCCCGTTCTTAGCCTGTCCACTGTCAGTGGAACACCACTTGAGAGTTTACCTTTGGAGCTGATAGCCCAATGGCCTCAATATTGACTGCAGCAGCTAAAAGTCCTTCCATCTGCAGCCTTATCCCATGTCCCTTCTCCCTGACCAGATCCACCTGTCCATCTTCTCACTCACCTATCCGCTCCAGCCTTCCCACTGACCAATCACAGTAACCTCATACCTGCATGTACCTACCACAATCATACCTACCCTTCGCCCTTCCATATCCTATCACTCCATTTCTGGGCTCCCCTCCCTCTTGTCATTCCTGATGAAAGGTCCAAGATCTAAATATTGCCTTTGCTGCTCATCTGATTCTGTCTGGTCTGCTGTGTTTATCCAGCTCCAAGTTTATTCACTCTGGCCTCCCACACCAGTAGTACTTACTCTCTCCAAGTTGTCGAACTATGCAGTCTACATGTAAGAAGAAATAAATTTGGACATTTGAAAAGACTCCTTCCTCATTTCTTAACAACCCAACACACATATTCCAGATGAAGCAGCATTTCATTTGCACTCTTTCAATCCAATCTCTTTTCATTGCTGCTCACAATGCATTCTCCTTTACATTGGGGAGACCAAACAGAGACTGCATTGTGGAACACTCCCATTCTGTCTGTAGGAAGACCCCTGACCATCTCATTGTTTCCCATTTCTGTAACCTACATTGGTCTCATGCTAATATTTTGTTCCTGGGCTGCTGCAAAATTCCAATGAAGTACAACCCAAGCTTGAGTAACACCTCACTTTGCATTTTAGTACGTTACAGCCTGAAGGCGTTAATATACAATTCCATACTTCAACAGCCTGATCCCATTATGGATGTTCTCCAATCTTCATGCATTTCTGCTCTCCCAATGGACTTGCCCTGCTTGTGAATCGTTTATCTTGAACTCAATTCAGGAACCCATTTCCTCCCTTCACAATCTAATTTTTATTCATTTTACATTTGATTCTCTTTTACCAAAAGTCCATTTGTCAGTGGCATTGCGCCTCCACACTGTCTGTTTCCTGTCACCCCACCTCTACCTCTGTCAAGGTATTGAAAGCTCATTTTCCAATTCTTTTGTGTTCTGAAGAAATGTCACAATGGACTTGAAACGGGAACTCTGTTTTTCTGTCTCGGCAGATGTTGCCAAATCTGCCATGTTTCTCCAGAAATGAACAAAACACATTTTCAATTAAACAAATAACCGAGAATACTGGAAATGTGAAATCGGAATAAAAAAAGAAACTGAGCCTTGAAGAATGATGACTGGACCCAAATAATTAACTCTACTTTCACTCCACTGATACTGTCAGACGTGCTTAACTTCTCCAGCAATTTCTGTTTTTCATCACGTTTCAAAGACATATGTCAACATTGCTAAAACCTCCTGTCCAACCTGGAGCGCTATATACAGGGAAGTGAAAGATAACACAAGATGCACAAATTCTTTGGTTCTGAATTGACGTAAAGCTGGCATCACTGACACTGATACCAGGATGTTGCCTGATATGGTAGGAAGATCGTATGAGGAAAGGCTGAGGCACTTGGGGTTGTTTTCATTGGAGAAAAAAAGGTTTAGTGGTGACTTGATAGAGTTGTACAAGATGATTCGGGGTTTAGATCGGGTTGACCGTGAGAACCTTTTTCCACGTATGGAGTCAGCTATTACGAAGGGGCATAGCTTTAAATTATGGGGTGGTGGGCATAGGACAGATGTTAGGGGCAGGTTCTTTACTCAGCGAGTCGTGGGTTCATGGAATGCCCTGCCAGTAGCAGTGGTGGACTCTCCCTCTTTATGAGCATTTAAACGGGCATGGGATAGGCGTATGGAGGATAGTGAGCTAGTGTAGGTTAGGTGGGCTTGGATCGGTGCAACATCGAGGGCCAAAGGGCCGAGACTGCGCTGGATTCTTCTATGTTCTATGTTCTATGTACTACAGAGCTCTTACTCTGATTCAGGGAGAGAAAGAGAGGGTGGGATGCATTCATAGTAAACTCAGAATGTAGCACATACTGGAAGGGAAAGGATTCAGATGAATATGTTAAAGGGTGTTGGGGAAAGAGACAAATCGGAAGTGTGACACCATGGAGAGACCCTCAGCCGAATGAGAATATAAAAATGGAAGTATTTCCACATCAGAAACCAGAGTAGGTCACTGGGTAGAGGGCTGATGTGTGAATGGGTCTCGGTGTGAACTGGGGGACAGGCAGCTGAACTGCATTGGAGATATTGCAGCTCCAACCATGTATTCCATGTGGTGCTATAAACCACAGCAGCAACAGAAGCAGAATTATATTTAACTATAATCTGTAACTTCTTGCACGAGATAATCCCTCAGTCTACCATTATCTGTAAGCTGATCTATGTTTCAGTGATCGAGTGTGGGTGAACATGCCAGGGTCAGAACCATGTGCACCCCTAAAACTGATGGCAAACCATAAAACTACCGCACTTGACTGGTTACATTACAAACTGCAGAACTAACATCTGATAGAGAGGGCGCAATTATCCCAAAACTAACAGATCAGACCGAAGCTATGCAGTCCTGCCACACCAGGTCATAAATGGATAAAACAACTCACTGCAGGAGAGTGTCATACACATGTCCCCATCCTAAATAATGGAACAGCCCTACACATCAGTGGAAAAGACAATGGTGTGGTATTAACACCATACTCAGCAAGAAGTGTTGAGTCGATAATCAATTTCACCTCATCAGGATGCTCACAGAATCACAGATGACAGTTTTAAACAATCTGATTCTCTCTCCGTGACATGAAGTAACATCTGAACACAGTAGATTCGACAAAGCAATGTACAACAAACCATGTCCCTCGAGAAGCTGTTTCATTCCAGTTCCAACTCTGATATCTATTTGCAATGTGGAAAATTACTATGACAAGGTCATGAAAAGGAGAATAATTACAATATGACCAATATCACCCCCTCAGTTCCATCACGACAGTCAAATTGGTAGGAGTGCTTTTTGACTGAGCTGTCAATCAGCACACAGAAATAACCAGCTCAGTGTGGTTTCTGTTAGGTCCCCATGTGGAGATGGTGCTGTTGTGGAAATGTCACTGCATTACTAATCCAGACCATTCTCATCCTCTGACAGCTGGTGGAAGTTAAAAGCAATTAATAAAATGTCGGAAGCGGTGTCAGTAATACTGACCTGAAACCAATGTCGATTGTAAACACCAATTTGCTTTCCCAATGTAATTTCAGGAAGTGAATCTCCCGTGTTTTCTGGTCTGGTCAAAAAGTGGATCCAGACACACAGACATGTGATCAACTCTCCAATGGTCTCTTAAACAGCCAAGCCAGGCACTCAATTGTATCAAAGTGCTCCGAGGTCTTAAAGGATAAACCCAGACAGAACACCCGGCACCAATCTCAGTATTGGAAAAGGGAACGGGAAACACAGTCCTGTCGACCTTGCAGAGACCTCCTTCCTAACATCTGAGAGTTTATGACAACATTTATAGAGAAGGACGACGATTTTTCAACAATACTATGCATTCCCCCAGACAGCTGAGACTGCCCTAACCTGGATGGAAACTTTGCATCAGGCTGGTAAAGTGTTGCTGATGCTGAACAAGGTTTTAATCATATCACACCTGGAGTAGTGTGTACAGATTTAGTCTCCTCACTGAAGAAAGCATACTGGAAGCAACTCAGAAATTGTACGTTCAACTAATTCCTGCAATGAAGGGGTTAACTTATAATGAAAGGATGATCAGGTTGATCTAATATGCATTAGAGTTTACAAGAATAAAAGATGATCTTATTTTTACATAGAGCATCGGAAAGATTCAGCAACAGAAGCCAATTACACAGCTAATTCCACTTCTCCAGCTTGTTACACAGTAACAGCAGAAGGATATTCAGGCCATTGACCTGGTTACAATAGAACAGGACGAGGTTATTCAGCCCCTGGTGCCTGATATACAGTTACAGGAGGAGGTCACTCAGCCCTCAAGTCTATAACACTGCACACACAGTAGGCCATGAGGCACCAGTATCCTGTTAAACAGCAACAGGATCAGTCCAGTCAGCCTCCTCAAGTCTCTAACACAGGAACTGGAAGAGATTGTTACACTAGGATAACAGGAGGCCATTCAGCGTGAGATATAAACAAGGAGATAAAATTATTTGAGACTTGTTATGGAAAGGTGGAGGTAATTCACCCAGGTGTCTGTTGTATGGGAACAGGAGGAGACAAATCACTCCATCGATCCTATTTCAGGGATGCAGGAGGTGATTGTTCAGTATCTCGAGCCTGTTGTGAAGGAATATGAAAAGACCGTTCAGCCCCACAAAATGTTGTACAGTAACAGGAAGATTCCACAATCCGTGAGGCTTCTGACATATTATCAGGAGGAAGAGAAGCAGATTTTGAATCTGTAAATCAGGACATTCCGATCATCAAGACTATAACGTAGGAACATGAGGACATTCAGCCCATTGAGTGTGCAAACCAGGAACTATGTGAATCCATTCAGACACTCGTGCCTATTACACAGTTATTGGAGCAGATCTTTTAATTCTTTGTGCCTGTTACACCGGAACACGGGAAAGGGAACGTAGAGGTTGCAAAAAGTTAGGAATTAGGATAATCATCTTCACTTGTCACTAAAAGTTTGTGAGCAAACTCTTGCGAATTAAGGGAAATTGTGAGAATCCGTTATTAATTAATTAACAACAGGGGATTTGCAAAGTAAAATCTGAATACATCAGAATCAGCATGATTTGTAAAGAATTTGTTTGCTCAAATTTTTTAAAGATGTGACAAGGAACGTTGACAATAGGGATCCTGGAGAAGTAAAGTACCTAGACTTTGAAAAGGCATTGATTAAACGCTGCATATAATATTAATCTGTATAATAAGAGGACATGGGTTTGGGAGGAGGTCATTCGCTAAGATAGAGGGTCGGTGAGCCAACAAAATACAGAGAGATGGAATAGTTGTTTCGATAATCGTTGGCAAATTTTGGGGTTCCATAGAGTTCAGACCACATGACCCAACAATTTACCATCCATTGTATTACTTGGATGAAAGGCGAGAAAACAATACAGCCACATTTCCAGCTGACACTAAAACAAGTGGAAAAGTAGGTTGATGTAATTAAGATGTAGAAAATTTACAAATGGACATAAACATTTTATATGAATATGCGAACATCTGGCCGCTAAAATTTAACGTGGATAATATGGGATTAACCATTTTGATCAGAGGAATCTAGCATGTTATGGAAATGGCGAGCAACTTCAGAGTGCTTAAGTGCAGAGGCATTTGGGTGTCCATGGGAATACCATGGAAAACTCACATGCAGCTACAGCAGGGATTGAGAAAGGCAAGTGCAATTTTATCATTTACTTGTAAAAGAACAGAACATTAAGGGAGGGAAGAATTACTGTAACTCTACAAGGTATTAGTGAGACGGTATCTGACGTACTGTGTTCAGGGTTTGTTGTCCTGACTGCAGGAGTGATATTGTTACAACGAAGGCAGTTCAGAACAAGTTCATTAGATTGATTCCAGAGATGAATTTGTCTTTTGAAGCGAGTTTGAGTAGTTCAGGCCGATGCACCCCGGGTTTAGAAGAATGAGAGGAGACCTCATTGAGGTCTGGAGGACGGTAAAGGTGATTGGTAATGTCCGTATGGAGTGGATATTTCCTCATGTGGGGCAAACTAGAACAAGAGATTATAGTTTTAGGATTAGGCAGAGCAGGTTTAAAACAGGGGTGAAGAGAACTTACTTCTCTCAATGGGTTGTGAATCTGTGTAGTTCACTGCCGCAGTGTGCAGGGGACGCTGTGACATTGAGTAAATGAAGGGATATGGAGAGCAGGCAGGGAAATGAAACTGAGCCGGCGATGACATCAGCCATGATTGTATACAATGGCGGAACAGGCTCGAGTGGCTGTATTGTTCCTCGTTTTATTCAGCCCTTCGACTGTGCTCCACAGAAATGGGGAGGACTGGTTATCAAACAGGAAGTAGGCACTCCGGATAAATCAATATTAATCAGTTTGACAGAACGTAACCAGTGGAGTCACACAGTGACCAGTGCTGGGTCCTCAACTATTTACAATCGATATCAATGATCAGGACGATAGAATAGATGTACTGCTGCTACTTTTGATGATGACATTGAGGTAAGTAACACACTAAATTATCAAGAGAATGTGGAGAGTCTGCAAATTGATATGGACAGGTAAAGTCAATGAATAATACCTTGCCAAGTGGAATATAATGTAATGTATAACCTGCCAGCTTTTTCAGGAAGAATGGAAGGCAGTATGTTACTGAAATGGAGATGGATTATATGACATAGTGATACAGCGTGTTCTGAAGTGTTCACTCGAACCCATTCAGACATGGGAAGTGTTGTTCCATCTCACTGATGGTCTGCTCCCTGGCATTCCCAATGGTCCTGTTGCTCTTAGTACACACGGGATATTTTGATGTGGTTGATTGGCGGTGGGGAGTGGTGAGTCGGAGGTGTTTTGAGCCGTTTAACAAAGAGACAGCCTTTAAACGAAAGACTACCCTTTCTTTCCGAATGGAGACCGAAAGATGATGGGAATGGTTGACTGCTTCTGAATGAAGAGGCTGTGGCAGCTGCCAGGACAGTGAGTATTCACCAACATGATGTCCTGTGCATGGGCACACTGTAACGTTAATGTAGTGAGAGCTGCTTCAGTTCCTCTAGCTCTCCTCATTGACATGGGGACGCCACACAGGCATGTACATTACTGGAAATTCTGCTATATTGAGAAAACACGGATACATCTGTCACCTCTCTGCTGAGAGAGAAAGCATTCATCTCATCCACAATATATATCCTCTGTCACCGAATGGTGACATTGATATTGAGATATTGGGAGATGATCGATATGTCAACCACTCCAGCATGGAAAGTTCCAGATCATAGAAGCTGAATGAAACTGTGAACCTAACAGCTACTGGCAGCACCGTCCTCTCCCTGGTGTAAGCTGCAGGTCGTGTTGAACGAGGCGACACCCCTCTGTGACTAGCTCCTTGTTCAGTCAGTGTCCCCTCACACTCTGCTCCTGGGTTAAGTGTAGCTTGGGGAGCTGTTCCTGGAAAACCCAGGGTGGATACAGCAGATCCCTTTCTCCACACACCCTCACTCCGTAGTTTCAGAGCTTCCCCTCTCTGCAGCCTCTGTTCGATTTGGTGTTCATGTTATGACCCAGATGCTGTAACTAAGTCCCCAGGCTCCATCCTGAATTGGATCACCAAATCCTCAGGTCTCCCTGAATGTCTGCAGCAGCACACAGCATAACGTCCAGCGCCTCCACTAACTTTTTAATGACAGGTGTCAGTCAGAATATCCTCAGCCACAAGTAGTATGGACATGGCCAGACCCCGTCAAAATATTTTAAGAAGGCAGCCTAGACCCTAACTTTTCCTATTTTAAACGTAGGTGCGAACTGTTTGTTCCAGATGATGCAACTGGTCAACCCACTCAATCTTAAGCAAAATGCAAATCATTCAAAGGCTCCAATTAAAATACAATCAAAGAGAAGAACAATTGGGGAGAGCTTTTCTAGTGGAACACCTATGCAAACAATAGATACAGTGCCTTCTACTAATTAACTGCGCTAATACGGAACATCCCATAAACACACCCCCTGGTATAAAGGTAAATTCAAACACAGAATCTTATGTGCAGTTCTCAAATCCTGGAGGAAGAAACTTTAAGAGAGTTTTCAGAGTGAATAGCAGCTGGGATCATGTAGTGAAAATTCTAACCCTTCTGGAAACATAAGCAGCTATTGAATGCTGCAGCTAAAAACAAAGCGAGAAGACCTGGTCTGGGAGAGCTGGCCACTGCCCTACCATTGTTACCAACGCTTTAGCAAAACCTAAACTCCTTCTCAGTTATTTACTTAAGCTGTTTTCAGGCGGCAGTTCGGCATCTCTGCCACTGAGAACTCTCTTAAAAAAATTCAAGAGAAAATAACCTTTTTAACTTGATAGCAGCGTTACAACTTTCCGTTGGAAAAAAAACCCCACCAATATACAAAGATGGCCTCCTTTTAAACATTTTATTCTTCCTGTTTTTGTAGACTACAATACATATATATTGCATTGACCCTCAGCATGCAAACATTCACAACCCCATTCTATTTCAGTCAGTTTACTTCTGCTACAGAACGCCTCAGTTTTTCTTCATCCAAGTTTCGACAACTTGGCAGTAAGTACGGTTTCTTGTCCTGTCATCTGTGTAATTTTCAAATTGAATGGCAACAAAAATAGCTCTATCTGAACAGACTGGAAGTTTTCTCCCTAAATTTCTCTAAAAATGTTCAGGCCTTGTGATCAGTATATAAATTTTTCTCAGACACGTTATAGGCAATTTAAATGCTGAAATATTGTAACGCCAACACCAAGCACAAGGCCTCCTTCCCAGTTGTGAAATATTTCAGTTGATGTTTCCACTGGACTTTCCAACCACATGTTACATATGGAGCACTTCTCATCTCTCCAATAGTCCTTCTGAATGACATATTTCCTCTTCTCTCAGCTTAAAGGATTTACATGCTCCTGTTGCTCCTAATGCTGTAACTCCTTTACCTGCTACTCCTGGCCTATGCCACTTAACCTTACACACAGGTATATATTTTGAGATCTTACACATTCCTCGCAAGCCCTCCCAGAAGCCAGACTTTGATTTATGGTCCAACTAATAATCAATAGCCATTTCTGCTTCTAATCTTGCCATTTTAATTCTCTGCCTCTTCCACATGCGTTATCATGATTGCAGGAAGTGAGTTTTTGAACTCCTCCAAAGTAAGAATCTCTCTAAGAGGTTGCTCTGTTTTTAATACCCTGACTCATCTTTCAAAATTACTTTGGTTGATCCTTTCAAACTCAATGTATGTTTAACCAGGGACGCAATTTTAGATTCTAAAACACTGTCTGTACGTTTCTGGCACAATTCCATATGCACTTCAGATGTTTTTCTTCACCTCCTCATACTTGCCAGATACCTCTTCCCATAGGGTTGCAACTACCTCACACCTAATACCTACCAGTTCTGTTTGGAGCAACTAAATCCACATGGTCAGTGGCCACTGCAATCGTGTGGCCACTTTCTCAAATGAAATTGAAAAAAAATCTACATCCTTCTCATCACATTTAGGCAATACCTAGATGTATTTAAACAGATCCCCATCGGGCCTTTGGCAACATAGGGTTTCCTATCCTCACTGTCCTCCTTACCCAGCCGACCGTCTACCTTCGTCTCCACCCAGATAAGACGACTTTCCTCTCAATTGCTAACTTTTGAAGTTGAAACTCTCTCGCTTTCTGCTTTTCTTCTTTCCTTTTCTGTCTTCCTTCTCCTTTTCGTTTCTTTAAATTCTACATTTAATCTTATTTCAAACTGTCTCAATTCCTTTTTGCGTTCAATCTGCCTCATCTGCAAATGTGTGTGTGTGTGTGTGTGTGTGTGTGTGTGTGTATGTGTGTGTGTGTGTGTGTGCGTGTGTGTGTGTGTGTATGTGGTGGGGGGCATGCATTTGGGGTGGTTAAATGCGAAAATCATTGTTTGAGAGAAAATACACTTAAAGGAAACCAGGTTAAATATGAACAACTGGCAGGGATATCGATATTCGATACACGGAGACTGAGGGAAGTTTCATGGACAGATGAGTTAAACTGCTTGAGAATATTAAAATAAAGACATTGCCAGAAAAAATAGTCATATAGATCAGCGTGCACAAGAATGTCAGAGGGATGGGATTTTGGTCTGATTTCGAATCAGATTTGTTTCTGCAGGCTTCAACCCGAGAGTGTCAGCAGCAGTTTGTTGTCATCATTGAGACTGTATTTCACAGCTCAAGGTTCAAACAGCAGATGAGTTAAGCCAGTGAAGTACATTATGGAGCAGGGAGTAGTTAAAGTGAATAATGGTCAGGGCATGGTGTCAGGAATCAGCTCATGACCAAAGGGATCAACAAAGTTGTGATTCTTCTGTGTCAAACACCACCTGCAAGATCCCCTTCAAGCGGCTCACTACCCTGACTTGGAAATATACCGGTGTTCCTGCACAGTCGTTTGGTCAGAATTCTGGAATTCCCTCCCTCATGTCATTGTGGATCAACCCACAACAAGTGGATTGCAGCGATTCAAGAGGCCATCTCACTACCACCCTCTCAAGCACAAATAGGAAAGGGCTATCCCTGGCCAGCCAGAGATTCCCAAGTCCCAGAAATGAATTAAATAAAAATATATTGGCCACGGATGGGATGGAGTCCCAGGAAGGAAATGGAGTTTGCAAACATAATAGAGGGCAATGACCTCCACACTTCAAATATTTAAATAACGAGGGCAGTGAGACAATGGTTCACATTTTAAACTGTGTAGGTCAACACAGAAATCCATGAGTAACAGTGCCAGAAGCAAAGAGGGAGACAGTAATTGAACAAGTTCACTGATGCAGTTAATAGTGGTCGGTGGAGTCAAGATCTGGATTCAGAGTCCCAACATGAACAATAATAGTCACAAGAAGTGAAGACTATATGAAAGAATAGTAACGCAGTCATAACTGGTTTCTAGAAAAAAAAACATAGCTGGACGGTGAGACTTACCAGGGACTGCAATGATAGACAGGAAAGGATAATAAAAAATATTGAATAATGCGAAGAGCATAATAGGTCCACCATGATAAAGACAACCAATCATAATATATCGAACGGGATGAAACATCATCGCATAAACCCCTGTCCATTGCTGGAACATTCCAGTCTAATGTTCACAGGTTATGATCTCTCCTCCCCTTCTCCATCTGGAGCTGCTTATCCCTGTTAGTGCTGTCGATGATGCTCCTTCTCATACTATGGGATAACACATTGAATGGCGCCCATTTATCATTAAAAGATGGGAACTCTCCACTGGGATAATTAGAATCCATGGAGACTGACATTAATCACAGATACCGAATAAAGAGGCTCAATTAACATAGCATAGCATTTCATATCGTAATAAAAGGGAATATTTACTCAGTCCGGATGGAATGGATGAGGGTTACTAACGGACGGACTATAAATATTCTTTTTTTTATTTTTCCTTGTACTTGGAAGCCCTGCGGGGCTGTATATGTCCCAGGGATAGAATAACAGAGCAGCTTCATAAGATGTCTGGTGGGGAAATTTCTGGATACATGAACACAAGAGAGAAAGTGAGAATTGCAGATGCCAGAGGTCAGAGTCGAGAATGTGGTGCTGGAAAAGCACGGCAGGTCAGGCAGGATCAGAGGAGCATTGACATTTCTTGTGTAGGCCCTTCATCAGGAGTGAGACTAGTGGCCCAAGGGAACTGAGAGATAAATGGGATGGGGATGAGGTTGCGGAAGGTAGCTGATAATGTGATAGCTAGATGAAGGAAGGGTTGAAGATGATATGTCGGGGAGGAGGGTGGGGCAGATAGAAGGGAAGGAGGTTTGACAGGTAGGATGGGGCGGTGCTGATTTGGAAGGTTGGAACTGGGAAAAGTTGGAGGGAGGGAAATTGAGAAAACAGGTGAAATCCATATGGATCCTATGTGGTTGTCGGATCCCAAGGCTGTTAAGTCTTTCTTCCTCCAGGCGTCGGGTGGTTAAGGTTTGGTAGTGGAGGAGGCCCAGTACCTGCATGTCCATGGCGGAGTGGGAAGGGGATTTAAAGTGTGCAGCCACGGGGTGGTGGGGTTGGTTGGTGCGGTTGTCCCAGAGATCTTCTCTGAAGTTTTCCGCACATTGTCGTCCGGTCTCCCCAGTGTAGAGGAGACATCAAAAGTAACGGATAGTGTAGGCAACGTGCGTGGAAGTGCAGGTAAAACTCCTAAGAATGTGGAACGATTCTCTGGGGTCTCGGACGGAGGTGAGGGTGCAGCATTTCCAATTCTTGTAGTGGAAGGGGAAGATGCCAGGAGTGGAGGTTGGGTTGTTGGGTGGCGTGGACCTGACAAAGGAGTCACGCCGGGAATGTTCTTTATGGAAAGCAAATCGGGGTGGGGAGGGAAACATATTCCAGGTTGTGGGGCCTGTTTGTAGGTGGCGCAAATTGGGGAGGGTAATGCATTGTATCTGGAGATTTGGTGGGATGGAAGGTGAGGAACAGGATTTTCTTTTCCTGTTGAGTTTGGAGGGGTGAATGTTGAAGGCAGAGGTACGGGAAGTAGATGAGATGCTCCGGATGGCATCGTCGACCATGTGGGAAGGGAACTTGCTGTCTTTGAAGAAGGATGCCATCTGGGATTTACACTGGGTTAAGAGTCTGGTCCTGGAAAAACACAGCGGGTCAGGCAACTTCCGAACAGGAAGAAAATTCGACGTTTTGGGCAAAAATGAATTCATCAGGAATCGCTCTTTCGTCCAAAACATCGGTTCTTCTGCTCCTCGGATGTTGCCTGACCTGATGTGCTTTTCCAGCACAACACTCTCGACTCTAACCTCCTGCATCTGCAATACTCACTTTTGCATACGCACTATGTTCAGCCACTTCTGTAATACTGCCTTTAATTTTGTTCTCACTGCTGTAGGAACGATAATGTTAGACTTGAAAGCATGCAGAAAAGATTTCTAAGTATATTGACAGTATTGGGTGGGGCGGTGGTGGCGAGTGATGTTGAGCTACACGGAGATTATGAATGGGCTGGGGCTATGTTCCCTGAAGGGTTGTTTCTGAGGAGTGACCTTACTGAGGTTTATTACGGTGAATCCCGATGCTCCAGGGTGAGCAATGCCAATGACCAGGGAAATAGACAGGACAGATATTCACTTCGAAACTAGAAAATTACTCATCAACAACATGCTGCCGAACGGTGGAGGCAGTCTGAAGAATGGGACAGGCCGGAGGAGTCAGAAATTGGAGAGAACAAAAATACAGCCATTGCCATATCAACTGAAAGGATCAGTTATATCACATTCTCAATCCATCTCAGCGAACCAGAGCTTCAGAGCTTCCCCTCTCTGCAGCCTCTGTTCGATTTGGTGTTCATGTTATGACCCAGATGCTGTAACTAAGTCCCCAGGCTCCATCCTGAATTGGATCACCAAATCCTCAGGTCTCCCTGAATGTCTGCAGCAGCACACAGCATAACGTCCAGCGCCTCCACTAACTTTTTAATGACAGGTGTCAGTCAGAATATCCTCAGCCACAAGTAGTATGGACATGGCCAGACCCCGTCAAAATATTTTAAGAAGGCAGCCTAGACCCTAACTTTTCCTATTTTAAACGTAGGTGCGAACTGTTTGTTCCAGATGATGCAACTGGTCAACCCACTCAATCTTAAGCAAAATGCAAATCATTCAAAGGCTCCAATTAAAATACAATCAAAGAGAAGAACAATTGGGGAGAGCTTTTCTAGTGGAACACCTATGCAAACAATAGATACAGTGCCTTCTACTAATTAACTGCGCTAATACGGAACATCCCATAAACACACCCCCTGGTATAAAGGTAAATTCAAACACAGAATCTTATGTGCAGTTCTCAAATCCTGGAGGAAGAAACTTTAAGAGAGTTTTCAGAGTGAATAGCAGCTGGGATCATGTAGTGAAAATTCTAACCCTTCTGGAAACATAAGCAGCTTTTGAATGCTGCAGCTAAAAACAAAGCGAGAAGACCTGGTCTGGGAGAGCTGGCCACTGCCCTACCATTGTTACCAACGCTTTAGCAAAACCTAAACTCCTTCTCAGTTATTTACTTAAGCTGTTTTCAGGCGGCAGTTCGGCATCTCTGCCACTGAGAACTCTCTTAAAAAAATTCAAGAGAAAATAACCTTTTTAACTTGATAGCAGCGTTACAACTTTCCGTTGGAAAAAAAACCCCACCAATATACAAAGATGGCCTCCTTTTAAACATTTTATTCTTCCTGTTTTTGTAGACTACAATACATATATATTGCATTGAACCTCAGCATGCAAACATTCACAACCCCATTCTATTTCAGTCAGTTTACTTCTGCTACAGAACGCCTCAGTTTTTCTTCATCCAAGTTTCGACAACTTGGCAGTAAGTACGGTTTCTTGTCCTGTCATCTGTGTAATTTTCAAATTGAATGGCAACAAAAATAGCTCTATCTGAACAGACTGGAAGTTTTCTCCCTAAATTTCTCTAAAAATGTTCAGGCCTTGTGATCAGTATATAAATTTGTCTCAGACACGTTATAGGCAATTTAAATGCTGAAATATTGTAACGCCAACACCAAGCACAAGGCCTCCTTCCCAGTTGTGAAATATTTCAGTTGATGTTTCCACTGGACTTTCCAACCACATGTTACATATGGAGCACTTCTCATCTCTCCAATAGTCCTTCTGAATGACATATTTCCTCTTCTCTCAGCTTAAAGGATTTACATGCTCCTGTTGCTCCTAATGCTGTAACTCCTTTACCTGCTACTCCTGGCCTATGCCACTTAACCTTACACACAGGTATATATTTTGAGATCTTACACATTCCTCGCAAGCCCTCCCAGAAGCCAGACTTTGATTTATGGTCCAACTAATAATCAATAGCCATTTCTGCTTCTAATCTTGCCATTTTAATTCTCTGCCTCTTCCACATGCGTTATCATGATTGCAGGAAGTGAGTTTTTGAACTCCTCCAAAGTAAGAATCTCTCTAAGAGGTTGCTCTGTTTTTAATACCCTGACTCATCTTTCAAAATTACTTTGGTTGATCCTTTCAAACTCAATGTATGTTTAACCAGGGACGCAATTTTAGATTCTAAAACACTGTCTGTACGTTTCTGGCACAATTCCATATGCACTTCAGATGTTTTTCTTCACCTCCTCATACTTGCCAGATACCTCTTCCCATAGGGTTGCAACTACCTCACACCTAATACCTACCAGTTCTGTTTGGAGCAACTAAATCCACATGGTCAGTGGCCACTGCAATCGTGTGGCCACTTTCTCAAATGAAATTGAAAAAAAATCTACATCCTTCTCATCACATTTAGGCAATACCTAGATGTATTTAAACAGATCCCCATCGGGCCTTTGGCAACATAGGGTTTCCTATCCTCACTGTCCTCCTTACCCAGCCGACCGTCTACCTTCGTCTCCACCCAGATAAGACGACTTTCCTCTCAATTGCTAACTTTTGAAGTTGAAACTCTCTCGCTTTCTGCTTTTCTTCTTTCCTTTTCTGTCTTCCTTCTCCTTTTCGTTTCTTTAAATTCTACATTTAATCTTATTTCAAACTGTCTCAATTCCTTTTTGCGTTCAATCTGCCTCATCTGCAAATGTGTGTGTGTGTGTGTGTGTGTGTGTGTGTGTGTATGTGTGTGTGTGTGTGTGTGTGTGTGTGTGCGTGTGTGTGTGTGTGTATGTGGTGGGGGGCATGCATTTGGGGTGGTTAAATGCGAAAATCATTGTTTGAGAGAAAATACACTTAAAGGAAACCAGGTTAAATATGAACAACTGGCAGGGATATCGATATTCGATACACGGAGACTGAGGGAAGTTTCATGGACAGATGAGTTAAACTGCTTGAGAATATTAAAATAAAGACATTGCCAGAAAAAATAGTCATATAGATCAGCGTGCACAAGAATGTCAGAGGGATGGGATTTTGGTCTGATTTCGAATCAGATTTGTTTCTGCAGGCTTCAACCCGAGAGTGTCAGCAGCAGTTTGTTGTCATCATTGAGACTGTATTTCACAGCTCAAGGTTCAAACAGCAGATGAGTTAAGCCAGTGAAGTACATTATGGAGCAGGGAGTAGTTAAAGTGAATAATGGTCAGGGCATGGTGTCAGGAATCAGCTCATGACCAAAGGGATCAACAAAGTTGTGATTCTTCTGTGTCAAACACCACCTGCAAGATCCCCTTCAAGCGGCTCACTACCCTGACTTGGAAATATACCGGTGTTCCTGCACAGTCGTTTGGTCAGAATTCTGGAATTCCCTCCCTCATGTCATTGTGGATCAACCCACAACAAGTGGATTGCAGCGATTCAAGAGGCCATCTCACTACCACCCTCTCAAGCACAAATAGGAAAGGGCTATCCCTGGCCAGCCAGAGATTCCCAAGTCCCAGAAATGAATTAAATAAAAATATATTGGCCACGGATGGGATGGAGTCCCAGGAAGGAAATGGAGTTTGCAAACATAATAGAGGGCAATGACCTCCACACTTCAAATATTTAAATAACGAGGGCAGTGAGACAATGGTTCACATTTTAAACTGTGTAGGTCAACACAGAAATCCATGAGTAACAGTGCCAGAAGCAAAGAGGGAGACAGTAATTGAACAAGTTCACTGATGCAGTTAATAGTGGTCGGTGGAGTCAAGATCTGGATTCAGAGTCCCAACATGAACAATAATAGTCACAAGAAGTGAAGACTATATGAAAGAATAGTAACGCAGTCATAACTGGTTTCTAGAAAAAAAAAACATAGCTGGACGGTGAGACTTACCAGGGACTGCAATGATAGACAGGAAAGGATAATAAAAAATATTGAATAATGCGAAGAGCATAATAGGTCCACCATGATAAAGACAACCAATCATAATATATCGAACGGGATGAAACATCATCGCATAAACCCCTGTCCATTGCTGGAACATTCCAGTCTAATGTTCACAGGTTATGATCTCTCCTCCCCTTCTCCATCTGGAGCTGCTTATCCCTGTTAGTGCTGTCGATGATGCTCCTTCTCATACTATGGGATAACACATTGAATGGCGCCCATTTATCATTAAAAGATGGGAACTCTCCACTGGGATAATTAGAATCCATGGAGACTGACATTAATCACAGATACCGAATAAAGAGGCTCAATTAACATAGCATAGCATTTCATATCGTAATAAAAGGGAATATTTACTCAGTCCGGATGGAATGGATGAGGGTTACTAACGGACGGACTATAAATATTCTTTTTTTTATTTTTCCTTGTACTTGGAAGCCCTGCGGGGCTGTATATGTCCCAGGGATAGAATAACAGAGCAGCTTCATAAGATGTCTGGTGGGGAAATTTCTGGATACATGAACACAAGAGAGAAAGTGAGAATTGCAGATGCCAGAGGTCAGAGTCGAGAATGTGGTGCTGGAAAAGCACGGCAGGTCAGGCAGGATCAGAGGAGCATTGACATTTCTTGTGTAGGCCCTTCATCAGGAGTGAGACTAGTGGCCCAAGGGAACTGAGAGATAAATGGGATGGGGATGAGGTTGCGGAAGGTAGCTGATAATGTGATAGCTAGATGAAGGAAGGGTTGAAGATGATATGTCGGGGAGGAGGGTGGGGCAGATAGAAGGGAAGGAGGTTTGACAGGTAGGATGGGGCGGTGCTGATTTGGAAGGTTGGAACTGGGAAAAGTTGGAGGGAGGGAAATTGAGAAAACAGGTGAAATCCATATGGATCCTATGTGGTTGTCGGATCCCAAGGCTGTTAAGTCTTTCTTCCTCCAGGCGTCGGGTGGTTAAGGTTTGGTAGTGGAGGAGGCCCAGTACCTGCATGTCCATGGCGGAGTGGGAAGGGGATTTAAAGTGTGCAGCCACGGGGTGGTGGGGTTGGTTGGTGCGGTTGTCCCAGAGATCTTCTCTGAAGTTTTCCGCACATTGTCGTCCGGTCTCCCCAGTGTAGAGGAGACATCAAAAGTAACGGATAGTGTAGGCAACGTGCGTGGAAGTGCAGGTAAAACTCCTAAGAATGTGGAACGATTCTCTGGGGTCTCGGACGGAGGTGAGGGTGCAGCATTTCCAATTCTTGTAGTGGAAGGGGAAGATGCCAGGAGTGGAGGTTGGGTTGTTGGGTGGCGTGGACCTGACAAAGGAGTCACGCCGGGAATGTTCTTTATGGAAAGCAAATCGGGGTGGGGAGGGAAACATATTCCAGGTTGTGGGGCCTGTTTGTAGGTGGCGCAAATTGGGGAGGGTAATGCATTGTATCTGGAGATTTGGTGGGATGGAAGGTGAGGAACAGGATTTTCTTTTCCTGTTGAGTTTGGAGGGGTGAATGTTGAAGGCAGAGGTACGGGAAGTAGATGAGATGCTCCGGATGGCATCGTCGACCATGTGGGAAGGGAACTTGCTGTCTTTGAAGAAGGATGCCATCTGGGATTTACACTGGGTTAAGAGTCTGGTCCTGGAAAAACACAGCGGGTCAGGCAACTTCCGAACAGGAAGAAAATTCGACGTTTTGGGCAAAAATGAATTCATCAGGAATCGCTCTTTCGTCCAAAACATCGGTTCTTCTGCTCCTCGGATGTTGCCCGACCTGATGTGCTTTTCCAGCACAACACCCTCGACTCTAACCTCCTGCATCTGCAATACTCACTTTTGCATACGCGCTATGTTCAGCCACTTCTGTAATACTGCCTTTAATTTTGTTCTCACTGCTGTAGGAACGATAATGTTAGACTTGAAAGCATGCAGAAAAGATTTCTAAGTATATTGACAGTATTGGGTGGGGCGGTGGTGGCGAGTGATGTTGAGCTACACGGAGATTATGAATGGGCTGGGGCTATGTTCCCTGAAGGGTTGTTTCTGAGGAGTGACCTTACTGAGGTTTATTACGGTGAATCCCGATGCTCCAGGGTGAGCAATGCCAATGACCAGGGAAATAGACAGGACAGATATTCACTTCGAAACTAGAAAATTACTCATCAACAACATGCTGCCGAACGGTGGAGGCAGTCTGAAGAATGGGACAGGCCGGAGGAGTCAGAAATTGGAGAGAACAAAAATACAGCCATTGCCATATCAACTGAAAGGATCAGTTATATCACATTCTCAATCCATCTCAGCGAACCAGAGCTTCAGAGCTTCCCCTCTCTGCAGCCTCTGTTCGATTTGGTGTTCATGTTATGACCCAGATGCTGTAACTAAGTCCCCAGGCTCCATCCTGAATTGGATCACCAAATCCTCAGGTCTCCCTGAATGTCTGCAGCAGCACACAGCATAACGTCCAGCGCCTCCACTAACTTTTTAATGACAGGTGTCAGTCAGAATATCCTCAGCCACAAGTAGTATGGACATGGCCAGACCCCGTCAAAATATTTTAAGAAGGCAGCCTAGACCCTAACTTTTCCTATTTTAAACGTAGGTGCGAACTGTTTGTTCCAGATGATGCAACTGGTCAACCCACTCAATCTTAAGCAAAATGCAAATCATTCAAAGGCTCCAATTAAAATACAATCAAAGAGAAGAACAATTGGGGAGAGCTTTTCTAGTGGAACACCCATGCAAACAATAGATACAGTGCCTTCTACTAATTAACTGCGCTAATACGGAACATCCCATAAACACACCCCCTGGTATAAAGGTAAATTCAAACACAGAATCTTATGTGCAGTTCTCAAATCCTGGAGGAAGAAACTTTAAGAGAGTTTTCAGAGTGAATAGCAGCTGGGATCATGTAGTGAAAATTCTAACCCTTCTGGAAACATAAGCAGCTTTTGAATGCTGCAGCTAAAAACAAAGCGAGAAGACCTGGTCTGGGAGAGCTGGCCACTGCCCTACCATCGTTACCAACGCTTTAGCAAAACCTAAACTCCTTCTCAGTTATTTACTTAAGCTGTTTTCAGGCGGCAGTTCGGCATCTCTGCCACTGAGAACTCTCTTAAAAAAATTCAAGAGAAAATAACCTTTTTAACTTGATAGCAGCGTTACAACTTTCCGTTGGAAAAAAAAACCCCACCAATATACAAAGATGGCCTCCTTTTAAACATTTTGATGGATTGAGAATGTGATATAACTAATCCTTTCAGTTGATATGGCAATGGCTGTATTTTTGTTCTCTCCAATTTCTGACTCCTCCGTCCTGTCCCATTCTTCAGACTGCCTCCACCGTTCGGCAGCATGTTGTTGATGAGTAATTTTCCAGACCAGACACTATAAACCCAGAGGAGATATCTGTTCATCATGGAGCACTGCGCAGACCAGGCTAGTGTACAGCTGAACACAACCCTGCAATCAGTCCAGAGAAGAACACTGTGCAGACCTCAGCAATGCATTGATCTATAAGCCCAGATGAGATATGTGTTCAATAGGGAGCGCTGTGCATACCGGGCTGGTGTACTGTGTAATACAACCACAATCTACCCAGAGTGGAAGGATATGCAGACGACAGTAGTGCATTGAGCTATAAACCCAGATGAGATATGCAACCAGGGTGTGGAACTGTGTCCCATCATCCCAGTGCATTGTTCAGTGTGTTTGATCACTGCCCAGCGTGGGGAAACTTGCAGCTCATGCTGGAAGTAACAGGATAAACAGCTCCCACCCATTTACAGCTCCATATCTCTATTGTGCCATGACACAGGGTGCTGTGGGTGTGAAAATCACTCCAGGGAGAGATGGCGGGGGAATCAGTTTAAGTATCAACAAATCGGAGGGGTTTGGGGAATAGACAGAGAGAGCGAGATTGAGAGACAATGTCATGGAAGAATGTATTCCCAGGATTCAGAATGCTGAAATGACGATATTTCAACGGTATTGTGCAACATGAGCTCGTGTTTCCAGGAATGATGGGTGAATGGGATATTGGTGTGAGTTCAAATAATGGAGAGTATTGGATGAGCATTTGTTTGGCAGCTTTATAACTGGGGGTAGGGTCAGCAGAGTCTTCGACACATTGGGCTGCATCGAACCATAATTTGTCACATTGACATTTTCACTGAGTATGACAGACGGTTGTCTGTATGAGACTGAGCTAGCTTCCTGGTGATATCTTATCGAACTCACCACTTGGCTTCTTCTCATTCAATGCCAGCTCGATTTTCCTTCATGGTTGGAGGTACTCACGAGCACCTGCATGACCCCAGATATTCTGTGATCCCTGGCACTGTTGCCAACTCCAAAAACCCAATGGGCACACGGTTGAGCTTTCTCTGTTTGAAGCTGCCCCGCACAGTTTACCCTGAGCATCGCAGATAACGGGCAATTACACAACGGTTTGTCAACAGAGACACGGCAGTCCTGGTGAATGGGCTAGTACAGAGGGGGTCCATTCTCTTCCCAGAGTGGGCCACGCTACCAGACCCACCGAGCACAGTGTGAGCTCCCCACCCAGCTCAGTGCAGTATCTGCAGTATGAAGAAATGTCCAGCAATACAGGACAAGCATCAATAACCTTCCCCGCTCTGTCAGGATAAGGGTCACTGTATTCTCTCTGCTCCCTCACACTCACTGTATATCTGTTTTCGCACCAACCCCCAAACAAGGCTCATGCTCCATCACTCTCACTACTGCATGCAGTCTCCCTTCTCTCTCTCTCTCTCTCTCTTTCTCTCTGTCTCCCTCCACTTTACCCCCCACACCAATAACACTGCATAGATTCAACAGTGTGTGGACTGACACCCTCCGGACATCTCACCATGTCCCCCACCAACACCAGCACTAACAATAGGAGCACCCATGCCAACCCTCCCTCCCTCCTTCCTTTCTCCCATTCCAGGAGAAACAGCCTGAAATAGGACAGAAAGGGCCAAGCTGGATGGTGGAGCACCCGATATCCATTCTTTCACCCCCCCTCCCCCCGCCATGTGGGGAGGATCCTGGTACGAGCCGGAGAGGACTGGGACGCCTCGTGTGGAGATTCTGAAACATCGACATCCCACCAACGGAGTAAGGGGCTGCACAGTGGCACAGTGTTAGCGCTGCTGCCTCGTAGCGCCAGAGACCCGGGTTCAATTCCCGCCTCAGACGACTGTGTGTAGTTTACACATTCTCTCCGTGTCTGCGTGGGTTTCCGCCGGGTGCTCCGGTTTCCTCCCACAGTCCAAATGATGTGCAGGTCAGGTGAATTGGCCATGTTAAATTGCCTGTAGTGTTAGGTAAAGGGGTAAATGAATGGGTGGGTTCGGCTTCGGCGGATCGGTGTTGACTTGTTGGGCCGATGGGCCTGTTTCCACACTGTAAGTAATCTAATGTAATGAGCAATGTTCAGTGAAGGCCAATTCTCACTTTAAACCCACTGGCAGTTCCGTTTCCCCCCGGCACAACTTAGAAACCGTGGCCCTGATGCCATCTCCCTTTTATGTCGAGCTGGTCCAAATGGAATCCGCACGGTCTCGGTGGGCAGGAGGGTGGGGTCACAACACAGCGTCACCACCACCTCCCAGGAAGGGATCACGAAGGCTCCCTTCTCCACCTCTTCCTGTAAACAGCTCAGATACAGAAACTAATCTGTGATTCATACTGCTCTCCCCACTTGTCCTGACATCTTTAATAATCGGTGCTCATATAAAACCAGGACCCTCTGCTCCTGCACCCCCTTTATAATGGTACAGCCTGTTTTATATTGTCTTGCAATGTCCTTCCTACCAAAATGCATCACCTCACACTGCTCTGCAGTGATCCCCAGCTGCCATACACCTGAACACGACACGAACGTGTGATTGTCCTGATAGAGTTCCACACTATCCTTCATAGACTTTACAATTCTTCCAGGTTTGGTGCCATCTACAAACACTGATATTGTCATAGCATCACAGTCCGCATGAAACAACTGAAATCCCTTGCCCCACACACACGAGTGTGAGCCAGTGAAATACTGATATATTCCCACGGACAGAGTCAAATAATGACATACTGTCAATGGAGCAACGTAAGTCCTGATAAAAACCAGACGGGGGAGATGAAATATTGACAAACCATAGAGCGAGAGAAATCCGGATTGGCTCCACTTATCTTTATTGACATCAAGGTATTAATGTGATGAATTTGAAAGTTTGTACTGTACATTTAAGTGAGGGTGAATGCTGTTCTGAACTGAGAGCTTCCAAGCACCTGAGATATGAGAGAATGGCAGACCCAGAAACTGTATATTGCTGTAGAGCTGGAGTCGGGTAATAAGCGGTTAAGAGAAAGGGGGTCTCAGAGTTGTGAATAGTTGATGGAAAATGTTCACTTTCAGAGTGAAAAAAATACATTTATATTTTTATTTAAACAGTGGAATTTGGGAGTTCTCTGTCACTCATATTTTAACAGTTGACCAGGTGAATTGAGTATTTATTTATGTTTAGTTTATATTACCAGATTAGCTTTCTGCCGTGTCCTAACCATTCCCGTGTGTACCTGTGTCTCTGTGCAGGGCCGGTCTGGCTGTCTCTTGGTGCTTAAAGTGATGCAATGCCACCCTCTGCTGGCCTCCACACGCCACTGCACAAGCATTGGCAGAGGGTGAAATCAACAGGGATTCATTCAGAGAGGGTGAGGGAGAGGACAGCTGCTCACAGTACCATTCAAACTGATGTCTTATCCATGTACTGATCTAAATGTCCTTTAAACGTTGTAACTGTCCCTGCTTTCATCACTTCCTCTGGAAGTTCATTGCACACACAAGCCAGCTTCTGTCTAAAATCGTTACCTCTCATGACTTTTGTAAATATTTTTCCTCGCACCTTAAAATATCCCTCAGTCTTAAACCCCCGACTATAGGGAAAAGACTTCAGCCCTTCGGCTTATCTGTACGCCCCATGATTTTATAAATCTCTGCAAAGTTACCCCTTAATCTTACTCTCCAGTAAAACAAGTCCCAGCCAATCCAGCCTCTCCTTATAGCTCAGTCCCTCCTTTCCCAACAACATCCAGGTTAATTTCTATTGAACCCTCTCCTGCTTAATAATATCAAGGTCAATAATATCAAAGTGAATAGTTAAGGTATTTTCTAAGGTTTTGGGAGTCCAACAATAGAGGACATAGTTTTAAGGTGAGAGGGGAAAAATTTAAAAGTCACCTAAGTGGCAGCTTTTTCACCCAGAAGCTGGTGTGCCTATGGAATGAGCGGGCAACGTGACCAGACTGGACACAGTATTCCAGAAGAGGTCTCACCAATGTCCTGTACAACCTCAACATGACGGCCCAATTCCGATACCTGTGAAGACAAGTGTGCTGAACATATTTTTGAACACACTATCTATATGAGATGCAAATTTTAAATAATTGTACCTGACGGCCTAGGTCACTGTCCTGCAACACTGCCAAAGGCCCTACTTTTAATTGTATAGATCCTGCTCTTGTTTGATTTACCAAATCCAATACCTCGCATGAATCCAAACTAAACTCCGTCTGCCACTCCTCAGCCCAGTGAGTGATATTACTGCCTCCTCACCTTCCCCGTTTAATTCCCTCCCCATCTCCAGGAGGACTGCACACTCTGGCCTTGATTTTCACAAAGACCCTGAGTTTGGGTTCCCTTGTGTGGATGGGGGATGAGGGATTGATTGCAGACACAGTCAGTGGGGAGGAGAGACTGGACAGTAATCCGCTGCCTTGTAACATTTCATGGTCTTAGGAAAAGAGCAGTCACACGTTATTGGTGGGTAATACTGGTCAGTGCTTTCGGGCCAGAAATTATGCTCTTTCTCCGTCTCTGGTGTTCAGTAATAAATACCTATTTGAGACCCTTCATTGTGCAGAGTGTATCTGCAGGAATTCTTTCCCTAATATTGTAGACTACAGATAATAGCAATTAAAGATGTTCGTAGTTAATTTTGATGGTATAGCACGTGCACTCAACATCCTACACATGAGACAAATGTCTTGCACTTGTTTAACAAATCAAAGTGTTTTGTGTAGTTCAGTAATGCTAACCTGATCATAATAATCCACACCGAGCTGAAAGCTGACAATTAACATATAACCCAAAATCTTGGTATGGTAGTGTAGTGCGTAGTGTCCCTGCCTCTGAGCTAGAGCTCTCGAATTGATTCCAGTTCCTGAACTTGTGTGGTAGTGTTCCTACCTCTGGACTAAAATGTCTGAATTCAAATCCTGCCTGTTGCAGAGGTGCGTCACAGCATGTCAGAACAAGCTGATGAACAATCACACAGGCGAATACTGTTACAGATTTATGGGTATTGCCGAGTGGTGCCAGCTTCCTGATCTTCGGGCACAAAGGTCCAGGTCTAAAGCCCACAGAAGTGTCTCAGGATACATTTGAACAAAATTATTAAAATGGTTTTAGAATTGTGACCTGATGGAGAAAGAAGAGGTATCTGTATTGAATTTGAGAATTTAGGCCCGGGATGACTAAAAACGCAGCCATTCGTGTTGATTGGACTCACATTTCATAGCAGTAGAGGTTTATAAAATCAGAACGTTCATGAATAGGGTGAGTAGTCAGGGTTTTCGCCCTGGTTACGAGTGTCCAAAACCAGAGGGCATTGGTTGAAAGTGAGAGAGGAAAGATTTTGAAGAGGCCTAAGGGGCATTTTTTCACGCAGAGGCTGGTGTGCGTATGGAATGAGCGGCCAGAGGAATGATGGAGCCTGGAAAAACTACAGCATGTAAAAGGCATCTGGATGCTGACAGACCTGCCGAGCTCTTCCAGCAATTTCTGTATTTGTTACAAAATGCATTCATTTTAACACAGGTATTCTGAATACAGTCACATTTTATTATTTAATGACGCAGAGATATCTAAACATATCTTCAAATCGACCGAGACCATTTTCTGCTGAGGGTATGGCTCTGTGTATGATAACAGCCATGATGCACCTACATGGAACAGGGAATGTGATGGAGACATAGTTTGGACAATGTACAAGGAGACCTCACATGATCCAGTTCGGGAGAGGATGACATTACTGTGTGATTCAACTCAGAGAGGGAGACAATGTAATCTGCCCGAGAACAAACAGACTATTGAATTCTCTTTCCTTCATTGTTCCTCATCACAGCAATGTGTGCAAGCTGTAAAAAAAAGCTCGACAGTCATCGTTACCATTCTTATTTTTGTAGAATTCCTGATGGGTGAAAACAGGCCCTTCTTCCCAACAAGTCCATACCAACCTTCCAAAGATTAACTTTCCCAGACCCGTTCCCTTACATTTACCCCTGACTAATGCACCTAACCTAGAAATCCCTGAACACTCTGGACAATTTAGCATGAGCACTCCACCTAACCTGCACAGCTTTGGACTGTGGGAGGAAACTGGATCACCCATTAGAAGCTCACACAGACAAGGGGAGAATATGCAAACCCCACACAGAGTGTCACCCGACGCTGCAATCGAGCCCAAGTCCCTGGTGCTGTGAGGCATCAGTGCTAACCACTGAACCACTGTGCTACCCTTTGGGAAATCCTGACCAGAATGCATTGGAATCTCCTCACTGCCTAATGCAAAGGTAATTCAGCCAAATCCAACTGTTCCAGGATGAAATCCCATTATTCGCAGAATATCTTCAGAAGCAGAATAACATTTGAGACAATCTCTCAATTCCAGAGTCATAGAGATTTACACAACAGAAACGTTCCAGAGTCATAGAGATTTACACAACAGAAACGTATCCTTCGGATCGACTTGTCAATGCCAACCAGATATCCAAAGCTAATCTCGTCTCATTTGCCAGCACTTGACCCATATTTCGCGAAACCCTTCCTACTCATGTAACTATTGACATGCGTTTTTTTGTTTGGCATAATTGTACCAGACTCCACCATTTTCTCTGACCGCTAGTCCCTATACACGCACCACCCTCTGCGTGAAAATCTTGCCCGTTAGATCCCTTTTAAATGTTTCCCGAAATCTCTGGCCTCTAATTCTGGACTAGCCCTACCCCAGGGATAAGAACTTATCTATTTATACCATCCATGCACCTCATGATTTTATGAATATCTGTAAGTGCATCCCTCAGCCTCTGACTCTCCAGGAAAAACAGCCACAGCATATTCATCCTCTCCCTATAGCTCAAACCCTCCAACACTGGCAACATCCTTCAAAATCTTTTTGGAACTCTTTCAACGTTTGCTCATCATTTCTACATGAGGCAGACTGGAGTTGCACACAATGTTGCAATACAGTCAAACCTACGTCCTGTACTGCTGCAAAACGACCACTTTAATCTATAATCACTGCACTGCTGCAAGATAATCTATTTATTCTACACTTACTGCCCTGACAATTAAACGAAAGCATCGGAATGACTTCTCTGCATGTTAAAGTCCGACATGTTCAGTATCAGCGATAATTACCTGATGTGCAATCGGCTTGAAACAAGAACAGAGCAGACATCAGGAAAAGGGAAAGTAATTGGCGGTTTGTCAGAGGTGACGGTGGCCAAGTGGACACAAGCTCAATGTTGGTGCGGAAGACGGGTTTTCCTGTTTAAATTGGTACACTCGTCACTCCAAATAGACCAGCTACAATGACTGTCCATTGTGTGTTGCACTTTACAAATCTCAGGAGGAAAGTGGGGACTGCAGATCCTCGAGATCAAAATCAAAAGTGTGGTTCTGAAAAAGTGCAGCAGCTGCAACATGAGGGCGTTACGGTAGCCGAGTGGTTGGCACTGTTGCCTCACAGCGCCAGGGACCCGGGTTCAATTCCTGCCTCAGGCGACTGACTGTGTGGAGTTTGCACATTTTTTCCCGTGTCTGCGTGGGTTTCCTCCGCGTGCTCTGGTTTCCTCCCGATGTGCAGGTCAGGTGAATTGGCCATGCTAAATTGCCCGTAGTGTTAGGTGTAGGTGTATGGGTGGGTTGTGCTTCGGCAGGTCGGTGTGGACTTGTTGGGCCGAAAGGCCTGTTTCCACACTCTTGGTAATCTAATCTTGTCAGGCAGCATCCGAGAATCAGGAGAATCGCATTTTTCAGTCAGAAGCCTTTCATCACGAATAAAGCTTGTCGGCAGGGGAGCTGAGAGATAATAGGGAGACGAGTGGGGCTGGAGGCAAGATAGCTGAGAATGAAGAAAGTAGATGGAGTTGCGGGAGAAGGTGATGTTTGGAGAGAAGGGTGGAGCGGATAAATGTGAAAGATGATGAACAGGTGAAAACGGCGGTGTCGAGTTGGAGGCTTGGGGTAAGTTGCAGGGAGTGGAATTGAGACAACAGGAGAATTCTACGTTAATCCCGTGGTGTTGCAGGTGGAGCAGCGGAAGATGAGGCTTCTTTCGTCCAAGTGTCAGGTAGTTAGTGTTTGGCGATGGAGTAGGCCCAGACTCTGCATGTCCTTGGTGGAGTGGAAAGGGGATTTGGATTGTTCAGTAACGGGGTGGTGTGGTTGGTGTAGGCGTCCCAGGTAGTTAGTGTTTTTCGATGGAGTAGGCCCAGAATATGCATGTCCTTGGTGGAGTGGAAAGGGGATTTGAATTGTTCAGTAACGGGGTGGTGTGGTTGATGCAGGTGTCCCAGAGTTTTCCCTGTAACGTTTCACAATTTGGTATTCTGTTTGCCGATGTAGGGGAGGCCAGATCATGAGCAACAAATGTGATCGACTCTATCCGTTGCACTGGTTGTGGTCTCCCAGACCTGATCCCTTTGCAGCATCTCCTGCATCTGCAGTCCTCACTTTCTCCTCGATGATCCCCTTGCAACCACGTTTCTGTGATACCCACTGTTTTAAAAAATTCTCAAGGTCAGGTTCGTAGGAGAGTAGTCTGACACAGAACAAACGACCAAGAGGCGAGTCTGCTAGAATATGAGCATTTTATTCCCCGCAGCGTCGCCACAACCAGGTCTCATACTTACAACGGGTCTGGCTTATACTCACTCTACATGTTACCGGAACTGGGAGCCGTCAGTTCTCGTAGAGCGGTTGCCAACAACCCACGCTCGGCGGTTAAACGTAACCCCGGAGCAGACTCCCGGGTCTGGCTTATACTCACTCTACATGTTACCGGAACTGGGAGCCGTCAGTTCTCGTAGAGCGGTTGCCAACAACCCACGCTCGGCGGTTAAACGTAACCCCGGAGCAGACTCACCGAACTGGAGACTTTTCCAGCTGATATACTCTTTTCCAGATATTCATGTGAACAGCAGAGCAAGGCTAAAAAACACATTCCATTCTGGTTACATACAGATAAGAAGATTCACACGGGGAGGTGTGTAATAAGATTCACACGGGACTAAGCAACACCTCCATTCCGGTTAGATTCACACATGTATTGGGACATAATTTTTAACCGTTTCACCACATTCCACTGCTTGGCCCAATACATGTGTTACATTATGCTTAATTCAGTTCAATTCGTTTCAGTTAATTTCAGTTCAGTCAATTCAGTGTAGTTCAATTCAGCTCAGTTCAGGTCTGTTCAGTTCAATTCAATTGTGTTCAATTCAGTTCCGTCCATTTCAATTCAATTTAGCTCAGTTCCATTTTGTTCCGTTCAATTTGATTCACTTCAGTTCAATTCAGTTCAGTTCCACTCAGTTCAGTTCAGTTCAATCCCATTCAATTCTGTTAACTCCGCTTCAGCTTTTTGGACATGCCCACATCCTCCGCTGTACCCCAGGCAAGGGGTTCTTCGGCAGGACTGGGATCCTCTCAAGGGTGGACAGCAGCGACCCTGGGGTTCCTCCGGTCGCCCCCCACCATTTCTCAAACAAACTGCCACGTCATGCCACGGTCCATGCCATCCTGGGACGGTCGGGACCTCCACAGTTTGTTCTTCTGGTTTCTTAGTCTTTTTCCAAAACATTGTTCTGTATCAAAATCTCTCCTCAATTGCGATTGACCCTGCTCGCAGCGCCAAAATGTTTTCAAAAATTCTCAAGGTCAGGTTCGTAGGAGAGTAGTCTGACACAGAACAAACGACCAAGAGGCGAGTCTGCTAGAATATGAGCATTTTATTCCCCGCAGCGTCGCCACAACCAGGTCTCATACTTACAACGGGTCTGGCTTATACTCACTCTACATGTTACCGGAACTGGGAGCCGTCAGTTCTCGTAGAGCGGTTGCCAACAACCCACGCTCGGCGGTTAAACGTAACCCCGGAGCAGACTCCCGGGTCTGGCTTATACTCACTCTACATGTTACCGGAACTGGGAGCCGTCAGTTCTCGTAGAGCGGTTGCCAACAACCCACGCTCGGCGGTTAAACGTAACCCCGGAGCAGACTCACCGAACTGGAGACTTTTCCAGCTGATATACTCTTTTCCAGATATAAACATTCATGTGAACAGCAGAGCAAGGCTAAAAAACACATTCCATTCTGGTTACATACAGATAAGAAGATTCACACGGGGAGGTGTGTAATAAGATTCACACGGGACTAAGCAACACCTCCATTCCGGTTAGATTCACACATGTATTGGGACATAATTTTTAACCGTTTCACCACACCCACAAAAATAACACACCTGCCAATTTCAAACTGTGCTTCAAACTCGTTTTTCTTTTTTCGTACACTGTGTCTGTTTAGGTACAACACCCTCACGCATGCTGTGACTGCTCCTTTTCTCAGAATTGTACCCTGAATTGCTGTTCTGGAAACAGATCCCTCACACTTTCCATAGTTTCTGTCCTATTACTTGTTGTGGAAACCTGAGCCCGTGCAAAGCCCTCCACGTCTTGAAGTGTTTCGCATAATTTTCGATGCAATTGAAACCAACATCCATAGTTTACAGTGCTATAAACCAACCCCAGTAATCAGATTCTCAAGGACTTTGGTCGCAACATCATGCAGGTGGAAACTCTCATTCCAACAGTTCCATCCGTCGTCAGTTCTGATCCAAATCTCCAAAGAAATAACATGTATTTCTCCCACACCCGTCTTTCAATCATACATTTACCTCGCTAATCTTGCTGATCTTGTGCCGAAGTATTTATGGATGCAGAGGTTATACCGGTTTGTATCTGTTTTCTAATTTAGCACAAACTAAATTCCATCAGCAGAAACTCGTTATTCTTTCTACCAATGTCAACAACGATATCGTTCCTCTCCCAAACCAAGTTCCTCTGCTGCCCAGAAGAATATCCTGAAACTGGGCACCAGGCAGGCAACAAACCATTGGGACATTTGATTTAGGCAAGGGAGAAGACTCTCTGTCTCCTGGCATCTGCTATCCTCGATTATACCGACATTTTTCTTCAATCCACCCTCTTGAATCGCCCACTCTACCACATTTGTGTCCTCAGTTTGTTCATCATCCCTACAGCCAACGTTCTCACAGCCACGAAGAAAGCTGGGTAACTGTTAGAAGGGCGGGAAACAGTCAGTGCATGGATCTCCTATGGTTTTTCCGCTGAAAACAAAAACAAGAATGCCGTTTTGGTTAGTGTCCAGGGCAGAATCTGCCCCTATTGCATAGAAACGAAGGTGAAAGGAGGAGAGTTTTAGTCATTGAGGACACAATAGTGAGCGGGTCAGTGAGAAGGCTTGTGTGGAAGGCACGAGACTTATGCTTGTGTGTTGCGTCTGGTGCAATGGTCCGTGATGTCTCAGATCGTGTCTTTGCGGTCCTCAATGGTGAGCGTGACCAGCTCCAAATCGGATCCATGTAAGTACGAAAGACATAGGTTGAAAGAGGGATATTAATGTAAGGCAGAATTTCAGGGAGCTTATGAAGGCTCAGAGCTAGAACAAACAGTGTTGTTATCTTTGGATTCTTACACATGCCACGTGATCGTGAGGCAAGGAATAGGGAGATATATAAATTGAAAACGTTGCTAAAGGGATGGTTCAGGAGAGAATGCTTCAGGAACACGGTTAATTGGGATTCATTCTGCGGAAGGTGGGAACTCCACGAGTAGGACAGACATCACTTGAACCAGAGGGGTATGATTGTCCTGGGTGGGAAATTTGCTGGTGGTTTTCGGATAAACGAGCTCAGCAGGGGAATGGGCTCCTGAGGTGTCGTTCGAGTGCAAACCAGGATGAGAGTAGGGAGGGCATGGAGAGGAATTCACGGTGATTATAATGTGCTGACTGACAGAAAGCTGGTTAAAAGTGTGCCTGCTTCAAAGCCATAAGAAACCGAAATCAGGTGTGTAAACTTGCAGCATGGATAGGTAACTGGGACTTCGATGATGTTGCCATTTCGGGGACATGGAGAGACAGGGTCAGGAATCGGAATTACAGTTTCCAGGATTTGGAATCTTCATTGAGAACAGGGGAGGTGTTTAAATATGGGGAGGTGTGGCTTTGTTAAGTCAAGGACAGCATAACGGTAGCTGAAAGTAATCTTGGCAAGGATAAGTCTACTGAGGTGGTATGGGATAAGGTAAGGAACAGAACAGTCGAGGCCACACCGTTGGAAATTTTCTTTAGACCTCCACAGACTTCCAGGGATGCGGAGGAGAGGTTCAGCCAAACGATTCTGGGTAGGAGTGAAAGGAACAGTTTGGTGATTCTGGGGATTCTAAAGTCCTCTGATTGAATGGAAACGCTATACATCTGGTACGTCGGATGGATCGGTGTTCGTCTCATGTGTAGGGGACGGTTTCCTGACACAGTATGTCTAAGAACCGACAAGAGGGGAGGCGACACTGGATCTGGTGCTTAACAATGTACCAGACTAGATGTTTGAGTTAGTGTTAGACGAGCACTTTGGGGAAAGTGACCATAATTCAATTGCGGTTAGTTTAGAAATAGGAAGCAATAGGTACATACCACAGGGCAAGAGTAATAGATGTGGGAAGTGCAATTATAATGCGATTAGGTAGGACTTCGGATGCATAGAACGGGGTAGCAAAAGTAAGGGGATGGGACAATCGAAATGTGGCGCTTGTTCAAGAAACATATATTGTGTGTCCTTGGGAGTTATGCCCCTATAAGGCAGGGAGAAAGTGATAATGAATGGGAACCATTGCTGACTAAATCAATTACATGTCTTATTCTGCGGAAGAAAGAGGCTTATATGACATTGAGATGAGATGGTTCATATGAGGCGATGCAGTGTTGCAGATTGGCTTTTAAGTATTTAAAGACAGACATAAGAGGAACAATGAGATCAGGTGAGCAGTCTTTGCCAGGTACAATAACGGAGATCCCGAAAGCTTTCTATAGGTATTTGAGCAATAAAAGGATGACGAGGGTAGGGATAGGACCAGCCAAAGACAGAATTATGAAGTTTTGTGCGTACACTTTGGAGACTGGAGAGGTGCTAAACGCATGTTCCCCTACTGTTTTCAGGAAAAAGGAGAATATTGTAGTGGAGAAAAGTTTGATGTGGGATATTAGATGAGAAAGGATCGAGTTGAATAAGGAGCAGGTGTTATCAATTCTAGTAGTGGAAGTAGACAACTCCCCTGGGCCAGATGGGACTGATCTGAGGATTCTGAGAGAAGTTGGGGGAGACGTTATAGACTTTAGCATTGGTCTTTGAGCAGTCATTGTTTATATTTTATTACGAGATTAGTGGAGAATTGCTAACATTGTGCTCTTGTTCAAAAAGGCAGTAGAGATGACCCAGGTAATTATAGACCAGCGAGTCTTACACTTGTTGTAGGAAAAAAAGTTTGGAAAGGATTGTAAGAGGTGGGATTTAATTATCATCTTGCAAGGACTAAGTTGATTGCAGGTAGTCAACATGGTATTGGCAAGGGTAAGTCATTTCTCACAAAACTCAAGGAGAATTTGGAGAATGTGACGAAGCATGTGGATGAGGGTAGAGCAGTTGAAGTAGTGTACATGGACTTCAGGAAAGCTTTTGGTAACGTTCCACATTGTAGGCTGTTGGAGTAAATACAGGATCGGTTTGGGACTACTGCTGTGTGTCATTTCTATAATGACTTTGACGCAGGCATAAATGGATGGGTTAGACCGATTGCAGATGACGGTAAAGTCAGTGGCGTAGTGAACAGTGTGGAAGATGTTTGCAAGTTGCAGGGGAACTTGGATAAACTGTAGAATTGGTCTGAGAAGTGCAATCCGAGTTCAATGCAGCTAAATTTAAGGTAATTCACTTTGGGAAAACTAAGAAGAAGGCTGAAAACTGGATCAATGGAATCTTTTTTGGGAGTGTGAATGGGTACAGTGATCTTGGAGTCCATGTACATAGATTCCTGAAAGTGGCAACCCAGGTTGATAGTACTGTAAAGATGGCATATATTGTGTTCGGTTTTATTACGAGAGGGATTGATTTCCAGAGCCATAATGTCATGCTACAACTATACAAAACGCTAGTGCAGCTGCACTTGGAACATTGTGTACAATTCTGTTCGCCCCATTACCAGAAGGATATGGAAGCAATGGAAAATGTGCACAGGAGGTTTACCAGCGTGTTGCGTGGTTTGTAGGGAAGGTCTCATGAGGAAAGGCTGAGAGATTGCGTTCTGTTCTCATGGGAAAGAAGAAGGCTAAAATGGATTTGATAGAGACATAAAAGATGATCAGAGGATGATATAGAGTAGACAGTGAAAGTATTTTTCCTCGGATGATGACGTCAGATTGCATGAGGGTGAATAACTTCAAACTGAGAGTTGATAGATTTAACTCTTAGGCTCGTAACTCAGAGAGTGAAGGACATGGAATGCCCTGCCTGCCACGGTAGTTAATTCAGCAACATTACGGAAATTTAAATAATCCTTGGGTAAGCACATGGATGATGATGAGATTGTGTAGGGGGCTGAGGTTAGATTAGTTCAAAGTCGGCGCAACATTGAGGACCGAAGCGCGTGTTCTGCGCTGCATTGCGTTCCATGTTCGAATGGAATGTCGGTGGAGTCGTGTATAGTGTGGAAGAATGATGCAGGTTGCAGGGGGACTTGGATAAACTGCAGGTTTGGACTGAAGGGTGGAAAATGGAGTTCAATGCAGATAAATCTGAATGACCCACTTTGGGAAGAATAACAGGAAGGCAGAATATTGGGTCAATGAAAATATTCTTGGTAGTGTTGGTGGACAGAGTAATTTTGGAGTCCATGTACATAGATCCCTGAAACTTGGCATACAGGTCGATAGTGCTGATAAGAAGGCACATAACGTGATAGGTTTTATTGGTAGAAGGATTGAGTTCTGGAGCCATAATGTCATTCTGCAACTCTACAAAACGCTAATGCGGCCACACTTGGAATATTTTGTATACTTCCGAACCCGCATTACAGGAAGGATGTGGAAGCATTGGAAAATATGCAGAAGAGATTTACCAGGATGTTGCCTGAACTGGAGGGAAGATTTTATGGGGAAAGGCTGAGAGACTTGATTGTGTTCTCACCGGAGAGAAGAAGGCTCAGAGAGAATTTGTTAGAGGCATACAAGATGACCTGAGGATTAAGTAGGAAAGAAAGTGATAAACTTTTTTACGAGGATGATGACGTCAGCTAGTATGAGAGGGCACAGTTGCAAATTGACCGGTGAGAGACTTCAGGCACTTGTCAGCCGCAAGTTCATTACTCAGAGAATTGTAAGTGAGTGGAATGACCTGCCCGGTAATGTAGTCAACTGAGCCACATTAGGGGCATTTAGGCAATCCTTGGGTAAGCATATCGACGATGCTGGGATAGTGTAGGCGGATGAGCATGGATCAGGTCACAAGTCGGAGCAAACGTGAGGGCCGAACGGCTTGTTCTGCACTGTACTGATCATCTTAATGTGATGACGAAATGCACCACAGAGACTGAGGTGTAAAAATGTTCTGTAAGAATCTGAAGCCTGGGTGTCAGCAATTTTCAGCTTCAGACTGCAGTTACTGAAGTAGCAATTCTCCTCTATCAGCTTTACTGGACCAAAATACAGGCTGAGACTTCCATTGTGGAGAGATGGCGACAGTTTGATCCCAGTCCCAGCAAACTCATCCATGTCACCAGGAAACGACCTTTTCTGTTATTAATTCAAACCAATTCTGCAATCTATATATCATTTCCTTAGTTTCAATTGTCATCAAACTTCTGTCTTTATTAGAAACACGGTCAACCCTCGCCTTATGGAGTCTTTCTCTACTGTAATCAGGCTAGATTTAAAACACTGCTTCAAGTATTGGTCGAGCATTTCAGGCTCTGGGCTAAACTTCCAATGGGCATCCATCTTGCAACCATTGTTTCTCACCATGTTAAACCTTATACAAGTGTCCACAGAAATCATTAGCCAGCATCTGGAATAAATGCTCCCAAACCTACCTGAGATATTTCGGGGGTGATGGGTTTTCCATTTTAAGTAGAAGGAAGGCAGGTTTGCCTCCAGTCTGTTTAATGTAGAGATATGTCCCAATGTGAGCTGAACAATCAATGCTTCCCGTTGCAGGCCTGCCTGAACCTCAGGGAAGTTTATTTCATAAACTGTCCCCGGGGCTTCCAGTTTCAACGTGACCTCATAGGGCATGAGCTGGCCCCCGGGACATGAGTATGGTTGGTCACGGGTCACGTGGTACTGGCCCATTCAGTGGAATTTTTTTCCAACAACAGGAATTTACAGTTGTACATGTCACTCATACGTGATTCCGGGACTGGCTGACGGTTCATCAACTGTTCTGATGGGATATTTTTATTTTTGATATACATGATGAATTTCCTTGGTGAATTTCAAGAACTATTGTGCATAAATGGCCGAATGTACTGGTCGATATCGGGAAAATGTTAGCGAAACTTAGTGCGCATCTATTTTACCTCTCACACATTCTTTGTCACTCGTTGACTCGGTTGTTGTCTCTGCCCTGAATCCACCCTGTGACGTACAGACTCGAATCAGTCTCCCCAGAGACACGTTTAGAGCCGAATCAATGAGGCAGCAGGGCCATGGCCGAGGAAAGAGAGGTTGAAGCAATGAATTGCAGAAGGGGGGAATATGTGAGTGTGAGAGTGAAAAAAAAAACACAGACAGACAAAAGGAGCCGTTGTTTCGAGAGGCAGAGGAGTAGAGATCGAGCGAGACAGTAAAGGCATTAATCTTTGGCCTGTGTTGCTCGTCATAACGTAAAATTCTCGCAGTAAAATAGCGTTACTTAATGGAGCTCAGTAATAAGTGTGTGGCTGTGGGCTTGTGCCACATCTGACTGCAGATCGGAAAGCTGCGTGTTCAAATCACGTCAGGCTCGTGGTGTGTTGCGGATGTTTCCTTCCCTGAGTTTTCCATGTCAACAACCGTGCTGTGTGTGGATATTCATTGATCAAAATGTTCTTTCCAGCTTCTTTGGATCACACGAGAAGTGTTGCTGTCAGTTTTATTTGTGAATACTATTTCAGGGAGTTGGAATGCCCGTCGTTTTGGTGAATGCTCACTTCAGCCAGTGTGAGAATTTAAAAAAATACAAACTGTTCAGCGCGGGGTATAAACACACAATCGCCTCCCTCTGGGTAGCCGCTTCGTTCAGTTGGTGACAGTGTAGTGTTTAGTTTTATATAATAATATTTTATTACATAATTTATGGACACCCAATTTTATGTTTCAGAAAGCAATGTTTCCCAGCAACAGCAAATATTCCCACTCACTGGACACAGTAAAAGTGATTGTTATTCAACAGAAGGGTGAGTAGTCTGACGGCTTTCTCCCAAAGAAAACCAAACATATAAATAGAAAGCAGGAATTTTCTGAATTGCTTCGTATGAGGTTCACTGAAGATGTTACCTAGTAAGTTAACGAAATGTCTGGGAATGAGCCTTCCAGCTCAACGAGCAAATATACATCCAAAAAGAATTTCTCCATGTTAACGGTGAGACTGAATGTCACACTGTGTCGGTAAAATCCAATTGCAGACATTGGTTTGGTTCAGTCTTATATTTGTTAAATTTAATCGGCTGGGAAGACGTCGTTGTGTGAAACAGAGTGGGAAATTGCAGCAGGGCGTGAAACACATCACAACTGATTTTTCTTTTACAATTTCACGACTTTATTCCCATCTCAGTGAAGAGAGGTTGCATAATTTAGATCATAGCAGACCAACGGAGAACAAAAGAATGGTATTAAGGCATTCACAGGCGTATCACCTCCCCTGTGCACATCTCATCTACTTACTGGAAGCACAGCAAATTGTATTGCTCGCGGAATCGCCACACAGGAGGAGACGGCTTTGATGCACTGACCGCGGGGTTGCACACATTAAAGCTCCAAATGCGCCACTCCGCTCACCTGAGCTTAATAACTGCAAAGAAAGCTCTCAGTCATTCAGAGAAATACTTAGTTTTCCACCTTCATGTAGCATGTAACTTTGATAATGCAGTCATAAATCCTTCATTGCTTTTGGGCAGAATATATGCGTTGTCATTTGTCCCACATTCTGTAGTACCAAATGCGATTTCATTCAGAATCGCAAAGTGTGTCACAGCGCACAAGGAGGCTGGGCAGCCAACCTTGTATCTGCTGTCATATTATTGCACTCTCCATGTAACTCTGAACATTGTTTCTTTTGAGGTTAACATTGAATTCCATTTTGCATCCATGGAGTCTCACTCCTTGTCAATCTCAGACAGTGAGTTACGGACATACACCACTCCCTTTGCGAACATCATTTTTCCTCGTGTCATTTATAATTATTTTCCTCGTGACTTTCCATTTCTGCCAAGTCGGTCTGGATCGTTTCTGGCATTGGAGAATTTTCACGTCATTATTTTTTCTGTCGAGAGCATTCTTGACATAGAAAAGGTCAGGCAGATTAAGATAGTGGAGGGCTGGAGTACTACAGCTGGTCAGGCAACGTCGGGAGCAGGAAAATCGGCATTTCAGACATTAGCCCTTCATTAGGAATGGGGTGGGGGTGGGGGTGGAACGGGATTGAGAGACAAATTGGAAGGTGCGTGGGCCTAGAGTAAGAGTGAAGTTTGGACCAAGGAACTGGGAAGTCAATCAGTAGATGCAGGTTGAGGGGAGACAGTGATAGTCAGAGCAGATTGTAGAAACGATAGGTGGGGGAAGAGAGATGGACAAGTAGGTCAGTTCAAGAGGGCGGTGCCGAGTTGGAGATGTTGACCTGCGATGGAGGGAGGGGAGGGGAGATGAAGAAACTGGAGAAGTTAATGTTGATGCCGAATTGTTGGATGGTCCCAAAGAGATAGTTGAGGTAGTCATTCTCCACTCATCGTGCAACTTGCATTTGATGGTGGAGGAGGCCCACGACTTGCATGCCCTGACAGAATGGGAGCAGAAGATGAAATAGTCGACTACAGTACGGTGGACTGTTTGGTGCGTGTTTTCCAGAGATATCCTTTGCAACGCTCTGCATGATAGCATCCTGTCTCCCCAAAGTCAAGGAGACCACGACGAGAACAACGGACACAGTAGAACAGATGTTGGCATATGCAGTAAACTCTGCCGGATGTGGAAGATATATATGGAGCGATGCACAGAGGTGAGGAAGGTGGTGAGGGTGCAGGTTTTTCACCTCTTGCGGTGGTAAGGGAAGTCCAGCTTTCAACTTTCTGTTCTCCAGGACCTGACCCAATTTTCCAATCTACCCTCACAGCTGACATTGCACATACACTCCACCATTCACATCAATATGTTCAGCGCTGTCGCCAATCACTTCACTTCCGCACTAACTGAAGTTTCACGTGCAGAACTGAACAATAATGCAGCTGAAAGATTCATTTAGAGTCGGATTGACACAGCGAACCATCCGAAACACATGTTTCAACTTTCAATGTGCTTCCCTTTGTCGCATTTACTGCAATGCTCGATCTTGCCCATCCTGACTTCAGGCTGTCCGACTACTACGACTTTTTGAGATTATCGAGCGAACATTTTTGCGGAAGTGCAGACAGGACACATGGATCCTTCCGGAATTTGAACGATATATCTAAACCACTGAAAACTCGAAAGAAAAAGACATCCCTTGAGCAATGACCCACAGCCTGGTTGCACTGCCCACTCTGCCAGAAGCTGACTTTTTCTCAGTTTAAATTCCATTCCACATTGCTCCAGAATTCCAAACATCAAAGTGTTTCTAGAGTATCTGCTTCCCATTCTGTCTCCCTGCTCCCTGATGCTGCTGTTTGTCTCATAAAAAGGAACCGGGCTGTCTCCACTGGTGGACAACTTTGTTTCTATGTGTAAGCTGTGCTGGGTGAGAGCAGAGCCCATTCGCTCTTCTGCTCAGTGTCAATCACTTGCGACGGAAGGAGTCAATTACACGACAGGAAATTTACAAACTGATTTGTGGATTTTCTCCAAATGTCTCTTATCCGAGAAAAAGAAAGATGCTGAGCTGGCGGGAAAGGGAAAAAAGTGACATTGAAGATTCTTCCTTCTGGTGAATAATATGAGTTCTTTTGAGTGCACTCTGTCTGGTGTTCGGAATTCTTCTCGCAGCAATCCTGCCGAATGTCCAATGCAAAACTGGCGTTAAACATACTGCTCATGGGTAATTTTCCATTTCCATAACGCACTGACCCAACCACTGCGCCTCCTTGAAATGGCAAGGAAATAAAATGAGAAGCCAAGTTGCAGTTTTGAGAATCTTTTGAAACTCCTTGTGAAGCGGTTTCATAGGAAAATGAAGAATGAGCTGTCGGATTGATCATGGATTTCAGAGGCACCTTCCCCTTCTTAAACAGGATGAATGATTGTCTCTGATGTTCTCGAGAACATTAATTCATCCGAGGCATTGAACGGACTAACATGACAGATGCTCCACTTTTGATGCTGGTGATGCTGGGAGTAAAATAAATTCCGGTCTCCCTGGCTAGGAATCGAAACCCGACCAAAGTGGTGAAAACACTGAATCCTGCCTATTACATACTGCCCAGCAAATATAAGAATCAAGTACATGGCTGGCGTGACAGCTGTCAAGTCCCTTGTAAGCGCTCTTGTCAGAAACAACAACTTGATTATCCTCATCTGACTTTCCATGATGAGGCCTTGTAAGGCTCAGCATCACAAAATCACATCGAAATACCGGTGAAGGCTATGCGGGTGTCTGCTTCTCTGACCCTTCCACAGGGTGAGATCCAGATTGAAACACTCGTTGGCTGTTTATGTTGTACTGCATATCTCTACAACTCTTTGCGCCTTTTACCTTAAATATATCTCCCGCTGTGATCGATAAAAAGTAAACATTTCTTTCAGTCTACCCCACGCATGCCCCTCATTATTTTATATCTCAATCATGCCTTTACAAAATCTACTCATCTGTAAGAAAAATAACCCCAGTCTGTCCATTCTCTCTTCACAACTCACAATCTTCAATCAGCGAATATCCTGTTGAATCTCTTCTGCACCGTTCCCAGTGCTACATTATCCCCGATTTAATGTGAATTGCAGAACTGCACACAATACTTAGACGACAGCGGAATGAACAAATGGAATAAATGACGCAGAAAGCAACACAAAATGTTCTTTTGCAATAAATTCTCTTTTGCTCAATATTGCGCTGCATCATCTTCCTGAGCCTGATGCTCCAATAATTTCTGGTCTATGTCAGTAAATGCTGCTATATGATGATTAATCTCACAACAGCGGAAGTTGAATGTAACGACTGGTTTGAAGGTCCCGATGCTGGTTAGAGGAACGTTCGCCCAGCTGCAGCACCCCAGCAACACAAATTGCACTGTGTAAAGTAAGTGTTAGATTGTGGAATGCATCAGTGAATTCGCAGGAGCAGCGTAAAGATTGGTGAGTGATTGTAGAGGGAGATAAATCTCCAAGAAAGGATGGGTTTGAATCCTGATATCTGAAACTCTGAGACGACAGAAAGCGGGTGTTTGAAGGCGCCAAATCATCGCCTCGAAGCGTATTTTCGTGGCGTATGTTACTGATTCCTCCCCCCGTTTGCTAAGCACGGAGCAGTAGGTATTATTGCAATATCAAGCTGGGAGCTCCAACCTCACCTACAACAGTTTTTACTGACATTGAGAAGGGACCATTGGGACATCAGGCATTACGTGAAAGATGTATTTTGCCATAGCGCAGACTGGAGCTGAACTTGTGGTAGCCACAAGGAAAAGCACGTTTCCCGTGCCACATGTAAAAATGCTATTCAAAAGCAGTACGGATAGTGACAGAGGATATATCAGGAACAGCTCATCAGGCACAACAGAAATAGTTGGCAAACAGTGTCTGAGATGTGGGTACTCAGGGTGGGGTGAATTTTTAACTTGGAGTTGTTGAATGCTGAGACTGATGGATTTCTACAAAACTTCAAAGGCTTAAGGGATACTGCAGGGTATTGTTGAAATGTATTTCCCAATAGGAATGTAGTTTAACATCGGTTTTCTTCTCCAATTTGCTCACAAAATCAAGTAAACACTGCTACGAAATATCATGTAATCCCAGTTCACAGGCCCAGAATCAGAGAAACTGAGTGATACAGACCCGAAGATCCAAATGGGAATTGTGATGGGAAAGAGCACGCACCTGTGGCAACAGTGATGTAATCGATGAGGGCGAGGTCCATCTATGACGGTACAGAGGTGCGTGAAATGCCGAGGCTGGAAGCTCTAACGTCGCCTGGAGCAGCTTCTATTGTTGTGGAGCAGGGAGCATTGTGACACGTGGCTGGGGGTTTTAGCCTCACGTGGAGCAATTTCATTTGACATGGAGCAGCAGGGATTATTGTAATATCAGGCTGGGAGCTCCAACCTCACCTGCAGCAGTTTCTATTGACATTGAGAAGGGAGCATTGGGACAACAGGCTGTGAGGTCCAACCGCACCAGGTGCAGCTCCTGTTCACATGGAGCAGGGAGCATTTTGACATCTGGCTGAGGGAAAGGATGCTATGCTATTTTAATCTGAAGTGAAATAGATCTTAGCAGTGCACATCTTTGAAGACTGAGGGAATTTGTTTCCCAAGGTATATGTATCTGTTGTAAAGAGAAATACTGCCAATTTTCAACTCGTGGAAGTGTTCAATGGTTGTCACTGCACCCAACCAGAGACATGGATCGGGTTTGATTCCAGCACCGAACGACAGTCTTTGTGAAGTTTGAGCATACCCGTTGAATATGCGTGGGTTTCCTCCGGGTTCTAAGATTTTCTTTCTCTATTCAAATATTGTCAGTTGAATTGGCCATGCAAAAATTGCTGATACTGTCAGGTGTATTAGTCAGAGGACGTTGAGTCTTCTGGGTTACTCTTTGAACTGTCGGTGAACACTTGTTAGGCCAAATGCCTGTTTACAGTCTGTAGGAAATCTAATCTGTGCAGAGAGAAACAGAGGCAATGTTTTCTCCCTGTGTCCTTACTCATACGGCTGACTCGGCACTGAGCTAAATTTACAGAAGCGAATTTTAGTTCGTTTCATGTTAGTCAATTTCCTGCGAAAACTCACAGGTCGTTAAAGTACTCTAAAGCTCCGAAAATCAAGGGGAACATCCATTGTTGTGATTACACTCGAGTTTATCTTGAGTTAACGACGAAATGGAGGAAACTAGGGTTTAAATTTATCAGATCAGCAGTGATCCCATTGAATGTTTGATCTGACATAGAGTGAATGCCAGCAACATCAGGACAGATGTGTTTTCTTTGCGAAACCCGCTGCTTCAAAAAGTTGGGGACATTGGCGTGAAGCATTGACGGTGATTATCTTTGCTAGTTGTTTAACTTGTGAACATGAATGCTCTTGTTCATATCCGTGTTGACAACACTAATTTGCAGCATGCACGCCTAAAGTAAGCTCAGGGCCAGTGGCGCAATGGGTAACGTGCCTGACTACGAATCAACAGCAAGGCTTGTAGGGTTTTTCCAAGCCGTTTCCAGTGGCGCAATGGGTAATGCGCCTATCTACAGATTGGGCAATTGCAGGTTCGAATACTGCTGGCCTCGGCAGAAAGGGCTTTCGGCTTTCACAAACTTATGAAGTGTTGTTGTGAAGCTGAGAAAAGAATTCAATTCCAGATAGGCAAAACCAAAATTCCTTTCCATAAATGTCCCTGAGGATATCCGATTCAATGTCCCAGGGTCATCACAGAGATGGAAGCTGGATTAGTCCCAAACGCTGCTCACGCTCAACTTTCCAGTCCCAGCCATCCAATTGCTGTGGCTGCAGGGAATGGCAATGAAACGAAAAGAATATCCAATCTCAGGTTTTAAAATCCTCAGACATTCACTGGGAAGCGGAATCTGAGGAGAATTATGGTTGACCTGACCGACGGAGCAGGGATTATCCAGGCATCTGCCCCTTCTGTCAGAGGCCAGTACATTGACTCTGATGTTCTGGGGGCGATTAATTGATCCGAGGCTTTGCAAGGAATCCTGTCACAGATGCTGTGCGTTTGCTGTTGCCGTTGTGAGGAACAATAAAGTTCTCATTCACTGGCACTGAATCGAAGACGGGACGCTGTGGTAAAAGTGTAAAATCGAACCAATAGACCACCAAGGATGCCTGTAGAACGGGGATGTACTGTTTGGTCAGCAGCCATCAATCACCTCTTCGTGCTCTTGTCAGAAACAACGGCTTGCCGATCCTCATCCCATTTCCAGCACTTTTTTTGCCTTTACATCAAAAGTTCACATCTGAATACTTTTGTAGGTTATGTGGGTTACTGCGCCTGCGAACCCTGACAGTGTGTTCCCGATTCAAACACCCGATCATTGATAAATGTTTTCGTTATACCTACTGCATGTCAGGATCAAAGTTCGGTCACGGTTTTGAGCGGGAATTGAGCTCGGACTGCGGTTCAGAAAGTGCTGAATCACAACCAATGCATCACCAGGGATAACAACAGGCATCGTTGCATCGTTTCTTAATGACACAGTGTTTGTCTTTCTTTCACTGGAGATAAGTTTCTCCTCCAAAATGATTGAGTCCTCGAGGGTAATCAGCAAGTAAACAAGCACATCATCCCATTTTTTCAACCCTGGACTACAGCCTTATGTTCACTGACGTTCCCAAGTTTCATGTTGACGATGTATTCTCCCTACTATTTTCAACTAAACGGTACAAATAATGGGGTGAAGTTTGAGATGGGTCAATTTTGTTAACATTACCTTGAGGAATTGAACCTCATTTTGACCCATGAGCGAAACATGAAAATCCATTCACCCGAGAGTGACGGATGTCAGGTGAGAGACGAACCCCAAAAAAACAGGATTTCACCAGCTTGGCTTAATCGTCCCATGTCAGATGTCAACACCAGACTCTGTTTACCGTAGTGAAGGAAGCAAACGGTCACTCTCTGTCCGTGCACATCCCACATTAATTCCATATAACTCTGCAGTTCATGCGGCCTCGACTGGCTCTTCCTGCCTCACTAGAATATTGCTTACGTCAGCACCTTACTATCCTTCCAAATGGTCTTCCTCAAATTCCTGAAAAGACAAAGAGGAATGGGATATTCCATGTGCATTTTTACTTTACAGGGCCAACGTTCTAACCACTGAGCTACAGAACCAATGCATTGCCATTTGACAGAGAACCTGCAAACTAATAGATGCACTGATACATGTAGGAAGTCATTTTAAACAACCCAGACAGAGCCGAAGGGAGCATGTACGAAAAGATAGCAGGATGTAATGCTAAAATGCACAGTGTTCAGGGAAGTATAAACAGAGTTCTTCCATGGTAGTCGGTCATTAGGATTCAAGAATTGCAATGTCATGGTCGGTTAAGTGTTACCAAGTACAGTAATTAATAGGAAATGCTGACTGAACTTTAGAAGCAGAATTATGCGTGAAACAGTCAGAATCATTTCCCTCCATGTCACAGATCCACATCCGTAATGTCAGCTGCTATTGCCAGACGTGCATTCGGCTCAAAACAAGAACAGAGGAGGCCATCGGAAGAAGGAAGACCGATGGTGGTTTGTTCGAACCGATTATAGGCTAACTGGAGCCAGGATCAATGTGTGCTCTGAAGGTTAGTTTTCCTGTTTACCCTGGTGTAGTGACCACTCCGGATCAATCACCCAATTGACTCTTCTTTGTGTGTTGACCTTTGCAGTTCTCACATTGGTTCAGTGCCCCAAGTGGACCCACACATTTTTAACTTGGCGAACTTTACTCAGATCATCTTTGCAGATTCATATTAACACAGTTATTTTTAGAAGCAGAAAGAGACCATTCAAGCCAAGTCTGTTCCACCATGAACTGAGCTCATGTCTGATTTGATAACTTTCTTCATAACTCTTCATAACATTACAACTTTGTCTCTCTTCGACTTGAATATACTTAATGAGCTGGACCCGACAGCCTATGCGGTACAGAATTCCACCAAATACAGAGCAATAGTGAGTAAACTTGCCAAATAGGACACAACAGTCAGTCCCACTGGAGTGGGAGAATGGCGAAGTCATGGTACCAGTTAAATCTAAGGGAAAGGGAAGTAGTGGGTGTGGTTTCACCATTACGCCATTGTTCTGCCATTCTCAGATTCCAATCACTTACTCGAACGATTAAGATCGTTACTCACACAGCAGGCCACCCCCTCTCCCCACTGTTGCATAACCACTGACTGGGTTCGTCCCAAACGCTGCTCACGCACAACTTTCCAATCCCAGCCATCCAATTACTGTGGCTGCAGGGAATGGCAATGAAACGAAAAGAATACCCAATCTTAGGATTTAAAATACTCATAAATTCATTGGGAAGCAGAATTTGAGGAGAATTATGGCTGACCTGACCGACGGAGCAGGGATTATCCAGGCAACTTCCCCTTCTATCTGAGGCCAGTACATTGACTCTCTTGTTCTCGGGGCGGTTAATTGATCCGAGGCTTTGCAAGGAATCCTGTCACAGATGCTGTGCGTTTGCTGTTGTCATTGTCAGGAACAATAAAGTTCTCATTCACTGGCACGGAATCGAAGACGGGACGCGGTGGTAAATGTGCAAAATCCGAACCAATAAACCACCAAGGATGCCTGTAGAACGGTGTTGTACTGTTTGCTCATCAGGCATAATCTCCTCTACGTGCTCTTGTCAGAATCAACGGCTTGCCGATCGTAATCCCATTTTCCAGCACTTTGTTTTTGCCTTTACATCAAATGTTCACATCTGAATACTTTTGTAGGTTATGTGGGTTCCTGCCCTTGCGAACCCTGACAGTGTGAAGGAATATTTTTCGGAATCCTACATTTTTTCTCGACCTCAGACTCTATTTTGCATTTAGTCAGCATGTTCTGCTGTTCACAAAAATACTTCTGCGTTGATACTACTCTTAATCTAAAATTAGGGTCAGACCATTCAAGATGCATGTTCAGAAGCACTTACAACAACAAAAGGCAAAAGGTCGGAAAATGGATTTTGGCCTCCGATCAGCCATGGTTTCTTTAAATGTTGGAATGGCATCGAAGGGCTCAATGGTCTACACCTGTTACAAAGTTCCTCCAATGTTTACCGTTTCCTTTTCAAATATCTCAAAGATTCCACTGACTTTTTAATGAGGAAACATTAATGTCGCTCGTCTCTGATGGTTAATTTAATTCAGTGAATGGCTTTTAAACAATAACCTGGCCTTGATAAGAGATGTGATTGTAGCTTGTTCGTGTTGTCCATTTGCCAATGTTAGGAGAATAAGCGATTTGAAATATCAGGTCATAAGTTTGTCACCCCCATTGCATAATCTTCCATTGAATATCTGTTTTCTGAGCTGAACATTGACTTTTCATTCCACTGTCAGTGTAAACACATTCGAAGCGAGTTTATCTGCTGTTCTGAATATTAATTCCATTGTTGTTGGTACAAAGTGACAATTAGGAGTAAATGAGAGACACGTTTGTAGATGTGGCTTAAAGTTGACTGAGCGGGGGCACTTTAAATTTGACCGCTTCTGCTCATGTCTTGACACCAATAAGTGACTCAATCACAGAATTAGAATGGACAAATATTACATGAATCAAAATAAACTGATCCATATCAACAAACGGATTGGATTCGTATCTAATTTGCCCCCCGGATGTGAGAATGGAGTACTTATGTGTGCGATCACAGGTGATCAGGGCAGAGAACAGACAAAATTAGGGATTTCAAGGAATGGTGGAGATCTGTCCACAATTGTCAGAGAGGAGCTCACTACCTCTCCCATGTCCCTGTCCAACTAACATTGAATCTCTGGAGGCAGAGAACATTAATAAGAATTAGTACTATGTGAAAAATCAAAGTGTTCCCATGAAAAACGGAAATGTATTAACAGACAGCGGTTATAGATATTACTGTGTGACCTAAAAGGAGGAAAGTGAGAATGATAGTGATGGCGCTCACCGAAAATAATATGAGTTTACTCCGGCCTCACTATCAGTAACATCCACGATCCTTACCCTAACTGAAAGAAGGATGCCCTGGATAACGGTGAGAAATTTCCTTATATTTGAATCAATTCGTTGCTGAGGCAGGCTGGTCTTTGCAAACATCAAACAATCACAGAATTGGTTTCAGGGAAAACATACAAATTTTGGAAGCAAGTGAATTTATGGCTGCGTAACTGACTCTTAATCTTTCCACAGTCTGTTCACTGGAACACCAACTCAGTTTCTATGTACTGTTGCAATTCTATACCAATAGGCTGTCACGGTGGATTGCACTGCTGCCTCACAACGCCAAGGATCTGTGTTCAACCTCGGTCTTGGGTGATAGTCTGTGTGGAATTTTCACAATCTCCACTTGCGTGTGTGTATTTCCTCCTTCAAATGTGTGCTGGTGAAGTGGATTGCCCACAGTGTTCAGGTTTATATTGGCTGGTCTTGGGAAATGCGCTGTTGGCGGGGAGAGGGGTGACTTTCGTATGAATGCTGTGCAGTAAGTTGGTGTGGACATTTTAAGCCGAATGGCCCATTTACCCACATCGGGAATCAATAATGCTAATGTTCGTAAATTTGTCACATGAACACATTGAGAGGTAGCGTTCAGTTGCTGATGAAACGCGGGGCTCTTTCAGATCTCAGGAAAGTGTCTTGTTTAATTTTCCCATCAGGAAATACTCTCTTTCTAATCAATTAGAAAAAAATGCACGAAATTTAGCTCTGCCAAATATAGAACAGGGATTTTGACAGGGAAACCAGTTCGTGTCAAAAATTTTTCCTTTCTGTTAACCTCAAAGTTATAAATCTGTTTCCCAGATTCTTCCTCGTGCTTCCACCAAATCGAAATTCTGGTACGGATAATTTATTTATGAAGCTTTTTGTTTAAAAAATTGCATCTGGAAACAGTTATGTGCTTGATAATTCAAGTTAGTCAATGATTCTCTCAAATAATTAATCACAGCATTGTTCAGCAACCAGACTGAATATGAAATATTAGTGCCCTGTTCTCGACTGACTGTGTGGAGATTCAATGAGTAATTTTGAATCACAGAATTGTTAAGGTACAGAGGAGGTCATTCAACTCTTTGGGTCAAACGATTCCCCGAATATGCTTTCTGATTTTGTGTCATTTCCCTGACTTCTCCCGCTGTAATCCTGTATTTTTCCCTGTAAAATAATGTTTTAATGTCCTTCACTGAAAATGCCCAAACCATAGATCCATAAATAAACCTCATATTCTAACCATGTCGTTGTGTCAAGTTTATTTCTTGGATCATATTTTCTTCTTTTGTATTATTTTTAATTCTCCTCTCTTCCTCTCAAAGCTTTTCCGAGTGGGAGCACTTTCTCACCATCAATTCTGTACTGTACCCACATGATTTTGAAAAGTTGTTTTGAATTTCCTGTCCGCCTTCTCCAATGTAACGTCATGGCTGAAATATTTAACTGCCAGAGACTGTTGTTTCAATGTGATTTCTCTAAACCTGCCAGTTTTCCCTTCGTTCCTGTTCTTCCGCTTGTACTCAACAGCATCTTGAATCCATCTCGTGAGCCAACTTGCTTTCTGCTTCACTTCATGTTGATTAGTTAACTAATAAATACTGGTATGATTTAAGGCAGTGCTTCTAATTTTCAATCCTGTCCACAGTGCCTCTCCCTTGTAACTCGACGAGATTCAGCTCGGAATGTTCACACTGTGCTTGTTACTGCAGGAAACTATGCAGCTGACGCTAACACAAAGCAATAAACAGTCTCATTTAGACTTTTCGGCTAACATTGGGTATTTCTGACACTCCCAGTGTTAGTAAGCCTCCGGTTCCATCCAGTATGGCTCCAGGCCGTGGTTTGTGTCTGCACCAATACTTCACATAATACTGCACATGTACGCTAAACAGGTGATTGACAGCGGCACCTGTCCAATAAGAGTCGGGGGTGGAAAGATTTATCAACCAAACGCAGAGCGAACGAGGATGAGGCTAGTACCAGCGTAGACAGGTGAGAGAGAAATTCACTCGGTCCTTACTATTAACAAGCCAGAGTGGAAATGAGCTACTTATCTCAAAGGTTGTCTCTTTCATGGGGCAGACGGGGGCGTCCAGCACAATCCGTGCAAAAGGTAAGACGGAAGCATTTTAGTAATCTCCAGGCAGAAGTGTGAAATCATGGAGACCCTGGACGATTCTGTACTCGTTCCCCCACCCCAAATGTCTCCAGCATTGATATATCGGAATAGCAGGCGGACATTTGGGCCTTCAAGTCTGTCTTTCCCTTCGATATAATGATTGTTGGTTATCAAACTCAATCTCCTGCTCCAGCTTTTACAACAGCGCATTGTAACCACGACATTCATATTAATACAGGTTAATAAAAATGCCCAGAGTCCACAAAAGCAGGACAAATCCAACTCTTAGTCCAGTCGATCAATGCTCAACCATCAGCAAAGTGTTGGTTCGACACTGTTAAACGTCGGGGAATGTATGGTCTGTGTGATCAAACCAGATAGTTGGAATGGATACTCAGTAAAAATCACAAGCAGATATAACAGGAGAAACTAAACACGTCTGGCAGCATCTGTGGAAAGAGAAACAGAGACAACGATTCAGAGCGTCTTCAGAAAGTCGTTATAACTCTGTTTTCCCCACAGATATTGAAAACCTGCTGAGTTTCTGCAGCAGTTTCTGTTTTTATTTCTGGTTCACGGCATCCACCGCCCCTTGTCAGTCACAAAAGCAATACAGAAACGCTGTTATGGTTCCTCACTGGGTAAGGTTTCCGTTTGGGAAATATATCCCTGACCTGATTAAAAACTTAAAACTACGCAGCAAAGGAAACAGATAGAGTAAGTACAGCGACTACTCCATCCATGAGTGGGTGCGACCCACCACCCTCTCGATTAACAGCCGACCGCGCTGACCCAAAGCACTGAGAGTGGGGAACAATCTTCGTATAGCATCTCATAAAGCAGGCGGTTAGTGGATCCAAGCTGTTGCATGGCCTTTACAGAGTAACAATTGCCGTTTATCAGTTTTACTTATCCATTCTAAAGTCTGGAACATTCATTGTGGAAACTAGACAACAGTCTGATCCCACTCTCTGCAGGCACCTCCATGTCACTGGGAACCAGCTCTACTACAAATGGGAACGACTCCCTCAGAAAATTTCAGTGCGTTTTCTGTTCCCATGTTTTCTCATTGTGCCGGAGCTGAGATGAGGTTTGAATTCCTGACGTGCAAGAACGGGAGTCCTTTCAATGTTTCACATTGTTTCTTTTCCCAAGAATATCAGACTCAACGTCTCAGCCTCTAAAAGCATGGGAAGGTGTTGGGCCTGTCTCTGCTCAGTTGGACAGTTGACCCTTCATTCTCCTCTGAATCCACTTCCCGAGTAATGTCTAAAGATTCACAAATCTGGAGACTGGAATTTCTGTTTTGCTTCTTGATAATTTTTGCCCAGCAACATTTTTTCAGCAACTTTTTCTCAATCTTTTGCTTTCCACCAGGTCCAGACGTGAGGAAATAATATTTTGTGGAGAAATTCCCGACTCTGGGAACGTTCTCTTCGAAGCGAATAAGGTTAACGGGAGATTTCCTGGGGAAAAACAATGATGTTGGAGGGAGCAGTGGGGATGGGAGGGTGGATGATCAGGAGTAAATTTTGCCTCTGACCAGTGCAACTCACCAGAGGACTGGAATTGAGGACATTTAATGGAAAACAGCATTTGTGTTGAATAAATAAACCCCACAGGTCTCATATTGTCTGTGGTTTGTGGAACAGAGCGATGTTTTTGAGTCAGGTCCGTTTCTGCTTCATAACCCAAGTTTCCTACATGTCAATAAATGAGCAGACCTGACAAGATGTGTAGTTATTGAGACGGACTTTCTGTAGTTTGAGGGAGACCTCATCCACGAAAGCCTTTTAAAAGCATACAGTGAAGGATACGTAGTCGTTTGATTAAAACCTGCGCGGGGAACCACTAATGGATATCTAATACATCACCTTAACAACTCAGCCACAACTATAAACCTGAGACACTGCTTAATATTTCTCGTGAAATTGGGGCTTCCATCAGAAAACGTGAGGACACTATTCGGTTTGTTCTGTCTGCGCAATGATTCCAAAATTTTGGGTCCCCTGTAATTGATTAGAATGGAGGAGGCTGATAGGAAATTGGATTGAATGACACATATTGATGAGAGACAGAGTCCTTGGGAAGGATGCATTTTCATGAGCAGAGAGATTAGTAACAATGTTATGGATCGAGAAATGAAGATGTCATAGTATTTTTATAGCGCCTTTCAGCACTACCTGCGTCACAGGAACTCAAGGAAATTTGAAGCAGATGTGGTGTTGTCAACTCTAATGTGCAAATCAGGGCAGTTTGTTCAACCAAAGGTCAAAAAGAAAATGCTACAAATACTCAGAACTGACGCGGGAGACGCCAGTGAGTTTATGCCATTTGGCGTTTGTTCAGCTCTGATTGCTATCCAGGATAGTATCGGACTGGTGGTCCAAAAATCAGGAGAAGGCTTTAACCAATTAAGGCAGAGATGAGGAGGCTGTTCTCACATCCTGAGGGTAGCAAATATTTGTATTTATTTATAACAGAGAGATCTGCCAAGACGGGGTATAGTCAGGTTTCCACGTTTGGAGTCAGCTATTACGAGGGGGCATAGCTTTAAATTAAGGGGTGGTAGGTATAGGATAGATGTTAGGGGTAGATTCTTTACTCAGCGAGTCGCGAGTTCATGGAATGCCCTGCCAGTAGCAGTGGTGGACTCTCCCTCTTTATGGGCATTTAAACGGGCATTTGATAAGGATATGGAGGATAGTGGGCTAGTGTAGGTTAGGTGGGCTTGGATCGGCGCAACATCGAGGGCCAAAGGGCCTCGACTGCGCTGTATTTTTCTATGTTCTAAGTCTTCATTTCTTTATCTCTCTGTTCATAGCATGCAGAAAGTGGCATTGTGAATATGTCCAAGTTTGCTGACGATAGGCAATAATGGGAGAGCATGTTGTGATGAGGACGTGGGAATCTGCGAAGGCATATATACAGTTTGAGTGAATAGGGGGAAAACTTTGCATATTAAGTTTCATGTCGGGAGTGTCAGGTTGGAAGAGTCAAAAAGCAGAGCATATGAAAATAGAGGGAAAGTAGAAAAAACGTGTAGGACAGAGAAATCTGGGAGTTCTTGTGCCTAACACAAACAAAGTTTTGTGTCTTTTTTTTTGACCAACCGTATGGCCTCCTTTCCGAAAGCTTGCAATTAAAGAGATGGTTTCCCGAAAAAAGAACTATAAGTCGAAACTATAAAGCTAAGACCAAGAAAAGACTTTGCCATTCTATTGGACAACCTTGATGTGTATGGTTCTGTAAAACTTGTTTACAATCGACCCGGGAGTTGGAATGGTGGGAGCTCGGGAGTGGAAGTCAGGAGATCCATGATTACTGCCAACATTTATCTGTCTTCCTCACTTTTAGTACGTTTTATTTCGCATTGTGGTCCCTGTGAGTAAACTCAGGTGACGTATTTCCCTCACTGTTCCTCGTCACTCCCCAAAAGAATTCAACATTCTTATCTACTGCTTCTAGGTAACCGCTAAACGTTGTACAAATGTCACGAATACCTCGACATTTCCCACGTCTGTCTGCCTTCTTACAATGTCAATTGATTGATTACTGTGTTAGTAATGCACACATGAAGAGCAACGCAAAACAGCAGCAATCGACACCGGGTTACGAACGCAGATGACTGCAGCCACATCTCAGAGTAGTGACAACTGTACGATCACAAACGCACATACCGAACCGCCAGGAAACTCCATATAAGTACACTGCCAGAAGCCGTGCGAGGCAAAGAACCTGAAAAACAACAGAAATGCTCTTTTTGGCAATGGACCTGGCTGTATTTCTCAACCAGCAATCGAAGTTTACACTGGTGACATCAGCAGCTCCCTCAAACAAAGAACTAACTACTGCTGCAGACGGAGGAGAAAGTGAGGACTCTATGTGCTGGAGATCAGAGAAGTGAGTGTGGTACTGGAAATATTAGCTGGGCAGGCAGTATCCGAGGAGCAAGGGAATCGAGGTTTTGGGTATAGGCCTGATGAAGTATTCATGCCCGAAATGTCGATTCTCCTGCTTCTTGCATCCTGCCTTACATGCTATCCTTTTCCAGCAACAAACTCGCCACTGCCACAGACTGTCATATAATCCGAGCTCCAAGGCGCGGAATCAGAGAAACTCAGTGTCCTGAGTACACCTACTGGGGACACCTCGCACTGGCGTTTCGGGGCAAGTTGTTCTTCATGAATGCGGCTCTCGATCTGCCTGCCTCTTGGTCCTTTACAATGTTTTCTGCACTCCTTGCTTGGAGCATTGTTTGTCTACTTGTGCACTGCACATGCAGGGTGGTGGGCATTTGTTCTGGGGAGTTGTTGGCTGAACCTGGCTTTGGATTTATGCTCTCTCATAAATCTGAATGGTCAGAAGAGAGTGTCTGTCATTTTTGAGATTTATTTCATATATAAGGTAGAGTGCTTAGTGTGTCGGTTCGTGGCATGCTCCCCGAGCGTTGTTTGTCTGCAAGGATTCTGCGGGAATATCTTTTGTTGGCAAAGCATTTCTGGAGGAGCCAGTGAACAACACAGCTAGATTCCCTTGTCGCAATACACACAGTCGAAGAGAAAAACAAGTTCGACTGGGGCAACACAAAAATAATAGGACAAGCCAAATAGAGGGCGGCCAGAAAATTTCTAGAAGGAAAACACCCATCCATGGACTCCATCAACAAGCTCGTTGAGCTAAACCCAACATACTGGGACCTGCAACGAACTACCAGTACTGTCAAACGGAAGCAGTGGGAATGAACTCAAATCAATTCCAAACGCCACAGGACAGCCACGCTTCACAGGACTCTCAGCAGCCCTGAAGATGTCGCCGAGAATGCGGAGGAAACGGCTGCAAACCAACTGCCCAAAACCGCCAAAAATCCCCAACAGTGCATCTGCACTTGAATTACAAATCTTTGAACAAACCTTGAAACTCCAAATCAGGCCGGGCTGCGCCAGCAAGGAAATGAACTCTGGAATCACACGTGACATGTGAAGATAATAAATAACACACGACAGAGGAGGTCAGAGCTCCCAAGCTCCCAAGTCTTTGTGCGTGTTCCTGTTAAAAATAACTGCTTGACTCTCCTCATCCCATTTTCCATCCTTTGGCCTTGTATGCTGCAAGCATTACAAATTCACACATGAGCATCTCAGAAGGTTATTAGGGTTTCTGCTACTTCGACACTGAGAGGCAGTGAGTTCCAGATTCCAAACACTCGCTGTCTGATGAAGTTTTCATTTGCATCTACTCAAACATTCTTGCCTCTTAACTTAAATCTACGGTTCGCTGGTGATTGACGCCTCCATCAAAGGGAAACGTTTCCTTCAATCTGCCAAATTCAAACCCCTCATTATTTTCGACTTCTCAATCATGTTTCCTCTCAATCTCCCCTGCTCTCAAGAAAACAACTCCAGTCTCTCGAAACTCTTTAATAGCTACACTTCTTCAATCCAGACAACATATTGACAAATCACTTCTGCACCGTTTTGATTACTGTTATATCGCTTCTATAATGTGAATTGCAGAATTGTATACAAAACCCTCGCGAGAGCCGAATGATGATATGAAACAAATGTGTAGAAACCACAGAAATTGGTCTTTTCCAATAAATCTCTTCCCTTCGATACTGTTCAGTGCCTTTTTCGTGAACCTAATGCTCCAATAATCTCTGGTCCATGCAAATACAACACTATTTGTGTTGTATTTGGAGGTTTGGTCATGCAGCCACCTTATCTGATTGCATTGAGTGTTCGAAGAACCTGATGGTGATATTGGGGCACGTTCACCGAGCAACAGTGACAGCTGCAGCACAGACTTAATGGGGTCAACGTGAAAGTGAGTGTTAGACAGTGTAATGCATCTGTGACATGGGAAGAGTGACGGAAATGGGGTATAGTGATTGTGAAAGGGAGAGAAATCTCCGATATTGGGTGAATTTGAATCCTGACATATGACACGCAATGATGTCAGAGAGCAGACTGCAAAGTATTTTCCCGTTAAAAATGGGATGATTCTTTTCGGTGTTTGTTTCGCACAGGTGATGTGGCATAAAATGGAACAAATGTGCATTGCCATTACTCGGAAATCAGCGGAATTTGCTGCGGCCACAACGCAGAGTATGAACCACGATATGATCACGTGAAATAGCACGATGTAAAAAGCTAAAAATGCAATGGCATAGATAGGTGAGGAACAGCAGAATATTCACAAGAAAGGTTGCCACATACTGGATTAAGATTGGGATGAATCTTCTTCTTCGATGTCCTCACAGACTGTGGAGATTCCATCATTGAGAATGTTGAAGACTGAATCCGATAAGTTCCTACAAAAGATTAAATGGACAGGCGATAGTGCATGGTTTTGGCGAAATGCAGTGTTCAGTAACACCGCAGTTTCACATCGTTACTTTACAAGTTCCAGGAGACAAGGAAGTAAATATTGTTGCACGCTTACATCACACCGGTTCCCAGGTCTGGAATCAGAGAAACTGAGTGGTGCAGAGGCGAAGATCTAATCGGAATTGGGGAGTGGAATGAATGTTTGTATCTACTCTGTTGTCGGGTGCCGAAATCCATGATCAAGCAGTCCGTCTATGAAAGCATAGACGCGCGTGAAACGCTGAGGCTAGAAGCTCCAACCACAGCTGGAGCAACTACTGTTCACATGGAGAAGGGAGCATTGGGACATCGGGCTGGGAGGTCGAACCTCACCTGGAGACGCTTCAATTGATATGGCGCAGGGAGCACTGGTCTGGGGGAAAAGATCTTGAGCTATTTTAATCACAACTGAAATAGTTCCTGGCAGCACACATGATTGTGAATTGAGGGAGGATCTGCCCCAGGGAATTGTCTCATTTGTAAATAAACATTTTGGTAAGATTGAGCTAGTGGAGGAGTATCTGTACAGTGAGAAAATGATTTAATTGTATCGCTCTCTAACATTTCTCGTATGTCTGACTCAACAGTCGGTTAACTTTCTGGAAGGGTTTTTACAAATCTTTGTCTCATACTATTCAATTTCCTGCAAACTTGTTCGGTCCATTAAATTAATCTAAAAGTCTGAACATTCAAGGAGATATATGTTGCTGGGATTCGGCTTGAGTTTCCCTCGAATTATGGAGGAAGAACAGGAGAGAGGAGGTGAAAATTATCTAGACAGAGCGAGGGTGAAAGGAAGCTTCATGAGGACAAATGTGTTTTCTTTGCCAATGAAGCTGAGCGTGTCACAGTGTGGTGATGGCATCTGTGACAGGATTCCTTTCAAAGCCTCGGATCAATTAATCACCCCGAGAACATCAGTGTCAATGTGTCGGATTCTGACAGAAGGGGAAGATGCCTGGATAGTCCCTGATCTGTCCGTCATTTCAGCCTTTATTCTCCTCTAATTCCGCTTCCCAAGGAGTTTCTGAGGATTTTGAAAACTGAGATTGGGTATTTGTGTCGTGTCCTTGCCAGTCCCTGGAGCCGCAGCAATTGAGCAGCTGGGTTTGGTAAATAGAAAGTAGTAAGAACAACGTATTTCAGCTTCCACTCCTGTAGTAACCATGGTATACTCAAGGCATTTGTGGAAGGGATCCTTGCACTTGCATATCAGGAATTAAATCCACATTTTAGCCTCACAGCAAATCGTCATCAGTTTGTTAAAGCTGACAGGCCTTGCTGTCGAGCCAAAGAGGATTCCAACCTTCAATCTCCTGATCTGTAGACAGCTGCGTTACCCATTGCACCACTGGCCAGGATATTACAGCAAGCATTCATGCTGCAAAGCAGTGCTGTTAACAGGAATATGAACAACAACGTTCATGTTCACAAGTTGAATAACCAGCAAAGATAATCACTGTCACTGCTTCACGCCAATGGCCCCCACTTTTTGAAGCAACAGACGCAAAGAAAACACGTCTGTCCCCATGAAACTAACATTCACTCTGTATCCGCGCGACCATTCAATGTGATTAAAGCTAAACTAATAAATTTCAATTCCAGTTCCATACTTTTCGTAAATTAATCGAGGTAAACTCGAGTGCAATCACGACAGTAGATGTTCCTGTTGATTTTCGGATCGTTAGATTACTTTAACGACCTGTGCGAGTTCGCAGGAAAATCAATAATATGAAACAAGCTAAAACTTGCTTCTGTAAATTTAACTCAGTGCAGAGTCAGCCTATGAGAAAGGTCACAGAGCGTACAAATTGCTTCTGTTTCTCTCTGCACAGATCAGGTACCCGACAAACGGGAAACAGGCCATTTGGCCAAACAACTGCACACTGACCGTTCAAAGAGTAACCCACAAGATCCATTCCCATATGAGTCATGCACCTAACAGTATCGGCAATTTTGCATGGTCAATGCAACTGACCATTTTTATATTGTGAGAGCTGAACAGAGAACCCGGAAAAAGCCCGCACATATTCATGGAGAATGTTCAAACTCCGCAGAGACAGCCGTGCAATGCTGGAATCGAACCCGATCAATGGCGCTTCGAGGTTGCAGAGATAACCACTGAACTCCTCCACGAGTTGAACCTTTGCAGGATTTCTCTTTATAATTGAGACATTTACCTTGAGAAACATATTCCCTCAATCCTCAAATATGTGTCCTGCTAAAACTATTTCACTTCAGATTAAAATTGCGGAGCATCCTTTCCCTCAGATGTCCCAATGCTCCCTTCTAAATGTCAATAGAAGCTGCTTATGGTGTGTTTCAATCTCCAAGCCTGATGTTCAAATGGTCCTTGCTCCATGCCAATAAGAACTGCACCTGGTGAGGTTGGACCTTACAGCATGACGTCTCAGTGTTTCCTTCTCAATGTCAGTAAAAACGGCAGCAAGTGAGGTTGGAGCTCCCAGCCTGGTATTCCCATAAGTCCTGCTGCTCCATGTCAAAACAAGTTGGTCCACGTGAGGCTCAAACCCCCACCCTAATGTCAACTTGTTCCCTGCTTCAAAACAATAGAAGGTGTTCCGGGTGAGTTTGTAGATCCCAGTCTCGGCATTTCACGCACCTCTGTACCGCCAGAGGAGGACATCACTGTTGGCTTCCTCCATCCCCATTTCCACCTGGACCTTCGGGGTTGCACGACTCACTATAGCCTCACCCACTCCCACTATTTATCTGGACGTAGGCTTGCTCGCTGATTTGGAATGTTCATTTCCATTCGTTTCGTCAATCTATTGACATCTTCAGTGGGCCTTCGGGAGAAGCACTGCTGCTGATTCCTGCTTAGTATTTATACGTTTCTTTGTTCGAGGTGACAAAACGTGTTTTTTTATTGTTCTTGGCTCTCTCTCTTCCGAGTCGTTTTAACGCCACTTGTTGATGACTGAATCAAAGAGGTGTTTCACTGGAACTGCATGTCCCTCCGTTTCCTATTTCTCCCTGTTTCGACGTTTCTGAGATGAACGAAACGAAATTGATAAGTAGTCATTCGTAAGAAAGACTAGCAATTCCTCAGTTTCAGTTCCAGCATGGCTTAGATTTCAGAGCGACCACATGAGAGCGTGAGTCAAACACTTCATCTGTGGAGGTAAATCTTTTCATTCCTGTTGCTGACCGAATAGACGGTAAATGTGCTCTGTGCTTAAAATCGCGAAAATTTGAATTGCTGCCAATCATGATGAAGGATTTCTGGTTTTGTTTCACAAAGGTTGAGAAACAGCAGACAACGTCCATATCAGGCATTTCCCATTCTCGATTTGGATACAGTTGACAGAGACCATACATCAGAATCCAAAGTTCGTTGTAACCCCAGCAAATGAGATTTCCCCTTGACACTGAACCAGGCCATCTTCGCATGTAAAACAAATGTTGTATGACTGGTGCAGAAGTGATCAATGCCCGGTAACTGGCCTTACACAGCACGGCCATCTAAGGTGTACAATTTGACATATATTTAGGAACAGGGAGGACAGAAAATTAGCAGAGAAAGTGATTTTGGAAAAGCACAGCAGGTCGGAGCAGCAGGAGAATCGACGATTCTGACTGAAGCCCTTCATCATCTCCAATTCTCTTTCCCCGAGGAGAATAAAACATAACAAAGTTTCACACAGTAATTAATCCGAATTAATTATATTCCTTTGCACCACGGCAGCAGATAAGAGCGTGCAAATTCCAAGACAGTTTTGCTGATGAGAATATCAAACACGGATGCTCGGTTCACGTCAACCCGAAAGGCTATCGTGTGTAAAAATGGAACAAGGATGTTTCTGCCTCGTTTTGAACCGGGGATGTCCCGTATCTGATGCGAATTTCGGCTGCGAAAATTTACTCTGGGGCACTGAGGCGAAATGGAGCTCGTACCTTCCCTCCTAAGCAGGATAGCCACAAGTACTGCAGACATCAGTGCATATTCAGGATCGCTGCAGAGACAAATTTGAAAAAAAAAGGAATTCATGCAGCAATTATTTGCAATTGTGTCCCTTTTCGCTATTAAAGTAATGATGGGCGACTAAATTCAATTCGTGGTTTGCTAAGGAGACTGCAATAAATCCCCATCCACCACAATCCGGAAGCCTGTCGCCCATAAGGAAGGAACAACAATATTTCTGCCCGTCTCTGAAAACGGGCACTTTCGCAGAAGCTGTTGCTTCTTCTCTACGGAAAGAATCAGGGCTCGCCAACTGCTCTTTTAAAAATAGTTCCCGTCCCTGGTTGAAACATCCCTGCATATTCAGAACAAGGAAGAATAGATGACGAAGAAAATAGCACACAACAATTAATTGGACTTGTATTCCCTTTCATGTAAGCGGCATGAATGGGCTGGGACAAGAGAAGGAAAGTTGACTTGCAAGAACAGCAAGCAATAAGATCGACCAATGTTCAGAAACAAGCCTATCGTTCTTTGCGCAGGACAATTGGAAGCAGGGATACTTCATGTTGGAGGTGAACGTGATAACCGCTCCCCCACAGAAACACAGCGGAGCCAGTGACTTGTCCCCATCCCAACCCCCACCCCAACGCAAGTGGTGATTGCCTCGCTCACGGGAGATCGTGTTTGCCGCACTGGCATCATACCAAATTCGGTCACACACAGAAACATTGCAACTAGCTGCCAATATACACGGAGGGGGCCGGGTTCAGATCCACGTTGGAAAACGCACTGGATCCGAAAATCAGATAGAGTAAGCATTGCAGGAAGAATGCTAGAGAATGGTGTTGAGACCCACATCTGCCATGATCACATGGCAGAGCATACTAGATGGACTGAAAGGTCTCACCTTCTGGTCTCTGGCCATCAGTAACGTAACGAGACAACCTCTCACCCTCACAACGCGCAGCCCTCCAATCCCTCTGCTCTAATCCCAACCTCGCCATCAAGCCAGCGGAAAAGGCATCGGATAAAGCCAAGCCAGTGGTCGTCTGGCGCACTGACCTCTACACCGCTGAAGCCAAAAGCCAACTCAAGGACAGCTCTTCCTCCTGCCCCCTCGACGATGACCCCACCCCCATCACCAAACCATCATCTCCCAGACCACAGAGAAACTCATCACCTCAGGAGATCTCCCACCCACAGCTTCCAACCTCATATTCCGGGAATCCCACACTGCCTGGTTCTACCAAGATCCACAAGCCTGACCACCCTGGCTAACCCATTGTCTCAGCATGCTCCTGCCCCACTGAACTCATCTCCACCTACCTCGACACTGTCCTATCCCCCCTAGTCCTGGAACTCCCCACATACGTTCGACAAATCACCCACGCCCTCCACCACCTCCAAGACTTCCGTTTCCCCGGCCTCCAACGCCTCATCTTCACCCTGGATATCTAATCCCTCTACATCTCCATCCGCCATGACCAGGTCCTCCAAGCCCTCCGTTTCTTCCTCTCCAGACGTCCCCAACAGTACCCTTCCACCGACACTCTCATTCGTTTGGTCGAACTGGTCCTCACCCTTAACAATTTCTCTTTTGAATCCTCCCACTTCCTTCAGACCAAAGGGGTAGCCAGGGACACACGTAGTGGCCCCAGCTATGCCTGTCTCTTTGTTGGCTACGTAGAGCAGTTGATCTTCCGTAATTACACCGGCACCAGTCCCCACCTCTTCCTCCGCTACATTGATGACTGCATTGGCGCCACCTCGTGCTCCCGCGAGGAGGTTGATCAATTCATCAACTTCACCAACACATTCCACCCTGACCTTAAAATTACCTGGACCATCTCTGATACCTCCCTCCCCTTCCTGGACCTCTCCATCTCCATTAATGACGATCGACTTGACACTGACATTTTTTACAAACCCACCGACTCCCACAGCTACCTGATTACACCTCTTCCCACCCTACCTCTTGCAAAAATGCCAGCCCCTATTCCCAATTCCTCCGCGTCCACCGGATCTGCTCCCAGGAGGACCAGTTCCACCACAGAACACAACAGATGGCCTCATTGTTTACAGACCGCAATTTCCCTTCTCACGTGGTTAAAGATGCCCTCCAACACATCTCGTCCACATTCCGCACCTCCGCCCTCAGACCCCACCCCCTCAACCGTAACAAGGACAGAACGCCCCTCGTGCTCCCCTTCCACCCTACCAACCTTCGCATAAACCAAATCATCCGCCGACATTTCCGCCACCTCCAAACAGACCCCACCACCAGGGATATATTTCCCTCCCCACCCCTTTCCGCCTTCCGCAAAGACATTTCCCTCTGTCACTACCTGGTCAGGTCCACGCCCCTCTACAACCCACCCTCCCATCCTGGCACTTTCCGTTGCCACCGCAGGAACTGTTAAACCTGAACCCACACCTCCTCCCTCACCTTTATCCAAGGCCCGAAAGAAGCCTTCCACATCCATCAAGGTTTTACCTGCACATCCACTAATATAGTTTATTGTATCCGTTGCTCCCGATGCGGTCTCCTCTACATTGGGGGGACTGGGTGCCTCCTAGCAGAGAGCTTTAGGGAACATCTCCGGGACACCCGCACCAATCAACCACACCGCCCCGTGGCCCAACATTTCAACTCCCCCTCCCACTCTACCAATGACATGGGGGTCCTGGGCCTTCTTCACTGCCGCTCCATCACCACCAGACGCCTGGAGGAAGAACGCCTCATCTTCCGCCTCGGAACACTTCAACCTCAGGGCATCAATGTGGACTTCAACAGTTTCCTCATTTCCGCTTCCCCCACCTCACCCACGTTCCAAACTTCCTGCTCAGCACTGTCCCCATGACTTGTCCGGACTTGTCCAACCTGCCTATCTCCTTTTCCACCGATCCACTCCACCCTCTCCTCCCTGACCTATCACTTTCATCCCCTCCCCCACTCACCCATTGTACTCGATGCTACTTTCTATCCACCCCACCCTCCTCCAGTTTATCTCTCCACGCTTCAGGCACACTGCCTTTATTCCTGATGAAGGGCTTTTCCCCGAAACGTCGATTTCGCTGCTCCTTGGATGCTGCCTGAACTGCTGTGCTCTTCCAGCACCACTAACCCAGAAACAGAGTTATTTATTCAGTTCGAGGACCTCCCGTCAGAGGTGAAAAAAATGTTGAGATGGGATATGGCTGAAACAAATCTTGTGACTGTCAAAATGGCCGGAGAGGAAATAATGAAAGAGAAGCCAGGATAAAGGTGGACGTCAGGACATAGTCAATTGACAGGGAGGGTGCGGAAAGGCAGAGGGAGATGGACATCAAAAAAGAAGCGTCACTGGCCCTGCAATGTTAAATCTGCTTTCCATTTTCAAGATTTTGCGGACCTGCTGATATTTTCAGGCAAATTCTCTCTTTGTTTCTGAAACAGAACATGGGAAAGTTATCTTCGGCCAATCAGCTCTAACTGCTCTTGGAATGATTGACTGTCTCGTTCCCACAGGTCACTTTCGTCCAGCACTGAAAACTCACAACCCTGCCCAACCCCACCCCTATGCCAGTTGCCGAGAATAAGCTGTTTGTTGCGTCAACCCGCATGCACACACAAGAAGATCATTATCCATGTGAATTGTTAGACATTCAGGGAGATTTCCCGAAGGTTTCCATCAGAAACCTCTGAATCAGTTAATTTCGGTTCAGCACCATTTGAAATGGAACCGTCACTTACAGCCTCCCTCAGTAAGTGGCCATTTTAATGCACGGTTGGAGTGGAACCTGCACCTTTGAAAGGGACATCATGCATCGTACATTCGCCTACACTGACCGACTTGTCTCGCCTACTTGCAGTGAAGTGAAAAGACTTTTCCCTCGGAAACAGATGCATCAACGAAAGAGTGAGGCTGCCCACAGTGGAGGCTGAATGGAGAGCTGGGATCCAGTAAGAAAATGAAAGCACCCATTGTGCAGTTCATGACCCAGAGATCAACAGTCGCAAAAACTCGAATCAAAACCGTCAGAACACGCCTAGCCCTTTCGTATACAAGTGCTGACAGTTGTCGAGTTGTGATGTCAACAACTCGATGAGTAAACGCTTTGCCACGCTGCCCCACGAAAGAAGCACGCCAAATCTGTGACGACTAGTATTTCAGCATCTCTTAACTTTCGGCACTTCCTGTTACTCAACAGCCTTCTCCACGCAATAATGCATATTGTTTGGAAATGAGTTAGCTCATTGGGTGGATGGTTGATTTGTGATTCAGAATACCACGAACACATTCAGTCCCTGTGTGAGCTAATGTCGCCCTGAAGTTCTCACTTTCTTAACGTGGTCCCTTGCTTGAGGCTCAGTGACTTTTAGGGTAAAGCACCATCAGTCGTCTCTCTCTCTGAAAAGTGAGGTAGTGGCCCTTTAGTCTCTGGGGCTACGCCAATTTGAATTAAATAACTTTATTTGTGTAATGAGAAGGGAATAATTGGCAATCTAGCTGTGTGAGCTCCCTTGTGGGAGATTGAAGAATGCAATGATAGAAATAATCATTAAAATGCAGATAGACTGAGTCGAGTGGTTAAAATCTGAATACAGGAAATCACGATGGTACAAGGAGGAGAAAGTTTTCATAAATAGGGGAACATATCTTGACTGCATGACAAACATCTATCGAATCCTTGGAGGAATTGCAGCAGTTCGTCTTTCCTATCTGTAATAAAATAAAACGGCAAAGGTGACTCTACCATGTCGAAGAAGGGAGATTAGGGATTGTATTTGATCCAAGTGAGAGGCGTACAAAGTGTCTGAAAAGAACAAAAGACCTGAAGACCGAGTGCATTTCAGATTTCAGCACGATTAAGGGAGTGATTACGATGGGAAATAACGTATATAAGTAAGCCAGCGAAATACAAGGTAATTGTAGATTCTCCTGACATGAGATGAAGACAAAGAATAAAACATAAATGGAAACAAATCCCTTATAATCAGAAACAGGGGAAGTTATAATGTGGGTTCAAGTTATGGCAGAACAATTAACTATATACTGTATTTAGCTTCTGTCATCACAAAGGATGTCAAATAATATCCCTAAATTGCTGTGGAGGGAGAACTGAAGAAAACATCAGCATTTGTTGGGGAATAGTGTCGGGCAAGTTTATAGGATTAAAAGCAAAGATATCACAGGAATGCTAGTCTCCACCGAAGCATACTTCACAAAGTGGCCCAAGAGTTAATGGATCTAATATGAAACAAGGAGCTTGAAACTAAATAGAGTAATCTGAAGTTTCAAGATTCTGTAGAATCTGGAACAATTTCCAATGGATTGGTTGATAGCTGATGTGACTACACTTTTTTTAAAAAATGTAGATATGAAACATGGAATTATAGAACATTTAGCCTAAAACTGGAAACCAATCATAGGATTGGACAATCAGTCAGCAGGGATTTACGAAAGGGAAATGAGAAACTACTCATGGCGCCTGTGTACGCAAATTACTGAAAGTAAGCATGCAAGTGCAGCAGGAGGTAAAGGCATGTTGGCCTTTGTAGCAAGAGGACTTGAGTGCACGAACAGGGATGTCTTGTTGAAATTGTACAGTGTCTTGGTGAGGCCATACGTCGAGTATTATTTGCACGTTTGGCTTGTGGAGACTGAACAACAAAGTTTTAACAAAGCGATTCTTCAGATGGTAGGGCTGAACTTTGGGAATAACTCGAATTGATTCGAATGAAATCCACTGATCTTTAGAAGAAAAAGTAGGACGTCACAGCAACTAATATAATTCTAACATGATTAGCATGTTAAATATCGGAAAGATTCCCTCATGACAACGGAGTCCAGACCCAGAGGTGTGGGGTTCACAGTTTTAAGATATAGGACAGGCCATTTAGTTATCTCAGGCGGGTGACCCTGTGGAATGTTCTGCCACAGAAAGGTGTTAAAGTCAAACCACGGAATGTTTCCATGAAGAAAATATAGTTCCGTTTTCTGAAGGGATCAAACACTACAGATCTACATAACAACAGGGTTCTGAATGCAATGACCAGACTTGATTACAGTGAACATTGCAGCAGGATCAAGCACAACAACAATCTACTCCTGTTTCAATTTTCTATGTTTATATACCTTTAAAGGTGATAGGCAAAAGTACTTGACACATATATCAGCACGGATATCAGATATTATTGGATGAAAATCCTATAACCCCTTTATGAATGGCAATCTGTGATTAGCTTCACCACACGGACTGCATCACTTCATGATGGGTCAAGACAATGCTGAAACATTTTCAAAGCTTTTGGACTGACTGCTCTGACTATTGGTTTCGATTCAGTTCTCAAACAGTTGACTATTCTGAGAAATAAACGCAGTATGTCGGAAATAAATAAAGATTTTTGGAAATTTTGTAAGGCAAAGGTGATTTGCATAGGATGGAGCAAGTGTGTGCAGAAGAGGAACACTGAGAGAAACAATGAGCTGAGGTTTGCAGTGTGTTGGTGCGTGAAGAACAAAATCCATTTCCAAACACAACACCCCATCTTTTTCAGCTCTATTCCTGCTCCATCCTCTCAGCTTCTTTCACACTGTCAGCCAATTCAGATGCACAAATATTCGCGGAGAGACTTTCCCATCAATGCCAATCATTGACTTTCACTATGGCGAACAGAGATTGCAGAAATCAGCCTTAAATTCAGTATGGCACAGAAACAAGTAATTCGGCCAATTATATCATTGCCAATTTTCTTCACAGGAGTGCAGACTCGTCAAATAATCTATTTCATTGTAGACCGGCTCAAATAGAGCTATGCAGTTATGTAACATTGAAAGAGACTCTTCCACCCAGTCTATGCCAACTAGAATCGAAAATTGAACTCGTCCCATCTGTCTTTGCTTTGTCCTTATCACTACGAAAAAATCTTATTCATGTACCTTAATAAAGGCCATATGAAAGCTTTTTTCTATTGCTCAACCAATTGTCAAATGCTGTAACCGTACTCGCATCCACCACACCCTCAGGAAGTTCATTCCACACACGAAACACTCTCTTTGTAAAGTAGTCTTTTTTAAATTCTCTTATGTCTTTTTAAATCTTTATCCTCTCACCTTAAAAGTCTGTTCACAAATTTTGAAATCCCTCATCCAAGGTAAAAATGAATCTGCCATTCACGTTATCTATACCGTTTAAAACTTTATAACATGCTATAAGGTCACTGCTCAATCTCCTACACTCCACTGAAAACGAGTCCCAGACTTTTCAACTTCTCCAGGAAATACCAAACGTCCAATCCTAACAAAAGCCTGACATATCTTTACTGCACCTTCCCCAGCTTAACAGTATTCTTCCTAAATCACGACTGCACACACTACTCCTGACAATGCCTCACCAACGTCATGTGCTCCCAAAAGATGACGCCCCAACTCCTATACTTAACGGATTGAAGATCATAAAAAGCTCCTTTACCACCCGATCTACATGTCATGCAGGGAAAACCGACATTCTCTTCGGCCTCTTCCGGTCGCTCGCATCCTCTAATTCTGTCAACATCCTTGTTAATCTTTCCGGAACATTTTCTTGTTTTACAACATCCATTCCAGAAGAGGGAGACCAGAATTGCACACAATATTCCAACAACTGACTGAACCTATTTCCTGCACAGCCGCAACATGACCTCCCAAATCCGATACTCAATGGTGTGACCAATAAATGAAAGCATCAGAACGCCTTCCCTGCATGTTAAAGTCCCACATCAGCAGTGTCAGATGCAATTTCCTGATGTGAAATCAGGGTGAAACGAGAACAGGTGGGACATCAGGGAACAAGAAAGACATTCATTGTTTGTGAGAAGTGTCGGTGAGCCCATTGGTGCCATGCTCCATGTTGGTGCTGAAGACGTGTCTTCCTGTTTATTTTGGGATACACTACACTCCAGATGTATCAACCACAATGACTGTCTATTCTGTGTTGACCTTTTAACACCTCAGGAGAAAATGAGGGCCACAGATCCTGGAGATCAGAGTCGAGAGTGTGGCGCTAGAAAATCACAGCAGGCCAGGCAACATCCGAGGGGCAGGAGCATTGACATTTCGGATATAAGACCTTCATCAGAAATGAAGCTGGTGGGCTGGGGAGCTGAGAGATAAATAGCAGACAGTTTGGGGCTGGGGGCAAGGTTGCTGAGAATACAATAGGTTGATAAAAGCGGGGAGAAGGTGTTAGATTGGAGAGGAGAGTTGAGCGGATAGATGGGAAAGATGTTGAACAGGGAAAGAGGGCGGTCTCCACTTGTGGCATGAGATGGGTCAAGGGATCTTTGGCCAAAGGTGAAATCCACGTTAATCCCGTGGGTTTGCAGGGTGCCAAGGCGGATGATGAGGCTTCACTCCTCCAGGATTCACCGGCTAGGGTTTGGCGATGGAGGACCCAGAACCTACATTGGAGGGGGCAGAGGATTTAAAGTGCTCATCTAACCGGCAGTGGGGTTTGTTTGGTGGCCCAGGTATGTTTCCCTGAAATGATTTGCAAGTTCGCGTCCTATCTGCTGATATGGAGGAGACATCATCAGATGCAAAGAACACAGTAGATGACTTTTGCAGAGGTGCAAACGATGCACAAATATACAAGTGACAAAGAATCGCCGTGGAATTTGTGGACTCCCAACCCTGATCCATTTGCAGGCAGGCCTCCATGATATCCACAATAACGTACCTGCCAATTTCAAGCTCCTTTCCTTTTTTTGTACACTGCTTCTATTTAGGTGCAACACTGTCACTCCTGCAGAGAGCTCACCTCTTCGCAGAGATGTCCCCTTCCCTGCTTTGCCTGAAGTAGATTCCTTATTCTTTACATACGTTCTGACCAATTACTTGTGGCAGAAATTTGAAACTGTCCAGAGCCTTCCACTTCTTTAACATTTTCCACAATTTTCTATGCAATTAAAGCAAACACACATTATTTACTTTAAAGTCCATCCGACAGACCAAAGCTTTCAGCTTTTCTAAGGACTTTGGCCCCAACATCATTCAGGTGGAGACTGTCCCACGAGACAGTTCAATCCTTCGCCAGTTCTGACCCCAAAATCCAATGAAATAGCATACATTTCTCCCACACCAGTCTTTCAACCACACAGTTACCTCGTTAATCTTGCTGATCTTGTGCCGATTTGTTTATGGACCAGGTAGTAATCAAGAGATTATTACTTTTTGTGCATATTTTCTAATTTAGCACCAACCTAAATTCCATCAACAGAAATTCTTTCCTCTTTCCACCCACATCAGCATCTGGATCATTCCTCTCCCACTCCAAGTTCATCTGCAGCCCAGATAAGTAACCTGAAAATGCTCACCAAGTTGACAATAGATCTTTAGGGACCCTTGAGTCGGGCCATAGGGAACAGTCTCTATTTCCTGGCAGTTACTGTCCCCAGTTATACCGCTATTTCTCTTTTCTCCCTTCTCTTGAATTACCACCTCAACCACATTTCTGTCCTCTCTTTGCTCATCCTCCCTACAGCCAGCATTTTCATCCACACAGGGGGGAAGTAACTCAAACCTGCTGGAGTGGCTGAAGGGCTGAGAGTCCATCAGTACTACCCTCTGTTTCTCTCTACCTGCCTCATTCCCAGTCACACCCTTCTGTCACTGATCACTGACCGATGTGAGGTCGTTAATCTAAGGAGTGTGACTGTCTCCTCTACAATACCAAAATGGCTGTCTCCGATTTATAATTATCAAATGATCCTGTATCCGCTGCTGCTTGCACAAGTGTGTTCCAAACTTCTTACAAACACAGTGTGTTGCATGCTTTGGAAGATGCACCTCGAATGCTTCGAGCATGAGCCATAGTAACTCACTAATATTTTGGTAAACAGCAACGTGCTGACTAAATGCACCACAGAGTCTGAGGTGTAAAGAAATTGGCAAGATTCGGAAACCTGGGTGTCAGCGAGTTCTACCTTCAGACTTCAGTTACTGAAACCGCAATTGTCCTTGACCAGTTTTACTTTACCAAAATACATGCTGAGACTTTCATTGTGCAGAGACGAGGACAGCCTGATCCCTGCAAATTCATCCATATCACCAGGAAACGATTTTGTGTGTGGAGACACAAAACGTAATTCTGCAGCCTGGACAATAACAGGAAAATCAGAATGGAGCACAGTCCATGATTTTTTGAACCCCACGCAGACTCTTTGTCTCTCGTTGTCTCTGTCCTGAATCTACCCTGTGACGTACAGACTCGAACCAGGCTGCCCAGAGACAAGTTTAGAGCCGAATCTATGAAGCGGGAGGGGAATGGCCAAGTTGGGCGGAGTTGAGACAATGAATTGTAGAAGGGAGGAATGGGGGAGGCAGAGTAAAAAAGAAACAGACAGACAGAAGGGTACGGTGATTCGAGACACAAAGGGACAGAGCGCGAATGATATAGAACAGGCATTCGTTTTTGACCTCTACTGCTGGTCATAATGTAAGATTATCACAGTACGATAACTTCCCTTTATCGAATGCAAAAGAAAGAGTGTGGCTGTTGACCAATGGAGTGTCTGACTCCAGATCAGAACGTTGCGTGTTCAAACCATCTCAGGCTCGCAGTGCGTTTTGAGGATTTACCTCCGTAAGTTTTACCTGGCAACAGATTTTGTTGTATGAGATAATCACTAGGCAAAGTGTTTCAGTGCCAGCTCCTTTCAATCAGACGAGATGTTTTCCTAGCAGTTGCATCTGTGAACAATGGTTCAGGGAAGTGGATTACCCATTGTTTGGCTAAATGCTCAGTTCCCCCAGTATGATATATAAAGCACAAAGTGTTCATCATTGGGTAACACGCAGCCACAGCCCTCTGGGCAGCCGCCTCTTTCAGTTGGAGACAGCGTGGTGTTAATAACATGTCATGATATTTTATTACTTAATCTTCCCAATTTTATGCTTCAATCCATCAGGAAATTCCACCTCCTCCGGTTACAGCAGAGTGACAGAGGTTTCGCAAAGAAATGTTTCGCAGCAACAGCAATTCTTTCCTCTCCCTGGGCACAGTTAAAGTGAAGTTTATCTCAACAACAAGAGCGAAAACCGCAGTCTAACGGCCCCTCTCCACATTAACGGTGATTCTGAAATTTACACCGTGTTGGTAAAATCCAATTACGGCATTTACTTGGTTCAGTCCGCAATGTGTAAAATTTAATTGGCCGCCAGGACATGGCTGTGTGAAACAGCATGGGGAAATAGTGTGCGGAGTCCTGTGCATGAAACACATCACAATTGATCTTTTATTTTTTACAAATTCAAGAGTTTATTCCCATCTCACAGAAGAGATGCTGTATGATGTAGATCATAGCAGACCGACTGAGAACAGGATAAGGCCATTCAGACCTTCACAAGCGTATCAACTCCTCTGTGCCAACTTCACCAATGTTTTATGCAAGATATGGTTATATCTATTACTGGAAGCACAGCAACTTGCAGTGCTCGTGGAACTGCCACACAGGAGGAGACGGCGTTGATTCAATGTTCACTGGGTTTCACACCTTTAGCTCCGAATGCGCCATTTCACACACCTGAGGTCAATATCTGTAAAGAAACTTCTCAGTGATCGATAGAAATACTCAGTTTTCCATCTGAAGTGTTGCATATAACGTTGATAATGATGTTATAACTCCTTCATTGCTGTTGTGTAATGTGCTGTTGGGCAAATATACACATTGTCAAACGTCCCACATTCTGTTGTACGAAAGCCGATTTCACTCAGAATCACAAAGTGTGTCATAGTGCAGTTGGAGGCCAGAGAACCCACCTTCTCTCTGCTGGGTCTCCAGTGTCACTCTTCTGCTCTCTCCATGTAATTCTGAACATTGTTCCTTTCCATGTAAACATCGATTTCCCCTTTTGTCCATCGAATCTGAATCTTTGTCACTGTCAGACAGTGAGTTACGGACATGTGTCACTCCCTGTGCGGATGTATTATTCCTCATATCAGTTGTACTTCTTTTCCTGTGACCTTCGATCTCTGCCTAGTCATTCTAGTTACATTCATGCGTTGGAGCATTTTCCCTCCCTTGTTTCTCCTGACGAGAACCTTCATGACTTTGGAAAGGTCAAGCAGATGCTCAATGTGTGGGTCTGGAAAAGCACAGCTGGTAAGGCAACATCAGGAGCAGGAAAATCTACGTTGCAGACGTCCGCTCTTCATTAGGAATGAGGGGAGGTTTAAAGTGCTGAGTGATAAATAGGTGTGGGGGGTACAGGAGTGGGAATGGAGCTGGGAAGTTTATCAGTCGATGCAGGCTGCAGGGTGATGGTGATAGGTCAGAGCGGAGTATGGAGCTGCTGGTGGGCTGGAAGATGGGCAGAAAGGACATGCAAGAGGTAGATGTCGAGGTGGAGGTTGAGACCTGCGATGGGGGTTTAGGGAGGGAAGATGAGGAAACTGGTGAAGTTAACGTTGATGCCGAGTGGTTGGACGGTCACATACAGGCAGATGAGGTGTTCTTCCCACACTCATCGAGAAGTTTGTATTTGAAGGTGGAGGAAGCCCAGGACTTGCATGTCTTTGAGGTGGGGGGGGGGGGGGCGGCGGAGACGAAGTAGTCAGCTACAGTACGATGGGATAGTTTGGTGCGTGTATCCCAGAGATGTTCTCTGCAACGCTCTAGGTATTAGTGTCCTGTCTCACCAGTGTCAAGGAGACCACGTCAAGAACAATGGACACTGTAGATAAGGTTTGCAAGAAAATCTCTGCCGGATGTGGAAGGATCCTTTGGTGCGACGGACAGAGTTGAGGTGAATGCTGAGGGCGCAGGTTTCTCACCTCTTGCGGTGACAAGGGAACACCAGCTTTCAGCATTCTGTTCTCATTTTGTTTCTACTTGCAACATGTGCGGGAGAGGATAGAGCCCGTTCGCTTTTCTGCTCAGTGTCAATCACTTGCGGTGAGTAGAAGTAATGACACAGCAGACAATGAGCAACTTTGATTGTGGATTATCTCCGAACGTTTGTTTATCCGAGAAATAGAACGATTCTGAATTGGCAGGAGAGGAAGAAATAGACACTGGACATTCTTCCTACAGGGACATAAAAATGATTTCGATTGGGTGCAGCCTGTTTGGTGTTGCGAGTTCGTCTTCACACACACTTCCTGTCGGAAGTCTAATGCAACACGGGCGGACATTTCTTTCCTGCGATCGGGCAGCAGTTGACGTCTGAGCCCCAACTTACTCTCGTGGAGAGAATGCAAGAGAAACGCTCACTCAGTGACAGTCATCACCACGGCCCTGAGCTGCGCCGCTGGTGACAGTCCAACACGGAAGGAAGGGTTAAAAAATGAGCCATTGTTTCTCCCTCATCCCAGAGAGAGGGAGAGGGACGGCATACACACGTGGCGTCATTCCCACGCAGACAGATGCCATGCAAACCATCCACTCCACGGCGATTCTTTGTCACTTGTATCTCTCTGAGATTATTCACAATCGGTGACACATGTCCAAACATTTTTGAGGAAATGTATCTGTGTGGTGATGCTGTCTCCCATATGCTAAATGTCCTGCCATTCATGTGTGAACCAGTAATGAATAATTCGCCTGATCACGCGTCAGGATAGCGGAGGTTCGACTCCTACCTGCTCGAGAACAATGCAGGATTTTATTTCACTTACAAACCAATCGTCCTCTTTGTTCTGAAGTCAAATCGACGTTTAAATTTCTGATCTGCAAGGATCTTCTGTCAATGTACCCGAGAACATCAGAGACAACATCCCTACTGCATCACAGAAGGTTAACTGAAACTGTCCCACACATTTCCATTTCCATAACTCACTTTCCCAATCACTGCGCTTCCTGGGAATGGCAAGGTTACAATATGAATAGCCAAGTCGCAGATTTGAAAATCTTTCGAAACCTTTTGGCTTGCGGTATCAAAGGAGAATTAATGGTGAACTGGTTGATTGACCAGGGATTATCGAAGCAAGATCGGCTTATTTAACAGGGTGGAACATTGCCTCTGATTTTCTCAAGGACATTAATTGAACCAAGGAATTGAACGCACTCTCGTCACTGATGCTTTCCTTTTGTTGATACCTCTTTTAAGGGAAAAATAAGCTCTTTACATTCCCTGGCCGTGATTCGACCCCGTACCCCATCGGTCAAAGCGGTGAATCCTAACCACTTGACCATCAGGAAAGACTTCAGCTGCCGGTTGCCTGGATGGCATGTTAACCCTAAAACTCCTTTTAATTATTTTGCCAGCAACAACCGCTTGATTATCCTCATCCCACATTCCGTCCGTTGGCCTTGTATGATTTAACATTGCAAAATCGCATCTGAATACCTCTGAAGGTAATGTGGGCTCCTGCTTCTCCGACTCTGAAACACAGTGGGCTCACAGATTCAAACAGCTGCTGGCTGATTAGGGTTTACTGCATATCTCCTCAACTGTGTCTGCCTCTACCTTTAAATCTATGCCCGCGATGACACATCAAGAGCAAACATTTGTTTTCGTCTCCTCTATTCATACCCATCATTATTTTGTCAGGAAACCCCAGCTGTGATAATCTGATGTTTTTCAGCAAACATACTGCAGAAAGGTACAGAACAGGCTGATACTGACAGCGAATTGTTTTGAGACGCTGTGCTGTTCACCTCAGGGCTAGAAATGAGCAAAGGTTTCTCTTAGACTCCAAGAATCCATTACTCAAAGTCTTGAACCAGCGCAGTGATGGTGAATAAATGTTCCAACAGAGAAGAGAGTGGCAAGTTCTAACAAGAAGAGAGTGACACTGAAGCCGGCACTTGAGGCCAAATAACTTTCCTTTGCCACAGAAAGGCACTGGTTCACGATATGGAGACCTCCGAAGTGCAGCAGTGACGCTGATTGTTTTTCCTGATTTTTCACTTTGTGAAAATTCCCAATGCTGCTCATGTCTGTGTGAACATCAGAACACTGCAGCATGGGGTCTTTTGGTATGCACAGGGCAGGGGTTGAACAAGTTAGGCTCTTGCTTGGTTTGAGTGCAGTTCAAGGCTCCGTTCTACTTCCAAACATATCTTCCGTATTGTACTGAAGGCGAGATGAGGTTTTGATTGCTGATCTGCATGAAGGAGAATCCTTTCACTGCCTCACATCAGCAAATGTCCCCGAATACAGTCGAAGCAATCTCACAGCGCTGTCAGTGGAGAGGAAGCTGAAATAGCCCCATCCTTCATTTCCTTTTGTTACCCAAACACACCGAATGAATCACTGCAGCTCCTGGGAACGGAAATGAAGCAAACACAAAAACTTTATCTCAGTTTTGTGAACCTTTCAGAACTCTTTCCGAAGCGGAATCAGGGGAATGAAAAGTGAACTGTCCAACTGAACAGAGACATTCTGGAAATTTCCCCTTCTTTCAGATAGAACGCTGATGTTCAAGACGGCATTAATTGATTCCCGTCATACTTGCTCTGATTTTGCTGTTGCAACAGTCTGCAATAATAAATTCGAATTTTCGGATCAGGTACCGGAAGCTGGGCTACGGTGGTAGAAGCACCGATTCCTACTCACTCTGCCACCAGGGATATAAGCAAGAGCACGTTTTTCATTTGTTTAAAAACAGTTTAGTCGTTGTTTTTGGTCTTTGGAGATAACTTTCTCGTTGAATTTGATGGAGTCATCGAGTATTTTACTTCACCATTAGGGGCTCATCATCCCAGTTTTCAGCACTTGGCCTTTCGCCTTACTTGGACTGAAGTTTCAACCGGTCATCTCATGATATTTTCACTGGAATATTTTGCACTTAAACGACACAACAATTAGGACTGAAATTTGAGATGGGAAACAAAAGTAGAAGTTGCTGAAAAAGCTCACCTGTTCTGGTAGTTTCTGTGAGATTAAATCAGAGATAAAGTTACGGGATCGGTGGCAATTCCTCCGAACCAGGTCTTTCAGCAACGTCCGCTTTTGCCTAAGATTGATAAAATGTGTTCATGCTCCCTCGTGGAACTGAGACTAATTTTCACCGACAGAGAGAATCATGCAGTGACATCCCCCCAATAGTGACATCGGCTTCAGAACTGACCAAATCAAGGAAGTAGGATTTGACTGGCTTTGCATACTTGTCCCTTTTCAGGCCTGAACAGCAGAATCCGTTTGCTGCAAAGTGTTTGTTTGGATGTTGGATGCGGCAGGTTTGTCAAATTTCACACGTGTCTCAGGGTGGCACAAACTCACAACCGCAGGCTTACAAAAGCAATGAGTCAACTACTGTGATACAGCAGCATCGCTGTAAGGTGGGGTCTCATGGCCTAAACACTGCAGTCTAATAGGTGATTGATTAGCCTGTGTATTTCAAACAATATGCAACAGAGCTGAATGAATCATGTACTGAAAGATGGGGGAATGCAATATTGAAGCAGATATTGTCCAATCTGATATCAACAGAGAACTTCCCTGGTTGTCTAGTAATTAGATTTAGCGCTATCTGTGCCATGGAATGTTAATGGCTAAGAATTACAGTAATCAATGTGAAATACTACCTGATCTTTTGAAGCAGAATGACGCAGTGGATTAGTCACAAAATCATAGAGATTTACACAACAGAAACGTATCCTTCAGATCAACTTGTCAATGCCGACCAGATATCCTAACCTAATCTCGTCTCATTTGCCAGCACGTGACCCATATTTCGCCAAACTCTTCCTACTCATGTAACTATTGAGATGCGTTTTTTCGTTTGGCGTAATTGTACCAGACTCCACCATTTTCTCTGACCTCTAGTCCCATACATGCACCACATTCTGCGTGAAAATGTTGCCCCTTAGATCCCTTTTAAATGTTTCCCCAAATCTCTGGCCTCTAATTCTCGACTAGCCCTACCCCAGGGATAAGAACGTATCTACTTACCCCGTCCATGCACCTCATGATTTTATGAATATCTGTACGTACATCCCTCAGCCTCTGACTCTCCAGGAAAAACAGCCACAGCATATTCATCCTCTCCGTATAGCTCAAAACCTCCAACACTGGCAACATCCTTCCAAATCTTTTTGGAACTCTTTCAACGTTTGCTCATCATTTCTACAGGAGGCAGACTGGAGTTGCACACAATGTTACAATGCAGTCAAACCTACGTCCTGTACTGCCGCAAAGCGTCCACTTTACTCTATACTCACTGCACAGCTGCAAGTTAGTCTATTTATTACATACTTACTGCTCTGACCATTCACGGAAAGCATCGGAATGACTTCCCTGCATGTGAAAGTCCGACATCATCAGTGTCAGCTACAATTACCTGATGTGCAATCGGCTTGAGACAAGAACAGAGCAGACATCTGGAAAAGGGCAAGTTATTGGCGGTTTGTCAGAGGTGACGGTGGCCAAGTGGAGCCAAACAGAATGTTGGTGCTGAAGACGGGTTTTCCTGTTTCAATCGGTACACTCATCGCTCCAAATGGATCAGCTATAATGACTGTCCATTGTGTGTTGCACTTTGCAGATCTTAGGAGGAAAGTGAGGACTGCAGATCCTAGAGATCAAAATCAAAAGTGTGGCTCTGAAAAAGTGCAGCAGGTCAGGAAGCATCCAAGTATCAGGAGAATCGACATTTCAGTCATAAGCCCTTCATCACGAATAAAGCTTATGGGCAGGGAAGCTGAGAGATAATTGGGAGACGAGTGGGGCTGGGGGCAAGATAGCTGAGAATTCAGAAAGTGGATGAAGGTGCGGGAGAACGTGATGGGTGGAGAGGACGGTGGAGCAGAAAGATGTGAAAGATGATGAACAGGTGAAAATGGCAGTATCGAGTTGGAGGCTTGGGATAGGTTTCAGGGAGTGGAATTGAGAAACAGGTGAAATCCCGTGGGATTGCAGGGTGGACCACCAGAAGATGAGACACGGTGGCACAGTGGTTAGCACTGCTGCCTCGCAGCGCCAGAGACCCGGGTTCAATT